>NC_056737.1:1746850490-1747005490 GCF_019279795.1 Protopterus annectens | reverse complement strand
AAACTCAGAAATCAGCAATACTAATAACAGACGAAGAAAGATTTCAAAAAATAAAGTGAACCGCCTTGCTACATGAAACCTCACTCACAGGCAGAGATTATGTTTATCTGGAAACATGCCAAAAGAAAACATAATAGAGAAAAATATGATTTCTCTGTTTTCATAGCTAAGAGATTTATTGTTACATAGAAGTCCTTGTCCAAGTATATTACCTAAGTCTGCTTTGAAAGGGTATCAATCCTTCAGCATAGTGCCAGCAAATAAAGGCAGTGTGCCAGTTACTAAAAGTCATGATTTTAGGAAGCCCCAATAACTAACATGTGAGAGTTCTTTTCAGCATTTCACACTTTCCACTTGGATGTCTTCTGTTTTTCTCTTAATGTAGTCCCATACTGGGAAAATGGAACACATCATTTAACCTCAAATATAACACTGGAAAGTGCACTGCAAAATGAGATCACTTGGAAAGTGAAATAAACTATACATCAGAAAGAATATATAGTTGCTGTCATTTAATGTCAGTTACAATTTTCATTAAAATGCTTTTTGAAATGAAGTCAAATAAATTAAAAGAAAATAATGCTACCTTCAGGTAATTAATGAATAACAGCTTGACAAGCTCTAAGTTCTCTTATCATGCATTTCCCACATGTACCTCCTCATCCTAGTTCCAGAGTTCTACAGCTGGCTGCTATACATTTATGCATGTGCTTGCCTGGCAGTTACTACATGGGTTAAGGCTCAGACCTTTTGACAATATGTCTCATGTGGTAATGAGTACAGGGTTTGAATCTTTCCACATCCATTTGCCTACTGTATGACACTGTGCAAGTCAGTTAACTAAGAGGTGGTTCCTGGTCACTCTTGAAAAGGGAAATTTGCCCAGTGAGCTTACTGGGTTAACAGACAGATAAAAAATGCATAACTTGGTAACATCTGCCATTACATATGTAGCCCAATTTTGGCTTAACCACATTATTAACTATGCTTTATATCTCAATGCAGGGTGTATAACAAATATAGGATGTTATCAAGTATATCCAGCACAGTTCTTCTGTAGCAGGAGGGGGTATCTAACAGACCCATCGATGCATCTGTATTTTACTTTGAGTCAAATTAATTTCATTTTAGGAATTATGTTTATGAGGACAAAGTACACTTATCTGTATCTCTGTTGGCCCTATATGTTAAATAGAACTTGTTGCGTTTTTTTGTCACATATAATCTCCTGTTTGGTACATTTGCCTGATACTTTGCAGGAATATTTTGACCTATATTTATATAAGCTCTATATTTTAGTCTAAGTGGTCTAAAGTAGATCTGCTTGTTCACCATTGTCCTCTATCTTTAGCAACCTGCAATCATTATTCAGTTTAATTTTGTTGTCTAATTGTCATGTTTTATTTTATGACATGGCTATAAATAGCCATCTTTTTTTTTCTCGTACAAATTCAATAACTGAAGTACAGCAAATATTGAATGTACTTATTTCTAGTTATATCATACATTATATATATATATATATATATATATATATATATATATATATATATATGAAACTTTGAAATAAATTAATAATGGGAATCAAGGTAAGTTAGTGCTGTGTAACTTGACCCTTTTCTTTCATCCACAACATTGCTATTGCAGTGTTCATTTGATTTTTAATTGCCAGGACCATATAGTGCAGCCTGCTTAGGTGTCTAACAGACAGAAACTCAAGGAAGGATTAAAATGTCTTCCACAGTTAAAGATTTTCAAGTAATGTTAATGCGAAAAGCTAAGACTATGAGTTCAGTTGCAAATGATCTTCATTTTGTAATCTGTGCATTGATTGTCCCACAATGCATTTGCAAGGCTTTGTGATTTTTTGCAATTCATTTAACTACACAGTGTTCTTGGCTCAGCTTTGAAATTAGACCGTTTATAAGACAGTTTATTGGGTCTTACATAACGATAAAATAATCTGCTCTTTTCTCTGTACTGTAGTTAATGTTCTTTGATTCTTTAAGAAATACTGGTGGTGTAATTAGGAGGATGAGAAACAGATTTAGTGGCTAATGTCAGATCTCTCTCTCCCCTGGGGCTAATAGGATGGCTGTGAGTTTATGCTGCCACAGGAAAATCCTCTGGCAAAGACCAGAAGAAAGGCTACTGCAGTCATGTGCATCATAAAATAATAGGAGGAGTGTGTAGATGCTATCTGATATTAAACACATAAACATGCTGTGTATTAACCCTTGTGGTTATAGGACTCTTCTCTCCATCTAAGATCATGTTCCCTTGCATAAATAAAAGTCCCCTCCTTAGTCATTAGGTAGTGTTTCCTCCTCATCTCTCACTGTCTGAGAAGGAACAATTGGGGTAGATGAGGAGGAATAATGGAGTAATGAAGGGTTAGTGGAGGTAAGGGTCCCTATAAAACTTGGATTCCATGATATTGTATTAGCAGCATAAGTGTTGTAAAAAGCATGTAAAGGGAATTGTGCAAGTAGTGAAAGAGTAACACAAAGTAAGGCTCTTATCGTATAGCCAGAATCCCAAAGAAAGCCATACTGCTTCATGTTTTTTTTATATCCTTAGATAGTTTTTTTATCTCCTTAGATATTTCAAAGACAGAATACTGAAAATGGAATTAAGGGGCATTAATGCACACTTAGTCTTCTCTAACTTTAGCCAAGACATATTTTTTTTATTTCCAAATATTACTTTGTCCTGGATATAAAATTATTTTGATCTCAGAGTATAACATTTTATGTTGGTGTCAGGAAGGTATTTTGGCATAGATTTGAAAATGGGTACCAATTTCAGATGGTGCACTGAGGAAAAGTAGGTTCATAGATTCATAGGTAGGTACTAGGCTATTGGCCCTAGGGCCTATATAAGCCTAGCTAAAAAGGTACCCTGGCTTTCACCACCCAAGAAAATTATTTTCCTGTGCCCCTGTCGAGCAGAGCCACAGAAGTGATCCCCGGGCTGATTTTCCTATTTCCCATCCAATCATAAAGATTTTTCTTGAAGAGTGCTAATGAGAAGTTTTCCTTGATATAGATAGGTAGTTTGTTCCAGAGTATGGGAAGTCTCTGGGACAGGAATCTATCCCTCCAGCAAGTTCTGTTTATTGTGGTGACACGATTTAGGTCCCTAGAGCATGTAGCTCAGAGGGATTGGGATTTCTAGTTACCAGGGTCAGATGTGGCCCCTCCACAAGCCTGACTAGCCTGGTCTGCAAGGCTATGGAGCGCATCAGCATGGAACTCATTAACAAAGACACTGGGAACCTCCAAACACTTGACCCGACCCAGTTTGGCTTTAAGGGCAGATCATGCCTACTAAACCTGGTTGACTTCTTTGAGACAGTCATCAAGGCCATAGATGAGGGAAAGGTGGTTCACACAGCCTACCTTGACCTCGCCAAAGCTTTCAACACCATTCCCCACTTGGGTATTACAGAAAAACTCACCAGCCTGAACATAAACCCCTATGTCACAAGATGGGTTGCCAACTGGCTTATAGACAGAATTCACATGGTAAGAATAGCAGGCTCCAGGTCCGACTCAAAACCAGTCACGAAAGGTGTCCCGCAAGGCTCGGTCCTGGGACCCCTACTGTTTGGCATATACTTCTCAGAAGTACAGGCAAGCACAGGAGTACTATGGCTAACCAAGTTCGATGATGACTGCAAACTGGGAGCCATAACTGACTCTCCGGCTGACACGGACATCCTTCAAAAGGGCTTTACTGAGATGGACACCTGGTGTCAAACTCATGGCCTCAAGTTAAATGCCAAAAAATGCATAGTCATCCCGTTTGGGAAAAACAAAACACCCACGAATTACCACATAGGTGGCAGCCCCCTTAATACAGAAGAGGTAATAAGAGATCTGGGGACCCAGGTAGATAGTAATCTCTCATTTGACAATCATATTGCCAAAGTAGTTAGGAAATCCTTCTATGTGGCCCATCTAATTACTAAAGGGTTCGCATCTAGAAATAAAGAGGTTATAGTGCCCCTCTACTCATCACTCATTAGACCCATCATAGAGTACAATGCCCCATTTGGGATGCACCTCACAAGACACTTCCAACAGCTGAAAAGAACACAAAAGGACCTCACCAAGAGGATTACTGGTCTCAAACATATGTCCTATGCAGCCTGACTGAAAAAACTCTGGCTGTACTCTGTGGCATATCGCTTACTCAGAGATGATCTCTGCCTGACTTACAAAGCCATGTCCAAGTCAGAATTGATGGACATGCTCCACCTAAAGAAATCCAAGTCACTGTGAGCCACATGCTCTAGTGAGCTAAACCTCGCCACAACAATAAATAGAATACGCTGGAGGGATAGATTCCTGTCACAGAGACTCCCCATGCTTTGGAACAAAATTCCAAATTACATCAGGCAGAGCTCTTCACTAACACTCTTCAAGAGAAACCTTGACGAGTGAATGGGTAACAGAAAATACACCCCTGAGATCACTTCATTGGCTCTGCTTGACAGAGAATCAGTTAATTAATCAATGGGGCGGCGAAATCCGACCCACTCTGGCTAGGCTTATAAATGCCCTCGGGCAGATAGCCTAGTACCTACCTATGAACCTATGTAACATGACTAACAGCTCTGGGTTTGACATAGCTTTGCATGATAGGCAGAGATCGCCTCTGAGTAGGTGATATGCGATGAAGTAAAGCTGGAGTTTTTTGAAACGGTCTGCGTAGGGCATCTGTTTGAGGCCAGTAATCCTCTTTGTGAGGTATTTCTGCGGCCTTTCCAGTTGTTGTAGATGTCTTGTGAGGTATATACCAAAAGGGGATTGTACTCTATAATGGATCTAGTGAGTGATGAGTAGAGGGGAACAATTACCTCTTTTTTCCTGGATGAGAAACCCTTTGTGATGAGGTGTGCCACGTAGAAGGATTTCCTGACTACTGTGGTGATGTGATTATCAAAGGAGAGATTACTCTCCACCTGTGTCCCAAAGTCTCTTATAACACTTTCGGTGTTAAGTAGACTACCGGCTATGTGGTAGTTCATGGGTACAAAGTTTTTACCAAAAGGGATGACAATGCACTTTTTGGCATTTAGCTTGAAGGCATGGCTTTGACACCAGGCATCTGTCTCAGTGAGGCCCTTTTCTAGGATGTCCACATCATTAGGAGTTTCGATTATGGTTCCTAGTTTGCAGTCATCTGTGAACTTCATTAGCCAAAGACCTTCTGTGTTAGCCTGTACTTCAGAGAAGTAATACCAAACAGGAGAGGACCCAGGACTGAACCCTGTAGTACTCCACTTGTCACTGATCTGAAGTCGGATTTAGAGTCTGCTACTTTCACAGTGTTGGTTCTGTCAGTGAGCCATTTGGCAACCCATCTTGTGACACAGGGATTTATACCTAGTTTAGTGAGGTTATCTATAATTCCAGAGTGGGGGATGGTGTCAAAAGCCTTGGCGAGATTTAGATAGGCTGTGCAAACCACCTTACCCTCATCTACGGCTTTGGTGACTGTTTCAAAGAAGTCTATCAAGTTTAGGAGACATGATCTGCCTATTACAAACCTGAACTGGGTGGGATCCAGAGTTTGGAGATTACCAATGTCTTTGTTTATAAGTTCCATGATGATATGTTCCTTGGCCTTACATACCAGGCTCATCAGGCTAATAGGGAAGTAGTTCCCAGGGTCTGTGGTGGATCCCCCTTTGTGGAGTAGGATAACTGCCACTGTGAGCCATTTAGTGGGCACAAAGCCTGACATGAGGCTATGATTGAACATGGCGGGGTGCCAGTTTGTTCTGTAGTATGTGTAGAACACAGCCTGGGTTGTTGTTGGGTTCCATGTTCTTGGTTTGGAGAGTGTGGCTTTTACCTGTGCAGCCATGATTACAGGAACTTTGCATTCTTCTGGTATAGAGGTGGGACCTTTAGGGGGTGAGAGGGGGGGTAAAGTTAGCACTTAACCTATCTGCCAGGATGTTGGCAATATCAGTTGGTTCTGTATATTTAGTGCCATTGCGCTGTAACTCAGTGCAGATCTGAGTGTTGCCGTTGAGATTCTTGACATAGCTATAGAATGCTTTGTGGTTATCTTTAGAAACAATGGCAATTTTGTTTTCATAACTAGCTTTGGAGGATTTTATGAGGGATCTCAGCTTCTTACTGAGGCTGACCAGTGAGGTCCTCCAATCATGGGATTTTACTCTTTTTTGCAGCAGTTTCTTTCTTCTGTTGTAGAGTTTGTTTATGGCAAGGGACCACCAGATTGGCTTCCTTGTTTTGGAGGATATCATCTTGGTTCTGCTAGGGATAACACAATTCATGCACTCATGTAAGTACTTAGAAAGTGCATTTGTGTAGGATTCAGCAGTCGTACCTCTATTGTTCGAGTGGATGGGTGTCGTGAAGTTTGCCACTTCTGTCCTAAGAAGCGTGAAGATGGCTTTGGAGAAATTTTTTACGGTGGTTTCCCTAATGAGAATCTGGCTTCTCCTTCCACAAGAGTGCAGGCCGCAAACCTTCTTAATGTAAGATAAGTGGCCTGAAGCCCAAGTGCTTAAACCAAAACTAATACACTTTTAGAATAACAGACACTGAGCCTTCAATCAGTAATTTCCAACTTAGAAGGATGTAAGCTACCTGTCCTGCCACAACAGTGCAGACCACAAACCTTCTTAATGTAAAACAAATGGTCTGAAGCCCAAGTGCTTAAACGAACAGACTTAGAATAACAGTTACAATTTAATTTAATCAGGCTATTACCAAGCAGTAATAAATGCAGCAGAATAAATACACTTGAGTACTTTTAAGAAGAGGCAAAAGCAAAATAAGGTAACAAAGTAGGAAGAAACACAAATAAAGTGCAATTTTTTTAGTAAAGTGCAAGAAGAGAGGAAGTGGGTTGGCCTTTTCAAATTTTCTCTCTGTATTAAGTAGAGTGAACACTAAACTGGGAGGGGCATCCCAGATCAAATTTACAGTAGGAGTGGGCAACTGCAAAGCCACTAACTATAACAACACTACAATAATATGGTGGGATTGCAATGCCAGAAAATATATAAAATAATTCAGTCAGGCAAAAAAATATTTAAGTCAGGCAAAATTAAGTTAAACAATTAAATAGACAGAAAAATAAAATACAGTACTATCTTTAAAACTGCAAGTTTGTACTTAACTTCAGCTTCTAATACAGTTGATTGTAGCCAGCCAAACCACTCAGATATTGAGCAGGTGTATGTTAATTTACTTTTTCTATTGCAAACTGAAACAATAAAAACAGTAACTAATAGAACATTAATCATATAACTACAACATAACATGCATTGATAACAGTCTAAACATATTACAAATATTTGATAACAAGCTTCAGCTATTGACTCCCAAGAAAATATAAGGAATTATAAGCATAAAAGCAAAGTATACATAAACACAAATTTACATTTAACAATATTTATTTATTTTACTTCTTTACTTTTTCACTGGACTAGCCCTATTGAGATGGCACTGATTTTCAGAAGAGACCCAGAAAAATACAAAGTATTATAAAGTATTATAAAGAAACAAACCAAACTCGATCCAGATATAACATGTGTAGAAATCTTATAGCATCAATAGTGCAGAGTGCATTTAATATAGCATGGCATTTAACTAAAAATGAAGCATGCATACATTTATCCTGCATGGCACAAAATTATATATGAAGCACATAGGATAAGTTAGCAAAGAAGTAAAAGAAAGAAAGAAAACACCAGTTTAGTGATTGGGTCAAAAATGCCACGATTGTACAGGTGCTTCATAAATGAGGTATAGTAGTAAGGAGAAAAAAAGGGTATTGTGTTAAAAGACAGCAATGGGATAGTAAATCAGATTGCTCAACCTGCTGTCTCTTTTAGTCTCTGTTCCTTGATACAGCCTCAAAAAATCACCCATGCAGCTTTAAAAACGAATCCACTCAACTGTTTTCCCTGTTAGGCTTCCTACCTTTCCATACTGTTTTACTTTCACTTTGAAAACCAAGTTGAAGACCTCTAGCTGGCTCTGAAATGATGATGTCACATCTGCCAGAGCTCTTGCTCTAGCTACTGGGATGTTTCCTCCCCCAAAGTGATGTAATCCCCGCCTGATTTGCATGCTGTATAGAAGAGCCTGTGGACCTCTCACATTGTGATGTCAGAGCTGCCTTGCCCAGCCCACTCTTAACCTAGCAAAAATGTCAAATTATAATCTCACTTTTCTGAAGAGTCCTACCGATATGTGACAGGCAGAAACACAGTAACAGCTGCAAAAACTAAGAGCATAAATTTGCAATGACCATGCGTAGACATTAATTGCATGTTTTTACATAAGAAGCAGATGTCTGTCACAATTAATCGACAAGACTACATCACATTACAAGAAGTATGCAATACCATATTTTTTTTAAATTACCGCTTAAAAAAAGCATGTGGGGCTGTCATGCAAGTCTGTGAAATATTCCACGTTTATAGTGCATCATTTGTTAGCTATTTAACCAAACAGGAAGGAAAAATAAGTGGGAGTTTGATGCTTTGAAAAACAGTGATTATTCCCAGTGCTATGAAGCTTGATTCTAAATTTGACAGGAGGAGTGCAACAAAAAAAGTCTCCCACTATAAGGAAGAAAAGGCTGACAAGAAAACAATATATTAGTCTGGTCACCTGTTGTGAGCTGTCAATCACATGCAGATAATGGGTCGAATTACCCTTAGCTTTTTGACAGCTAGGGAAGATAGGTGTGAAGGGGGAGGGGCGATACCTTGAAGAACTAGATTTCAGCCTTCACAAAAGAATTAAAGTTAGCATTTCTAAGAGAAAGAGCAATGAAATGCACTTTTCAGTTCTATTATGTAGCATTCGCACTGCTTGTGTTTGAAGTAGTCATTGAAAAAGGATAACATTTTAACCAAAAGTAGGTGACTATAACACAGCAGTCATTGCCTGTAAAATCAGTGCACTGACAGGAGCTTTAGGGAAAATGTGGCAGATCTGATGCAGTTTTTTGGAGACAATGCATTCTGGGATACTTAGAGGCAGACTAAACAGTCAGAATTATTTCAAGATGCCAGACGCCATGTGGTCAGAGTCAGAAATTCCATATAAATATACCTAAAAAGCTCTAAATAGACCCAGAGTGGTGTTAAAATATAGCAAACAGCAAACCATGATGAAATAAACATGTTTTTGAGTCTGTGGGTGTGGTTGTCCTTTAAAGGAACATACTACAGTTGAAAACTTAAAGTTTGCTAATTATACTTGTGGTATAAATGTTAAATAATAAATATGTGAGTTGTACAGAGTTATTTGTTTCTTTTAGTTCACTGGTGATGGTTCTTCATTCTGTTGCTATGAATATACTATATGCGCTCTCTCCTAACATGGTAATGTTTTTTTTTTTCAAAACATGGTAATGTTTTGATGATACTGCAAGATACCTTTGAAGGAGGATCTGAATGACTTGTATGCTGTGTGCTATTGGAATAAAGAGTTTAATGTTGGGCATGTATCATTGCAGATAACGTCTTGAGAGATGCATGCAATTGACTCGGTGGTAATCCAATGTCGTATATAGGTTTGAATATGCATGAGAGTTATGTATGCATTGTGCATCAAAGTCAACTATTTTATGGTAAGTTGATTCAGGTTTCTTCTGGGTAGTTAGTTTTATTTATATTGTCTATTGAGTTCACTCCATAAAAATAATTTATGGGGGAAAAGCATGCTGGCAAGTCAAATTCTAATGTCTTTGTTTAGGCAGTCATTTATCCAGTAAAGAGTACTAAAGAGGACATCCACAACTGTGGCCAGTGCAGAAGCATCAAACTTCTATCACACTGCATGAAAGTTCTGGAGAGGGTGACTGATAAATGGATATGCAGAGTAGTAGAATGCAAGATGGGAGATGAGCAGTTCGGACTCAGATCTGGATTGAGCACAGCTGACCCAATGTTTGCAGTGAGACAGTGACTTGAGAAGAAGCTAGAGACGAGGAGACAGTCCAACTGGGCATTCCTAGACTTGGAGAAAGCATATGACAAGGTCCCAAGAAAGCTGATCTGGGCAGTACTGTGGTGGTTTGAAGCCCCAGAAACATTGGTAGAATTAGTGCACCCTATGCACAAGGATCCAATGACTCAAGTATAAACAGTGTTTGACCTCACAGAGCGGTTCCCAGTGGGAGTGGGTGTACATCAGGGTTCAGCTCTAAGCCCACTGCTGTTCATACTGGTGATAGACTATGTTAGCAAACAGGTTGGAGGGACATATCAACAAAGTTACTGTATGCAGACGATGTGGCATTACAGGTAGACTCTGAGCAAGAACTTCAGCAAAGGATAGGAGAATGGAATGCAAAACTAAAGGCACATGGGATGAAACTAAGCACAGATAAGACAGTGGTAATGGCAGCAAACTGGGGAAATCAGAAGAAGCTTAGAATAGAGATAGAAGGGAAGATAATGGAACAGGTTAACAGCTTCAAGTATCTGGGAAGGCATGATTGAGGAGAAGGGAAGTCTGTATGAAGAGTTAAAATCTAGAATCAGAGGAGCTGCAGCCAACTGGCATAGAGTATCAGGTGTAGTCCATGACAGAAGAATGCAAAAGAAGCTGAAAAGTAAGGTGTACAAGATGGTGGTGTGATTAGTACTACTGTATGGTACAGAAACCTGGGCAGTAAAGGCAAAACAATTGAAGAAGCTAGAGGTGATGGAAATGAAGTGCCTGAAAAGGGTGGTAGGATCCACACTGTGGAACAGACAAAGAAATGAGGACATAAGAATAGAAGCCAAAGTAGCTCCGATTGCAGAAAAGATGAAAGAGAACAGATTTTGGTGGTTTGGGTACATGTGTAGAAAAGCAGAAGACAATCTGGTGAAGAAGATTTGGGACAGACAGGAATAAGGTAAGAGGAAGTGAGGACATCCAGCAAAGAGGTGGATGGATTGTGTGAGGGAAGATCTGTGACAGTCAGGCATGAGTGTTGAAGAAGGCAGGAGTGTGGCACTGAATCAAGAGAGTTGGCAATAGTTAACATGATACTCCAACCCATGAAGAAAAATGGGAAAAAGGGAGCTGATGATGATGAGTACCAAGTTTTTTTTTTTTTGTTAATGTGATGTGTATGCAACCATTTGTCACTATGGACACTGAAGTATATGTAGCAGTGAACTGTCACAATATCTGTGTTGATCACTTTAAGTGTTTTGTGGAGGAGGCATTAACAAGTACAAAAATCATAAATTGGCTTACTACTTGTAAATATGAATCGCGATTAATGTAATCAAACAAGTGAATCTATGGAATGACGTTTTAAATATGTAATGAGGGAGTCTATATTTTTTGAACTGACTATTATTTTAAAATCAGCTGTCTATGTTGATTTTAAGCTGTCATTAGTGAAAATAGTAATAAATATTGGACCCAGAACAATGTGAGTTCCCCGTATCTATAAGTATGTTGGATAAACAGTTATTATAGGCCCAACTGATGCATATCCTGTAAGTATCTGTTAAGTGACTGAGTTGTCAGTTCATCACAGCTGATTGTTTTTAAACTGATGTAATAGAACTCTGTTGTTCAAGACATCCAAGAGTTTTTCAAAAATCCATTCCTATTCCACTTAATGCCTACATCTCACTATTGTCTTACTACAAACACCTTCCTCTTTCACCACTACTAATTTTCCATTTTACTTCTAATTCCCCTCCACTCCAACCTACAGCTGGTTCCTGCTTTCTCCTAACAATAACTTATCTCTTTTTCTCTACCTGTCCCCCTTTCTCTATCTCCTCAGTACTTCTCTCTGGCAATCATAAAACATCTTGACTGACAGCTGCACTCTCTCAGCTAACAGACATTATTTTTTCCATTATCTAGGCTGTTCTTCCGATAGAGGAAATGCTGCCTGAACCCCCTCCACACGTACACACACAACAGGACTGGAACAAGTGCCTCCTCTACTCTGCTTTGCTAAAACAGCAATCATCAATCAAAAAGTAATGTATGTTAATTCCTCCTACTTGCTGCAATGCTGAACTGCAGCTAGTACACCATTTAACCTTTCTCCTGCTATATTACACCCCGACCCCTGTCTCATACCTTAAGTATCTTTTTATTACTGATATTCTACCCTCCACTCACTCCATTCATTCACACCTCTTCTTGTACTTTCTGAATGACCCTTTCCAAAAGTTAGACTTCTTAGCCCCATTTTTCTCTTTCAGTTATGTTCTAACCTCTGCTCTAGTTTTACTTGTGCTTCAGTGATTGTTTATGTAAAGTTTCCTGTGATCTGGCCCATCCCGCTCCATTCGCCGTCGCTATGCTCAGGGTCTCTCCATTCCCTTACTTTACCCCCAATTTCCACCCATCTGCACTATACCTACAATTAAACTTACATAAACTACTCCCACCACTAATCACATTCCTCATAGCCCATAAGTCCCCACCTACCTCCTCCTCCTCTGTACACTTATCTCCTCCCTATTTCATCCACATTTCACTCCTTCATTACTTGCCAGCAAAGAAATTGAAACTACCTGACTACCTCAAATTCTACCTGTCTGAGGCAGTATCATACTTATGTACATCTCATCCCACTATCATATTGTATATATACTCTCTAACTCTCACCATGCAATTCCTTCACATACCACTTCTAATTCTTCTCTTCATGGCCTCTACTCTAACTTCCTATCAAAGCCACCCTCTCACACTTTATAGCTCACCTACCAACTCATTCTCAATTCCACATTATACTAATCTTCACCATTTCCACATAGCTCCATGCATCTTTAACACCACTAAATTAGCTTTGTTCTCATATAGATATTCACATCAACATACCCCAGTGCAAATACTCTGTAAAGTTTCAGATGACTGCAGGCTGGGCACTCATCAATTCCCCTAGTGATGTGGGCATCCTCTAAGAGGGTCTCACCCAAACAAATGACTGGTGCTAGAAACATGGCCTCAAACTGAATGCCAAAAAATGCATCATCATCTCCTTTGGGGAGAGTGATGTCCCCACAAATTATCATATAAATTACAAGGTCCTAAGCACATAATCAGTTGTGATTAAGTTGGGCACCCAGGTTGATAGCAAACTGACTTTTGACCACCATATTGCTTCCTTTGTATGGAAAGCTTTCTACAAGCCCTACCTCATTAGTAAGAGTATCTCATCCAGGGACAAGGCGGTCATAACATCCCTGTATTCTTCCCTTATAATTGAGTACAACACCCCATTCAGCATACCTCACAAAGCACATGTAGCAGCTGGATAGACAACAGAGGTTCTTCATCAAGAGAATCCAAGGCCTCAAACATCTACCCTACACAGATAGGCTAAAGGCCCTGTCCCTGTACTCAGTCTCATACAGACTCTTCAGAGGTGACCTCTGTCTGGCATACAAAGCAATCTCAGACCCACCCTGATGGGACTGCTGCATATCAGCAAGTCAAGCTCCACTCGAGTAAACTGCATGAGCAACCCCAACCTGGTCTGTGACATCAATAGGACTTATTGGCGGGACAGATTTGTGTCTCAGCAACTCCCCCTTCTGTGGAATAGACTCTAACTCCACATCAAGCAGAGTACTCCATTAACCTTTTTTAAGTGCAGCCTGGATAACTGGATGGGGAACAGAAAATACACCCCTGGGATTTCACCTGTGTCTCTGCTGGACAGGGGCATCGCATGCTGACTTGCCAGAACATGGGCTAAAATCTTGGTTAGGCTTGTAAGGCCCTCAGGGCCAATAGCCTAGTAACTTCCTATGATCCTATGATCCTATGATAAATACACTAAGCTACTATACAAATACCTAATCCCTCCCACATATTCAAAAACTAACATAAAACTGAATAGTGACATACATCCAAACCCAGGTCCCAATACTTACCACCTCACATTAAACCAATCATTTATTCAAGACACACAGACCACTAATAACTCTGCCAACAGTACATCAAACTTCCTACTTTTAAATATGAACCTCAGGAACCTTGCAAATGAAATACAAGAATTCCATGCAACCCTCTCTCTCTCTCTCTCTCGTTTTACCACACATAGCCATTTTAACTGAAATCTGGCTAAAATCTGTGGTACATAATAATGAAATATTACTCCAATGCTACAAGATGCACAGATTAGACAGATCAAACAAATGTGTTGGTGGCATAGCCATCATATACAAAAATAGTCTAAAAATTGAGCAGCTAGATCCAAACCCACCAATACTTAACAACACAGAGATGTTATTTACTAAACTTGAAATACATCCCAACAAATATATAATAATTATAGCAGTTTATATCCACCCGGAAATAATCCTAACATAATTGAGGACTTACTCCACTGGTTATCCCTAATGTTTATTCAAGAAACAATAGTTATGGCTGACGTTAACACCAATTGGCTAACTTATACCTCTGACACTCCCTGAAATTTCATAAACATACATGGATTCTCCCAGTTGATACAATCCCCAGCCAGAGTAGATGGAAAAATGATAGACAGTCAATATTGGACTGGATCTTAACAAACAAACCATCACTAATCAAGCACTCAGGTTGCCTCCCAGACAGCGTTAGTGACCACTCACCTACTTACATCCTAAGACAATACCAACACTCCCCCCCTAAAAGTACTTTACACAGACAAATTTGTAACAAAAACATTTTTCCTCAATCCTTTATATCAGCCTTACAACATTGTGATTGGACTACAATTTTAACACTCCCACTAGACACAGCCATATCATATTTCAACAATGCTTTCCTAAATATACTAAACAGCCATGCACCCTCCAGAACCATTAAAGTAGAAACTAACTTCAACCCCTGGCTAACTAAAGGAACTAAGTTACTTCTAAGAACCAGGGAAAAAAGCTTGGGCTCATTACCAGTCCACAAAACCAAGCCACCCAAGACTCCTACCAACAACTCATAAACAAAACTAAAAAAACAGATTCAAAATGACAAAAAGACTTACTAAATTAAAATCCAACAGAAATATCAGAACAACCACAAAAAATTCTGGGCCTGTATTAATCAGCTACTGCACCTTGGTCAAACCAAAACCCAAACTCCTAACAGTACAAACACATCTGATAGTACAGCCTCTCAAATCAATTATTACTTCACTAACTCCATTGTAAAGGAAACCAAAACTTCTAATAACAGACCTCTAGTCATTCCCTTCAATCTCAACACAGCTTCTAATATCTTCTCCCTCATTCAAACCAGCACCATCAAAAAGATACTATGTAAGCTTAAACCTAGCTCCCTTGCTGCAGATAATCTACCCTCTGAATACCTAAAGATAGCTCCCAGTGCAATAGCCTACCTAGTCTCCATCTTGATAAGTTGCAACACAGCTGAACAATATATTCCTAAAATCTGGAAATTTGCCTATATAATTCCTCTTTACAAAGAAGGAACATGTACAGACATATCCAATTACAGACAAATTGCAATTTTATCTCTACTATCCAGAATACTAGAAAAATGTATCCATTCCCAGCTCATAACTGCCTAATAACTAATAGCATTCTCACCAATTCCTAACATGGCTTCTGACCTAACCACAGTACTACTACTGCTCTTTTAAGTTTTACAAACAAGTTAGCATTGCCGCCTCACAGCAAGAGGTTCTCCAGTTCAATTCTCTGCTGGGGTGCCTTCTGTGCGGAGACTGCATGTCCTCCTTGTGGTTGCGTGGGTTTCCTCCGGGTGCACCGGTTTCCTCCCACATCCCAAAGACATGCAGTGGGTGGATTAGACACTATAAATTGGCCCTAGGTATGAGTGTGTGCTTGTGTGTGTCTTCTGTGAAAGTTTGGGCACCGGGCTGGCAACTCGACACCGTAAAAACTCCACTGCCAATCATGAGCGGACAGATGATCCGCTGTGGCGACCCCTAACCTGGAAAAGCTGAAAGAAGAAGAAGAAGATTAACCATTACAGAAATAATGGTCAACTTGCCTCCTCAATCTTCCTTGACATGTCAACAGCTTTTGTCACCATTTCACATCAAAAACTACTACACAAACTTCCCTCTCTCAAACTAAGCAACTCTGCCCTCACCTGGTTACACAACTACTTAACAGCCCGAAAACAAGATGTGAAATGGCAAAGCGAACTGTCCTCATTATTTACCTGTTTCATCAGGTATAACTCAAGGTTCTATCCTCAGTCCACTCCTATTTAACATCTTTGTCAACAAAATGTACACTGCTATCAACCTACCCACAATAATACAATATGCAGATGACTCTACACTCATCTGCACAGCCCCCTCACTCTCCAAACTACAAGAAGTAACCCAGCTATCTTTTATAGCAGTAGAGTTGTGGCTCTCTGATGCCCAGTTAATCCTAAATGCTAAAAAAAAGTAAATTCATGCCCCTGGATTCAATAGACTTCATGCAGGAACAGTGCTATTCCTGCATGGAATGGTTTGTTTCTGTGTAGCCAAAGCAGCGCACCTTGCATATTCATGAAGGCGCGCTGCCAGTAAGGCTAAACGGGCACAAACCGTGAACGAATGCAGGGGCATGTTCAAGTAGTGCACGGACTATGAACATGCCCCCTGCATTCAGAAAGTACTGTACAACACTTTCAAAAGCTTATGCAGCATAATATTGGAGAATTTATCTAAGTTTATGCCAGTATTTCAGTGTCTGCAGACACTGAAATGAAATAAATGTGCACAAAAGCATGTGGGAAAATGTGTTATGATGTAATGAGACCAAGGTTGCACTGTTTGGCCACAATTCTGAAAGGTTTGTTTGGCACAATAACAACATTGCGCATCACCAAAAGAACACCATCCCCCACAGTGAGGCATGGTGATGGCAGTGTCCTGCTTTGGTGTTGCTGTTCATAAGCTGGAAGTGGACCTTTAGCCAAGGTGGAGGGGATTATGAACAGTTCCAAATACCAGTCCCTTTTTGGCCAAAAGCTTCAAGTGTCTGCTAGAAAGGTGTAGATGAAGAGAGATTTTAACTTTCATGGGTTCATAGGTTGGTACTAGGCTATCAGCCCTAGGGCCTATACAAGTCAAGCCATAACAATTCCCTGGCTATTTCTTCCCACACTATTTATTTCCCTGGACCCCTGTCTAGCAGGGTGACTGACGTGATCCATGGGGTGAATTTCCTTTCTCCCATCCAATCATCAAGGTTCCTTAAGAAGAGGGCCAAAGAGGCACTCTGCTTAACATGTATGGGCAGTTTATTCCAGAGACTGGGGAGTCCCTGGGTCAGGAACCTATCCCTACAGCATGTTTTGTTTATTGCGATGACAAGATTTAGATCCCTGAAGCATGTGGCTCTGAGGGATTGGGATTTCTTTAAGTGTAGCATGTCCAACAGCTCTGGGTTTGACATGGCCTTGTATGTAAAGCAGAGATTGCCTTGGAGTCGACGATATGCGACAGAGTATAGCTGGAGTTTTTTAAGGTGGTCAGCATAGAGCATCTGCTTTAGGGCTGTGATCCTTTTAGTGAGGTATTTCTGTGGCCTTTCCAGTTGTTGCAGATGTCTTGAGAGGTACATACCAAATGGGGCGTTGTATTCTATAATGGGTCTAATGAGGGATGAGTACAGTATGACAATGACATCCTTTTTTCTGGATGAAAAGCCCTTCGTGATGAGGTGTGCCACATAGAAGGATTTCCTGACTGTTGTGGCAATGTGGTTATTGAAGGTGAGACCACTGTCCACCTGTGTCCCTAAGTCTCTTATCACACTTTCGGTGTTTAATGTACTGCCACCTATGTGGTAATTCATGGGTACATGTTTTTTTCCCAAAGGGGATAACTATACATTTCTTGGCATTGAGCTTGAGCCCATGGCTTTGGCACCAAGCATCTGTTTCTGTAAGGCCCTTTTGAAGAGTATCCACATCATTTGGGGATTCAATAATGTCTCCCAGTTTGCAGTCATCTGCAAACTTTGTTAGCCAGAGTCCCTTAGTGATGGCCTGTACTTCAGAGAAGTAGATGCCAAACAAGAGAGGTCCCAGGACTGAACCCTGAGGTACTCCACTTGTCACTTGTCTGGAGCTGGATTTGGAGTCAGCTACTTTTACAGTGTGGATTCTGTCAGTAAGCCAGTTGGCAACCCATCAAGTGACGTAGGGATTAATGCCCAGCTTAGTAAGTTTATCTATGATTCCAGAGTGGGGGATGGTGTCAAAGACCTTGGTGAGGTCCAGATAGGCTGTGTGGACTTCCTTACTCTCGTCCATGGCTCTGGAGACTGATTCGAAGAAGTCAATAAGGTTCAGGAGACAAGATCAGCCCTTCACAAACCCAAACTGGGTGGGGTCCAGTGTTTTAAGTTTGCCAGTGTCTTTGCTTATAAGATTCATGATAATACATTCCATGACCTTGCAGATCAGGCTCATCAGACTGATGGGGCAGTAGTTCCTGGGATCCAAGGTGGATCCCCCCTTATGGAGTGGTATAACTGTAGCTGTGTGCCACTCAGCGGGCACAAAGCCTGAGGTGAGGGTATGATTGAACATGACACTTAGGTGAGGTGCCAGTTCATTTTGTAGTTCATGTAGTACACAGCCTGGGATGTCATCTGGTCCCATGGATGCTGTATTCTTAGCTTTGGAGAGTGCGTTTTTTACCTGTGTGGCCGTTATTACCGAAATTTGGCAATCTTCTAGCATTGAGATGGGCCATTTAGGGGGTGAGAGGGGGTGAAGTTGGCACTGAATCGATCTGCCAGGATATTGGCAATATCCTTGGGATCAGTATATTTAATGCCATTCTGTTGTAGCTCAGAGCAGATCTGAGCATTGCCATTTAAATTCTTGACATAGTTATAGAATGCCTTGTGGTTGTCTTTGGAATCTTTGGCAATTTTATTTTCGTAACTAGCTTTGCAGGATTTTATGAAGGATATCAGCTACTTACTGAGGCTGGTAAGGGAGTTTTTTGCATCCTGGGATTTTCCTCTTTTCTGCAACAGTTTTTTCCTTTTGTTGTAAAGTTTGTTTATGGCAGGGGACCACCAGATTGGCTTCCTTTTTTTGGAGTAGAGCATCTTGGTTCTATTTGGGATGGCACGATTCATGCATGAGTGGATGTGCTCGTACAGTGCCTTAGTGTAGAACTCAGAAGTCGAACTTTCAGTTCCCCTCTGCATGGGTGTCATGAAGTTTGTAACTTTTGACTTGAGTAGCATGAAGTTGGGCTTGAAGAAGTTTTTTATGAAGGTTTCCTTACTGGGGGCTGGGGGTAGGATGTGGATGTTAAGGGTGATTAGCTTATAGTCTGACCTGACCAACCAGGGGGTGACCATAGGTGTGTAGCATCGATTTCCCATGTTGGTAATGACCAGGTCTTGGATATTGGAGCCCCTGGTGGCACTATGGATTAGTTGATCCAGGGCATTGGAATTTATGAATTCCAAGAACCATTGGGCAAAGGTGTTGGTGCACGAGTAGTTTTCCCAGTTAATGGCAGGGTAGTTGAAATCACCTAGTATTAGGGTGTTTGGGTGTATATTAATATTTTCCAGTATGTTTAGAAAGGTGTAGTGAGAATCTTGGGGCATGGTGGGGATCTGTAGCAAACTACAATTTCGATTGCAGTCTTACACTAGGTTAGTTGCACCTGGAGAATTTCAGATGCATTGTGTTGGGCAACTAACCTGATGGTGTGAATATCCTTGGTGAATATGGACACTCCTCCTCCTTTAGTGTTTCGATCCTGGTTTGGTAGCCAAAAGTTGTGGTAAGAGTTGTATCCTGGTATTGCAGGGGTGCTCTCTGAAATGGCACACAACAATGACCAAAACCATAAATCCAAATCAGAAAAAGAATGGCTTCATCAGAAGACTATCAAAATTTTGGAATGGCCCAGCCACAGTCCAATCCTACATCCAACAGAAAATCTGTGGGGTTCCCTGAAGAGGGCTGTGCACAAGAGATGCCCTTGCAATCTGACAGAGGTGGGGGGCTTCTGCAAAGGAGAGTGTGCAAATATTGATAAGTCCAGATGTGCCATGCTGATAGACACCTTCCCAAGATGACTGATGCTGTAATTAAATCAAAATGTGCTTTAACAAAGTATTACTTTAAGGGTGTGCACACTCATGCACCCAGCCTATTGTATGTATTTCATTTTCTATATGTTACCCCTAACCAATGTGTTTATTCTTTGGATTCCACATGTTATTGGTCACATTAAAGGTGGGAAATGTTATGACATGATTTATGTGGTCTCATGTTATATATAAGAAAAACCTGGCATGTTATCAGGGGTGTGCACACTTATTATATCCACTGTAAGCTTAGAAGGTTGTTAGAGTAACCGGTTTTGTTTTAACATACATTTACTGCAGGTGTTGAAGTGTGAAACTCAAATCATGTCATTAATTAGTGACACCAATCCTCAGATCATCCCGGTAATGTGTCAGACAAACACAAGATTTATGAGGAACAGACCAAAAATATGAGCCACGCATCTAGACATTCAGCAAAACTCTGTACAGTTGAGAGGTATGTTCTTTAGGAGTTGGCACAGCGCTATACAGGTGAACAGCAATAATGTGTACATTGCTGCAGTGTGTGCTAGGTGAAGGCCCATGACCTGCTAACACTACTCACATATTCTAGGGGTGTATATTAGTAGTAAAATTAAGTGGAAAGGGCTGCATTGTATGATGTTGAGGGCCTGTCCAGACTGTGTATGTTGTGATCTGACTGTCATGAATGTCACCAGTCCATGTGTGTCCGTGTGTGTGTGTGTGTGTGTGTGTGTGTGTGTGTGTGTGTGTGTGTGTGTGTAATTTACATATGTTGTCTTCCCCTCACAGGTGGACATGGTGGTCGTGGTCCCTCCTGCTTAGAATCTCATGTCAGTGTCCCTGCAGACAATGATGGTGGTCATAGTGGGGTGCAGGTGGGGTTCTCAGGGGCTGAATCTGTGCCATTGGTTGGCATTTCACAGTCATCCACAATGTCCTCACAAACAGTCACAATGCCCACACACACCCCTTTCCCAGCAGCCACAGATAATGGGCAGTTGGCAGGTGGTGGCATGGAACAGGCTAGTGTGGTGACTATGGCAAGTGTGAGTGTAGCCACTAGCCATAGCCAGAGTGCAGGTGAGGTCCCACACAAGTGGATGGATAGGGGTGCCTGAAGGAGGACTTCTGCCCATCAAGACACTGTCACAAGTGACACAGCAGGTATCATCAGATGCATGTTTCAGGCTGTCATGGATGCACAGGCACGTAGTGAATGTGACACCAGAAAAATACTCAGGGTCTTGGATGTAACTCTTCCTGGCTTATGTGGTGACATATATGATCTTGTTGAGGCCACACATCTAAATACTGAGGTCATGAATAGATGAGGGGGTGAGACCTTGTCAATCCTTGACCGTAGCATGTCTGTGCTAGAGTGTGTGGTGGGAGATGGGTGTTGACCATGTGGATGTAGGTCAGCATCAACATCAGCTGAGAGTTTATGAGGCCATGCGCCTTCACACTCCCATAGTGGCAGTACCACCAGCACTACAGAAGGATGGATGCTGTCCACACCACAATGGAGCAGGCCATGGGCGCATGGACCAGGCCGGTCCCATCAGGGACAAAGATCAAGCAGACAGCAGTCACCTTTGGGAAGCAGTACTGCATCTGGCCTTGGGATTGGTGGTGCCAGTGAGATCTGTGGCAGGACCAGTTCCCATGTCCATGGCTGGAGATGGTGAACTGTATATCCTGCCATATATGTTACACAGCTGTCCAACAAACCTCTGTTTAGGGCAGCCACATGGCATGACTGTGTGCATACATACACACACACACACATCACAATCACAGCCAGGTCACCTCCAAACACACACACACACACACACACACACACACACACACACACACACACACACACACACACACACACACACACCACCTCTGCACGGACCATTCGTAGAACACCCCTCCAAACACATACACACATGATGTCAACCATATGGCCCAGCCTACCCCTCTGGTAAACCCACACAACACCCTGACCCAGGACTCCATGGCTCCAGTGCATAGCCAGCATACCCAACCAGATGGCCATATGGGATGTCTCCACTGGCAAATACCTTGTACAGCTGTGACAAATGCCAGATGTGGGAGTGGTGATAGCTTCCAGGGCTGCCAGCACACACATTAATGATAATGCCCTGGGCATTGCACATGACCTGGCAACTGATGGAGGGGAAGTACTTGTGGTTTATGTAGACCTTACCCTGTTCACTAGGTGGTGCTTTAATGTGGATGTGCATGCAGTCTATCACACCCAGTACCACTGGGTATTCTGCTACATGGTGGAAGAGACACATATTCCTGTTCCTCTCTTCATGCTTGTTGGGGAAGTAAATGTGCTCACCGGCATGTAGTAGGATGGCATCCAGGAACAGGTCGAGTACCCTGGATGCAGATGCCCGTGAGACCCCATGATGTCCCCAGTAGGTCTTTGGAAAGTACCTGTAACTAGTATTCTTAAGGCTACAAATACCTTGATATCCACTGGGATGGGGTCCCCTCTGTTGGCTCTGGGTCTGAGATGAGGCTGGCACAGCTCGATGATTTGCTACAGTATGTCTCTGTCCACCTTGGAGTACTCTACTATCTCCAGATCATGTAGCCCCTGGTAAGTTACCCTGGGTCTCAACACTCTTCTCCTCCTCAGTCTGTGGCAGTTGTCAGCATTACCCTACTCAACGCCCTCAGCCTCTAGCACATACTGCTGGATCAAAGCAATGGCAGCCGCTAACATGTTTTCACTTAAAATTCCCCCGCATGTGTATACCAATGGTGCAGAGTTTGTGGGAAAAAACAGACTGTAAGGTGCTTGCAAAGTTTATACTGTTGTGCTGCAGATGCTCCCGGTATGATTGGCTGACTATGATGCATTCCACCTGCCAGCTATGTTATTTGTACTTGATTGCTTTTATTCTGCTATTTCCTTTTTTCTTTTTTCCCTTCCCATTTCTGCACCTTTTAAGCCCCGAGGCACACCGCGCAAATCTGGCTCCCAAATGTCCTGCTATTTCTGGGTTTTTTTTGAGACCTGGTGCATGCTGTGCAAACCTGTTTAGCTAATGTAAACACTCAGAAATAGCCCTCTCTGGCCCCAAGACACACCGCGCAAATCCGGCTCCCAAATGTCCTGCTATTTCTGTTTTTTTTTTTTTTTGAGACCTGGTGCGTGCTGTGCAAACCTGTTTAGCTAATGTAAACACTCAGAAATGGCCCTCTCTGGACACGAACATGCTCTTCATTCCATGGAATAAGTCAATGCAGCTTCAGACACACATCCTTGCTTAGCTGTGTTTAGCTAAGCTTATGTGGGAGCCATGGTGCTCCAATGTGCTTACACCAAGCATGACACACCCCTTTTTCATGTCTGCTGCTCCTCCTGCTTATACCACTGCCTTATAGCACCTACACAGTTAGGTGCAGTTTGGGACTTAGTTTCTTTTTGTGATTCAGTAAATTTCCCTCATTAGTATACCTCACTGCCTTAATCCTTAATTACTGCACTACACCCAAACCTTTCTCCTTAGCAACCACCGTTCCCTGGTATTGTTTTGATTCTGCATGCCATAGACTATAATGGCAAAATGCAGATTTCCCTTAAAATTGTTTTTTTACATCTTTTTTTAAAATTTCCGCACAATCTAGTTTGTGCACCGCTGTCCTATGCTTAAACGGCAAACATCGGCCAAAAAAACTTTTATTTTTATAAAATGCAAACACTTTTCCATGTCAATGGCCATATATTTGGCCATTGACATGCCTAAAGATTATAATACAGACTTTTGTTTGAGCTGTCATGCCTCCGTTTTGATTTTTGCAGAAATGTATTTGGCTAGTAGTTGCCACTAATTCCTCATACAGATCCCATCATTGTATTGCGTTATGCCAACTAAACTGGCTTGAATTACCAAATCTCCTAATATTTACTCAGCTAAAAGTGGCTCATGGCATATTATACCAACCAGAATAATGTCTGGCATTCTGTAACCTACTTCAAACACAAATTAGCAAAAGACTACTGAGATCCTCCAGCAAATGTCCATTACAAGTCACAAAAGCGAACTACTTCTATGGAGATTCCCTCCACTCCAATCAAATAGAAAGAACCTGGAACTTTACCCCCCAGAATGTCGTAGCCAACTGTAATACAGCACAATTCAAAACACTCCTCAAATCCCACCTATCTAATTCTTGACTATGCTCCTATTTAACTGATGGCTAAACAATCTCTCACACTACTAGGCCTTAATCCCTCTACACAGACACCAAACAATATGCCTGAATGAAACCTTGTAATACTGCTTTTGTAATTAACAAACCTTAATCTTCTATGCTCAACTACCTGAACATTTTTGCTATGAATGTTTTTTGTTGAATAACTTAATTTCTTTTGAAATTTGTAGCAACTGTATAAACTATGCTGTTTATATATATATATATATATATATATATATATATATATATGTATGTATATATATATATATATATATATATATATATATATATATATATATACACATATATATATATATATATATATATATATATATATATATATATATATATATATATCATGCTATTTTAACATTTGAATAGCTTTGTTTTCTGTATATCAGTTTTTTTGCTATGTACTTTTTGTATTCTTTGCAACCTCTGCCCACCTCCTCACCTCCAGGCCTCTGCTGAAAATGGAAACCTGCCCAGTGGGTCTATCCCAGTAAACAAATGTCAAATAAACAATTAATAATATTAATAAATAATAAAGTTAGAAAATCTGTTAATTGTAAGTGTGCAACTTTTTCAGTGATTTTTCATACAGCACTTGAAATTGAAATGGTTAATTAGTGAAGATTCTACTCAAAAATTGAAATAATTAAGTAGTCAATAGTTTATTGTACTTGAGAAGTGCAGAGTTCTTAGAGATTCTCCTTTGCAATGTAGACTAACATAAAATTCTTCTTTGCAATGTAGACTAACATAAGAATGAGCTTACACTTTACTAGAGATTTACAGTATGAATGCTGTTATGTAGAAACACTAGAGCACCCAGCTGGCAAAGATTCAGAGACTACTCCAAGCTTAAATATGTGGTATACCTAGACAGAAAAAATATATTAGAAAATCTTCTTTGAGTTTTCCTTTGAAAAGCAATGCTTAGCCACAAAATTGTTTTGTAATATAGTAGCCAAACTTGCTTGCCTAATCTTAAATTTTAATAAATGAGGAATGTGTCCATCAGCCATTAAATGAGTATACACCAAATTGCAATTTCTCAAAAGAACATGCACTGCCTTTGTTTGATAAGCTATGATAAACTGTGAACCCTAAAACGTATGGTAGATGTCAGCTTCATCCATATTGCAACCTATACTGCTGTTATGTGCACTGTGCCCAATCAGCTTGGTTCAAACACATGTTCAATGAGCCTGTAAACACATCTCAGATAACATTCAAACAGCCTTTGTGAAAGCTAAAGAACTATTGCATGTTATATTTATAAGGGTAGCTGCTGATCTTGGATGGTACCTCTAGATGCATCCAGTAATGTAGATAGAGGTGTTCTAGCTCAGGTAGTACATGCATTTTTGTTAAGTTAAAATTCCACATGCACCCATTACCACTGTGCAACTACATAGTATTATTTAGGATTTTCAATTTATCGAGCAAGTTTTTCAGACAATGGAGTGAATGTACTTGTCATGGGATAGTCATTGTTCCTTCTAGAAGACCTGAAGTAGTTGAAGGAATTGTAGCCATCAAGTTTTAGATAAATAAGTCACATTTAAATTACATTTCTGAACAAAAACAGTAATAATGATGGATTTGTTTTAAGATTTTAAGGACTGTAATTTTTATAATCCACCTTTATAAACTCAGTTAATGGGATTTGAAGAAAAAAAATGTAAGCTAGAAATGAGGCAGTTTTTACAAAAAGCTGTAAATAATCAATTTTATAATCTGTTTATGACTGAAAACCATTGCTTATTAGGCCTGGTTAAACATTGGTATATAAATTTGGAAAAAGATGCTTATGATAAGAAAATGCTTTAATATGCCTTTCAATACCAAAGAGTACAACAAAGTTTCTAGTTACAATTTAGAAATAAATTAGAAGTGTCTAGATTTTTAGCATCTTGTTTTGATGCCGAGTGCCTAGGCTTAGGATTATGTTTGGAATTCCTGAAAATTCAGAACTCATTAGATGACCATCCTTTGAGATGAATAGTTACTTCAAATGGTTTTATAACTAATTCATTGGCAACAGGTTTTAACATTTACCTCTTCACATATTAAATATAATTCTGATTTTATAGATAAAATGAATTTTTTTTGTTAAGTTTGATATTTTAGTGATAGTGGACGTACAGTCGTTTTCTACAATAATACATAATAATAAAGCATTATAAGCTGCATCCTAACTTTAAGTGAAAGTAATTATTCTTTAGGCTCATAAGTTAAGATGATGGAAGAGTGCTTTAAATTAGTTCTCAATAGTAACGTTTTCTGTTTTCAAATATTGCTATTTTAAGCATCTGTCAGGATTTGCAATATGTGTCACAGAAGCATTGTATTTATTTTTTAAATTATTAGTGAAAAATGAAATTGAATGTGTACTTTATGGATTAGGTTTATATTTTGTTTGACAAAATTATTTAATAACTTTAGAAACTTTTAATTTTATATATGCCACTGTACAGAATACACAATAAACAGAAAAAATGTTGCTGGAAACTGCTGATTTGAAAACTGGAGTTTAATAACAACACAACACAATACAGCTCATAGTTAGCGCTTTCGGGTCAAAACCCTTCTTCAGACTAAGAACATACAAACACAAACATATTTAAAACACTCCTCAACCAATCAAAATTCAATAAAAAGCCCACCTTTTTTTAAGGGCTGGCTTTAGGGGCACTACTTCATTTAATCCTGGGAACCTGTGTGCAGATAGCTCTAGGATCCATTTAGACAACACCCATTCAGTGGTTTGCTTGATGTCACCACCTCTACTGTTCAGAACTACATTCTGTATTACCCAAAACTAAATTGATGTGTAGAATGATTCTGTACATGTCTATATAGGGCATTACATTCATCCAAATTTCTAATTGATGACATATGTTGTAAAATTCTGACCTTGAGCATGTTATTAGTCTTGCCCACATAATAACTTGGACAGGAGTCACAGTTCACCAAATACACAACATCTGTTGTCCTGCAAGTTGCTCTCCCTTTTAACTGGAATTTCCTCCCACTTACAGGATGAGTAAAAACCACATCTCTGTTAATATGGGTGCAAGCCTTGCAATGACCACATGGTACCGTACCCATGGTTAATGGCAGAGCTTTAGGGATGTTGGCTACCCTCTCTTTACACAGCATGTCCTTTAAATTTCTGTTCCTCCTGCATCCAAACTGTGGGTTACTACCTACAATGTCCCTCAGGCAATCATCACTGGTGATGATATTCCAGTTCTGGTTGATTATGTTGCAAACACCCTTTACATTACTTCCATAGGTTAACATAAACCTCTGTCTTGTTCGTGTACATACAGCAGATGTATCTTTCCTCTCATTCTGCCTAGTCACATTAATCCAAGGCTTATATTTATCCCTTCTATATGTCCTACCCTTCTTCACCACCCTTTCTATCAATCCATCATTATAACCCCTATCCTGAAATTTTTTTCTCAAATTTATCAACTCTTGATCAAACTGTTCATCTTCCATACTCAACCTAGAGGTCCTACTGACCTGACCTTGTACTATGTTGGGGAACATGAAACGAGGGTGCATGCTGTCAAATGACAGCATGGTGTTCTTCCAACATTCCTTTCTAAACAACTCAGAACTAAAACCATTCCCAGTGAATCTAACCCTGACATCCAGAAAGTCTATATAGTCACTGGAAATGTTAATGCTAAATTTCAAAAATTAGGTAGTCGAGTGAAGAAAATCTATAAAAAGTGTTAACTGTGTGCTATTCCCTCTCCACAAGATAAAAATATCATCCACAAAATGTAGATATACTCCTATATGCCTGTGCCATTCCTCATTCTCTAATACATGCTGTTTTTCCCAATGCAATAGAACTAAATTCGCATAGGTATTCGCACAGGGGGTGCCCATGGCTACCCCCTGTGCCGGTCTGTATGTAGAATTAATGCCCATGAAAACATTTAATAACACATAAACCTCACCTTCAGAAAGCAATTCCTTCATCTTTGTCCTATACCAGTGTGTATCCAGAAGCACTACTGCCCCTCCCTTATCTGCCATTTTTATTGTTAGATCCGAGTTGTTACTCAAATCTTCCAAGGCCTTCCTCTGTTTTCCATTTAAATTGTAAAACTTCTCATTACATTTTTTGTATTTAAATTGTAAATTTACAATTTAAATGGAAAACAGAGGAAGGCCTTGGAAGATTTGAGTAACAACTCGGATCTAACAATAAAAATGGCAGATAAGGGAGGGGCAGTAGTGCTTCTGGATACACACTGGTATAGGACAAAGATGAAGGAATTGCTTTCTGAAGGTGAGGTTTATGTGTTATTAAATCCAGTTGAGGTAAAAGGTGTGATTGATAGAGAACACAAACGATTTCACTGGCTATATACTAATCAGTATATAGAACAGGATTTGTATGATTTTCTCTTAATAGAGAAGCCAGTTATACCTGTGTTCAAGGCCCTCCCGATAATACATAAATCATCCACTGACCCCCCTCTTAGACCCATTGTGTCAGGAAGAGGGTGGGTAACTGAAAATATTTCTATTTGGCTAGAAGTTACATTAAGACCTTATGTAGATAAATTAGAGAACATACTGAAGGATACAGCACATTTTCTCACAGTTTTGGGGGATCTAAGTAGGAATATGTCCCTAGAAAACATGATAATGGTCACATTAGATGTCCAAAGCTTGTTTACGGTGATAGGGAACCACTATGGAATAACAGCCGTAGTGGAACTGCTAAGCACGCAGGGGGTCAATGGGATGAAACTTGACCTAATAAAAGATCTACTTGCATTAGTCTTGGACAATAATGTTTTCATGGGCATTAATTCTACATACAGACAGGCACAGGGGGTAGCCATGGGCACCCCTGTGTGAATACCTATGCGAATTTAGTTCTATCGCATTGGGAAAGACAGCATGTATTAGAGAATGAGGAATGGCACAGGCATATAGGAGTATATCTACATTTTGTGGATGATATTTTTATCTTGTGGAGAGGGAATAGCACACAGTTAACACTTTTTATAGATTTTCTTCACTCGACTACCTCATTTTTGAAATTTAGCATTAACAGTTCCAGTGACTACATAGACTTTCTGGATGTCAGGGTTAGATTCACTGGGAATGGTTTTAGTTCTGAGTTGTTTAGAAAGGAATGTTGGAAGAACACCATGCTGTCATTTGACAGCATGCACCCTCGAATCATGTTCCCCAACATAGTACAAGGTCAGGTCAGTAGGACCTCTAGGTTGAGTATGGAAGATGAACAGTTTGATCAAGAGTTGATAAATTTGAGAAAAAATTTTCAGGATAGGGGTTATAATGATGGATTGATAGAAAGGGTGGTGAAGAAGGGTAGGACATATAGAAGGGATAAATATAAGCCTTGGATTAATGTGACTAGGCAGAATGAGAGGAAAGATACATCTGCTGTATGTACACGAACAAGACAGAGGTTTATGTTAACCTATGGAAGTAATGTAAAGGGTGTTTGCGACATAATCAACCAGAACTGGAATATCATCACCAGTGATGATTGCCTGAGGGACATTGTAGGTAGTAACCCACAGTTTGGATACAGGAGGAACAGAAATTTAAAGGACATGCTGTGTAAAGAGAGGGTAGCCAACATCCCTAAAGCTCTGCCATTAACCATGGGTACGGTACCATGTGGTCATTGCAAGGCTTGCGCCCATATTAACAGAGATGTGGTTTTTACTCATCCTGTAAGTGGGAGGAAATTCCAGTTAAAAGGGAGAGCAACTTGCAGGACAACAGATGTTGTGTATTTGGCGAACTGTGACTCCTGTCCGAGTTATTATGTGGGCAAGACTAATAACATGCTCAAGGTCAGAATTTTACAACATATGTCATCAATTAGAAATTTGGATGAACGTAATGCCCTATATAGACATGTACAGAATCATTCTACACATCAATTTAGTTTTAGGGTAATACAGAATGTAGTTCTGAACAGTAGAGGTGGTGACATCAAGCAAACCACTGAATGGGTGGAGTCTAAATGGATCCTAGAGCTATCTGCACACAGGTTCCCAGGATTGAATGAAGTAGTGCCCCTAAAGCCAGCCCTTAAAAAAAGGCGGGCTTTTTATTGAATTTTGATTGGTTGAGGAGTGTTTTAAATATGTTTGTGTTTGTATGTTCTTAGTCTGAAGAAGGGTTTTGACCCGAAAGTGCTAACTACGAGCTGCATTGTGTTGTGTTGTTATTAAACTCCAGTTTTCAAATCAGCAGTTTCCAGCAACGTTTTTTCTGTTTACTGTGGATTCTACATTTTGACTGTTGCTGGGATTAAGCATAGCACGAGCTTCTACTTTCACTGTACAGAATACTTTAAAGTTTTCTTCTGATATTTTTTAATGAAATTAACTTTTTGGTTTAATGATAGTTTAAAGATTTAATGAGGCAACATTGGTTGGTAAGATGCACAGGAAATGTAAGTAGTAACACCCTTTTAGCATTTTAGCAGTATACATCTGTCCTATTTAAAAATATTGTGAAGAATGAAATGATAATTCAAGATTAATAGTATTTTGAATATTAAATTAAGATTTTAGCATATAAATGTTTAGAAAGACAATATCTAAAAGCATTAGAAAAAGCATCTATGCTGGAAGTTTGTTTCCCTAGAAACGCTACATACAAGTATATATATATGGGTCTACTTTGTATAACCGAACTTCCGATTCACCGACACACAATTTACCGACCCCAAACAACCGAAAACACACAACACCGACAAACACCAACAACTCAAAAAACCGAACACCATTACACCGACACAAAAAACGTAAACTACACATTGCACACAATAACATATCCACTAACCTTAACCTAAACCCTAACCCTAGCGTCCGACACTACCGCACACTTACCCAACCCGCACCCTAACCCTAACTCACTTAACCCACCCCTAAACCTCAACACCGTCACTATCGCACACTTACCCAACCTGCACCCTAACCCTAACTCACTTAACCCACCCTAAAACATTAAGCCCGTCACTATCGCATACTCACTCCACCCGCATACTAACCCTAACACACTCAACCCTTCCCTACACTACACTACGTCACTATCACACACTTACCTTACCAGAACCCTAAGTCCGACGCTACCACACGCTCACCTTTCCCACACCCTAACCTAAAATCCCTCACTATCGTACACTTACCTGTCCGCTCCCCAATCCTAAATCCATCACTATCGCACACTTACTGCATCGCGCTCACATGTTGCCGTTGTCGGTCTTTCGGCTGTCGGAATATCGCCTTTTCGATCACCTACCTGTTCGGTCGTTCCGTCTCGATCTTCTGGGTGTCGGTGAAGTGGCGGTTCGGTTATTCAAAGTAGACCCATATATATATATATATATATATATATATATATATATATATATATATATCGGTAGATAGCTAAAGCAAGGCTGTCTAATGAAGCTATTGTCATTGACAGAAGGAAAGCTACTTTTGCTCTTCCTGTTACTGTTGATGTTTGTGCTGTTCAACAGATTACTATTAACTCATTACAGCCTGGTGACACCTGTAGATGCTTCCGCAGTTACATCCTACTGACGCCTCTTGGTGTCAAATATTTTTTTTTATATTTGCATTAAGAATTTTAAAACAATGCTGTATACAAAGTATTAAAATATTTTATCTTAAAGCTTACACAATGGCAAACACAACTGTGTTGATAGTTGACCTCTGTCTAGTGCAGGTAAAGAAATATTAATTGTTGTTCATATAATATTTATTTATATTGTCATAAATGTCATGCTTTTTTAAATATCTCAACAGCCATGCAGCACAGACAGAACTGCTTAACATCATATGAAAGCTCTCACCTGGATGAATAATATACTTTTAACAGTATGTATGTAACTTGAGTGGTTGCTGAGATAATGTAAGTTGCTTACAAGATATTATAATTTTAATAGTTACTATATTTGCAGTGAATTATAAAATCCAGTTTAAAACCTGGAACTTAAAAATACTACCAGTATAAAAATAGTTTCTGCAGAAGAATTTGTCATGTACACTTATTTAGTAACTCATATGGTTCCAGAGATATGAACATTTGTTTGAAATGTGAGGACATAATTTGATTCTGTTTTGGCTCTGCCCATTGGAAGTTATGGTATAAACTTCCATAGCTCCATTGGAGGGAATGAGTTAACAACTGTTAAATATATGCTGATTATGAGCACTCTGTTAATAAAGTAGATGCAGAACCTTAATTTCTTAATAAAAACTGTCAGCAATTTAACAAATTGATTAATTATATTAGACCAAATATTTCAAACAAAATGAAGGCCATGCTCTTTTATGGTGTTTGCCCAGTGAAAATGTATTATGAAGAATGCTGATGTGTGTACTTTAAATGGAAAAAATGTTGTTTACCTAGACATTTTAACTTTATAACTAAATATAAGATTTATGCTATGTTGTTGTACTTGCTCTGCATTCTACACATGGTGTACTTTAAAACAATTAAATTGATGTATTTATGGGCATTGTTGAGCAATAAGAACATGCAAAAATGCTCTTTATTGGCATTCCTTTGTATATTTAAAGTTTAAAGATTTTATTTTAAGTTTTACACAGTATTAAACTTGAGTCAAGTGGAGGGGATCTGCAAAACGTGCTTGTCATAAAGAATTATAGATGTCAGGTACCATTAAATGTCTGTTTTCCTAGCTTAAATGGTTGATTAATTTGAAATTTAAAATAAAGCAAAGCAGATCATAAATCAGATATATTTGATTTAAATCAAGTGTTACTTCTTGCAAATACCTCTTTTTCAAGGATTTTTTGAAAGCAAACCTTCTTCTGTTACTTGATGACCTAAATAAATTCAACGGAAAACCTCTGCAGATAGATCACATTGTTAAAGCTGCTGTTTGTGCCCCTTATATCAGCATTCCTCTCAAGTAATTATATTGATAGGGCAGCCCATATTTGCAAATATAACAAAAACATTTTAAATAATCCCATACATTGAAATACCAGTTTAAATGAATTATATAACATGAAAAAGAAATTATGATGTCTTATTCTACCTACTTTAAAAGCACAATTAAACTAGTACAGTGCTTAAGTGCTCCAACTGAATATGAAATTTGAATAGTCACTGAAACCAAAAATGAATGCAATTATTTCTGTAATTTTGTCTGGAAGTTAAGAACTAACATCCAACCATGTTTGAAGTTAATGCAAAATAATACTGCCTACTCTAACACAAAGGAATTGATGACAGACTAAAAGATAAACATAATGCAGATTTTACTCCACCAACAGTTATAACTGTTTCAGAGAATCCACAGTCCAAGCCACCCATGTACTTACTATGGAACAAGTCTTCAATCCCCTCTCAGTTGCTGAGAAGTTCTCATCCATGGGACCTGTTGCCTGATTATCAGGACCAAATGTGATCTTTCTGAATCCCTCCTTCACCTCTTAAATCTAAGCTACTCTCCTGTTTATATCCACAAAGCTTGGAAAACAGCAGTTGCAACATTGTTACATACAGATATCTTTAGCACAGACATGAGTATGTATAAACCCATTAGTCTCACTAGCCTCATGCATAAATCTCCAGAACATATTATTTTAGACATCATTAATCTGCTTAATCAAAGTCAGGTCCTGATTCTTTCACCTCATTTATTTGTTTGAACGATTCACTGAAGTAGTGGTAAATACTGCATATTTCAGCTCACAAAGCCCTTTGACATTATTCTGTATGCAGGCATTATTGACATACTTGTAATTCTGAACATAAATCGTTAAATTGCACAGTGGTTGTCAAACAGAATACATGATTCTGAAAGTAAAGAAGTTACCAGCAGTAGGTCTTCTCCTGTTTGGGATCTATTTCTCAGACCTTCAAGTGAATATTCTTATCCTATGATAATCATAGTTTGCAGATGATTATAAACTGAGTGTTATTCAAAATTCCACTGACTTATAATTGCTCCATCATTGATTAGACCATGTCAATAATTAGTTCAAGGACAATGGTCTCAAACTAAATGTGAAAAATGTTTTATAGTTCAGGTAAATAAAGCAATTCCATAGCATACCATATAGATGACATTCCCCTCCAATCAGATACATTTGTAAGGGATTTATCCATTGTTGCTGATAATGCCTTATATTTTGACCTTTTTGCCTACACAGTACCTCAAAAGGTTTTCTGTCTGATTCATCTAGTTTCCAAACAAATCTCCAGTAGGTCTAAGGTGGTCTTGCTACCTCTTTAGACCTATCTCATCAGACCCATTATTGAATATAATGGCACTTTGGTACATACCTGTCTAAACTTATCATTCAACTTTGAAGATCTCCAGAAATTCCTCACTGTAAAATTCAGTGGCCTTAATTATCTAGATAGGTGGATAACCTTCAGTTTGTATCCACTGTCTTATAGAATCCTATGTGGGGATATTTGTCAAGACTTCTGAGCCATGAACGATCCAATTCTCTTTGATCCTCTTTTCTTTTGAAGAACAAATTGTTCCTCAAATAACCATTAGTAGAAAGTAAACCTTCATCAGCATGTACATTTGATGTGGTGTGACAGATTTAACATCTCTTCCACCCTAGGAACAAATTCCATTACATGTCAAGCAGAGTGACACCTCTGTCACTTTCAAGGTAAACCTAGATAATTGGATGGACAGGCTCAAATTCTCCCCTTGGAGTATCTTGTGTTATCCTGCTGATTTTTTAATATTGTTTATTATCTAAGCAAACCAGTCTGCAGACTGATAACCTAGTGCATGACACTGAATGTCTGAACCTATTCCAAGCAAAATGTTTTAAACAGTAAGGGGTCCTATGATCTCTGTATATCAGGAATACATCATCAATAAGAGGGTGATACGATACAGCAAGAGAGAGAGAGAGAGAATAAAATTCTTATCATTTATCATCTGGACTGAAAATGAGAGACAGAAAATTCCGGAACAGTGCCAAATCAGCCACCAGAATTGCCTACTACTACTAATACTAGTACTGCTAATAATAATAATAATAATAATAATAATAATAATAATAATAATAATAATAATATCATTAACATTATTATTGTGATTATCAGCTTCAGCAACAGAAGCACATTTTAATTCTGCATGTCCCCAGATGACTACATCTAGCCTATAAATTATTTCAGTTTGATTGACTCTCTAAACTTAATGGCAACATGGGAGATTTAAGAGTCAGTTCTGATGTGCTTAAGGATGCATTTGTTATGCAGGTTATCAGTAGGTCAAATGTGCTTCCATGTACCTTTACTTATAAAATAGCCGAGACTGGGATATTACTTTCAGAAGTTGTCAGAGCTTTATGTATGGCAAATGACAAAATGCCAACTCCCATATCTGATGGCCCAGTACCCCTTTTATTATGGGGTATATGTGATGTGCTTAAGGATGCATTTGTTATGCAGGTTATCAGTAGGTCAAATGTGCTTCCATGTACCTTTACTTATAAAATAGCCCAGACTGGGATATTACTTTCAGAAGTTGTCAGAGCTTTATGTATGGCAAATGACAAAATGCCAACTCCCATATCTGATGGCCCAGTACCCCTTTTATTATGGGGTATATGCAATAAATGATTTTTGCATTTATGTCTCTTACCTTTCCACGCGAATACCCTAGCTAATTTCTGAATTGTTTTAAATGGTGTTGAAATGTGTTGCACATAAGAAGTCTTTGGAATAAAAATCATTTTAAGGGCTTCAGTTTGACCGGTTCCCTATTAGAAGACCAAAGACGTATTCTTTCGAATGCATCTTGGTCGAACTCAAAAGCCTGAAACAGCAAAATATCGAAGCGGCTTTTAAGCAAATTCTTTCCCAGTTAAAGAATTCACTTGGCCACTTTGTTACTTTGCCATTTCCGGCACTGTAGTGCGGTCTCGGAGTTGGTATATTTAAATAGAGGGGGTGTGGGGGGTGAAGCCCTCCACTTAATGTAATGTTTAAAGTGTTTTATTTATTTATTTATTTTTTGTTAGAACAGCGATTTTTTTCCCTAGGAAAAAAATCTCTGTTCTGACAGTTCGAAATTTTAAGCTTTCGCTTACATAGGGTCGATTAATCACCGTTCACTTTTTTAAGAGTTGGGTGATCTAATATAGACCCGTTTGACCTACTCAAGGCTAATAAAGTCATGTCCAAGAATGAGCATTCACAAAGACGTTTTCCTAATGGAGGCTTATTTTTCTTTCAAACTGCTCATAGAGGGTGGAGTCTTATTGCTAGGTATATTGCTCTACTACTACCTTACTTGACAGGTGTAGACTGTGTATGTCTAAAACTATTACTCACCTCCTGGTTAAAAAGAAATATATTGATTTGTTACTGCTAAAGTTTTTTTTATAAAACATTGTACCTCATTTACTTACTGAATGTTACCAGTCTATTATGTACTCAGCTAATTAACAACAGTCTGCAGACATGAAAGTAATGAGAAATTAATTTTTATTTCTCCAAGGGTATAGAGAAGTTACTCGTATGTGCCCCATCCAGCTTAGTCAGGGTTTCATAACACAGAATTACACAGTAAGCATACCCAATCATGCAGCTTACAGCAATGCTTATGTCAAGGGTCAACCCTTCTGAACCCACAATTACACAATGTAATTCCCATTGGCCATACCTTGTCTTATATCCCATACTAATACATAGGAAATTCATAGTTCAAAGTAACATCATCCCATCCCCACAATCCACTGTATAGTGCTAGATGTAGTCACAGGTGCATATGGTGTACCTCAGCAATTCATAAATATGCTGCATATACAGCTATTTAACCTGTACATCTAATCATTTTCAGTAGCAAAGCTTTTATTCACACTACTTAAAAGATGAGCAATCGAGGCATGGTGGGATGCTTTACTGCAGATAGAAGGGTATCAGGTCCAGATGAAGACGTTGGAACCTGCCTATACCACTAAACAATAATGACTGATATGTGACAGTAGTGTATGGGAGAAAGAAAGCCTTGAGGTTTTGGGGCCACAAAGCTTTGCTGTACACCATTATGGCATGGCATGCACAGCATCACTGGTCTTCTGACAGTTTAAAGAAAAAAAAGAATAAGCTTCACTATAGTATAACAAGAGATTCATTAGCATTCACCTAAGCTATAGAGAATGGTACAGCTTAAATCACCTTTATTCTGTCATATGCAACATTGAGCTCATTTACAGACACTTCGTTATAAGTGTTAGATGCAAAAATGCACCCTATTTTCATTTTATAGTCACACTCATTCATCACGACCAATCCACCCCATTTTTCAGGGTGCGTGGTCCTGATTTCTTAGTTGCTTTGTATATCATTTAATCTCACTGTTTCTTCTCTACAAAGATTATATTTGAAAGCACTTCCGACATAGCAAATCAAAACCAAGAAAATCTAAAGGTATTACTGCTCAATGTTAGGAGCTTAAACAAAAAACTCCACTCCCTGGAAGGTCTCTTTACCCTAGAGAATGCTGATGTCTGTGCGGTCTCAGAGACGTGATTTAAAGTCGATGACAACATACCAACAGTGCAGGGTTATAATGCCTTCCACACATTTAGACCATCTACTTCACAGGCAGGGACTAAATGTGGAGGTGTCTCTATTTACATCAAAAATAAATATACTTCAAGGCTGGTCAAACAGGACAATGCACTTGAGCTGCTCCATGTTCAAATCACCATAGGTAAAATCCAATACCACTTTCTTGCAAGCTATAGGTTCCCATCTACAACCTAGGAAACCCATACTATGTATTTAAACATATTAGAAATATTAGCCATCCAACCCAATACTATATTCATGGGTGACTTTAATTACCACACTATTAACTGGGAATCCTATACGACATCAAACGTACATGTACAGAGATTCCTGGATTTTGTAAACACAAACTCCCTGGACAAGATAGTCAATACACCAACTAGGGATGAAACCATTCTAGATCTGGTCCTCACTAATATGGGAGAGTGCTGCACACCCCCTACTGTAATACCTTCCCTGGTAAGGTCAGACCACAAAATGGTCTCCTTTAAAGTAAAAATAAAACCTGGACCCCAGCTAAACCAGGAATATTCAGGACCTATTCTAAGGCTAACCTGCTGCTATTAAGTGAGAATCTCGCAAAATTTCAAACCCCTATAAATCCTGAGAACACTTCTGCCTATGCAGAACTGTTCACAGAAAGCCAGTACAAGCATGTTAATAGCTGTATAGAGGCAGCTGTATACACCAGGAAGTACAGAACTAACTCAAAAAACAAACCACCCTGGTGGAATCACAAAATCCATCAGATGTATAACAGGAGGAAGAAAATCATGGCAAAAATTTGCAGGTGCCGCACCCAGCAGGATAAAAGCACTCTCATTAAACCAAACAAACAACTCAGAGGACAAATAAAGTCTACCAAAGCCAAATTTGAGGTAAGTTTAGCCACACAGGCCAAGGACAACCACAAAGCATTCTTTAGCTTTGTCTGAAACCTCAAAGGCAATACACAATTGTTTGCAGAGCTCATTGTAAATGGAGCCACCTATACTGAGCCAGAAGACATAGCAAACCTCCTGGCTGATAAATTCAGCTCCAGCTTTATTCTCTCCCCCTCAACCTTCCCTCAGGAAATATCATCAACTATAACTCCCCCTACTATCACTAGGGAGCAGGTCCTTAATGCTCTCTCTAAGACCAAGAACACTGCATCAATGGGCCCAGACAATATCCCAGGATGCCTTCTAAATAGAATAAAACATGACCTATCAGGGCCTCTGGAATTACTATTTAACTGTAGCCTCCAAACAGGCTTCATGCCTCATGAATGGAGAAAGGCAAAAGTCATCCCTCGGCACAAAGGTGGGCCATCTACAGACCCTGGAAACTGCAGACCCATAAGTCTCACTGGTCTTATATGTAAAGCCATGGAAAGAATTATCATGGAGATGATCGATAGAGATATATTAAACCTCCAGACACTTGACCCAACCCAGTTTGTTTTTTTCAAGGGAAGATCATGCCTACCTCAGCCTGGCGGACTTCCTTGAGAAGGTCACCAAAGCAATGGATGAGGGAAAAATCGTTCACACTGCCTACCTTGACCTGGCAAAGGCATTTGGCACAATACCCCACTCGGGCATTATTGACAAACACAAGAGGTTAGGTACAAACTCGTATGTCACCCAGTGAATAGCCAACTGGCTCACAGACAGGACCCAGGAAGTTAGAACTGGGGAGTCCACAAAGAGGCCCGTCACAAGAGGTGTCCCTCAGGGATTAGTCCTTGGACCACTCCTTTTTGGCATTTACTTCTCAGACATCAAGGCCAATGTCAATGGTCTCTGGCTGACAAATTTTGTAGATGATTGCAAATTAGGAGCGGTCATTGAGTCTCACACTGATGCATGTTCTCCTGGAGGGGCTGATGCAGACAAACAACTGGTGTCAGAGTTAAAACTAAATGCCAAGAAATATATAATAGTATCCTTTGGGAAGTCATCCATCCCTGGTAACTATCATATTGACAACACACCCCTAAGAGTTGACCCAGTAGTCAGAAACTAACATAGATAGTAAACTAGCCTTTGATCATCACGTGTCTACAGTGGTGAGGAAATCATTCTATGTTGTGCGACTTATAAACAAAGGTATGGCATCTAAGTCCAAGGAAGTCATTCCTCCACTGTATATGGCATTCCTCAGACTTCCTATCATTGAGTACAATGGCCCCTTTTGTATGTACCTAACCAGGCATATCCAACAAATAGAACATCCACAGAGGTTCCTCACTAAAAGAATACAGGGCATAAGTAATATGTCATATGCAGACTGGCCTCAAGGCCCCATCCCAGTATTCTGTGTCTACAGGCTTTTGAAGGGAGATCTATGCCTGGCATACAGGGCATTGTCAGACCCCACTCTGATGGATCTCCTGCATATCCATAAAACAAATAGTACCAGGATTACCCATTCTAAAGACTTAAACCTTGCCTGTGATATAAATAGGACCTGCTGGAGAAATAAGTATGTATCCCAGAGACTACCCTGTCTGTAGAACAGGCTCCCCATCCATGTGAAACAGTGTTCCTCCCTAATTCAATTCAATTGCAACTAGGACAATTGGGTGAGAAACTAGAAATTCATCCCTGGTTTGGCACCTATGTCTCTGATGCAAACAAGTGACCTATAAATGGTTCATCTCCCATGCCCATGCTTACACTTATCAAGGGTATCAGAACTCATCAGAGATTTTGGATGCATGGCTTAGCTTAAAAAGGCCCTTGTGGTTGTTAGCTTAATAAACACCTATGAACCTATGTACAGTATGTTTTCTCACCTTGCCATCCAAACGTACCAAGTTACAAATATCTAACTCACAGATTTTTTTGAAACAGCTAATCACAGGGTGAATCAGGGGATTATAAGTGCTGGATATCCTTAATGGATGCATGGCTGATTCCACATTTGGATACATCACCATGAAATTTGTCTGGAATATTCCTTAAGATCCATAAGTGTGTTTGCAACATCCATATGCCTGTTAGGTACAAAAGTTAGGCCTCAAGCAAATAAATGCCCATGACAAGCATTGATGTTAACAGATGAAGAATTGTAGACAGTGAAATCACCAGTAGAATTCATCACAGTGGTACATGGGGCAGCATAGATGTAGTAGCATCCTGTGGATTGTTGTCATATGATTGAACTCAAAAGCTACAAATTGTGTATGCACTTCTAGCAATATTTATCTGATGAAGTTCATGTATTTTTCTGAATGAAAATGCTAATCTCTTATAGTTTTAAACAATTTTTATTTCAAAAAGATACTATCCAACAGATAATAAAAACTGACAGGTCCTTTTTAAGGGTAATCACCGATTTATACAAAGCATTAATTGCATTCAATGGCAAGACCTTAAACATTTGTGGTGTTTTAGCTCCTATGTAAGAAGGTCTAACCTCTCCTGGATGACAAAAAAAAATGATAATTCACAACAGTGCATTTATTTTATTATATTTTAAATTTGTTAACTGAGGTAAAGCACTGATCGCACTGGTCCTATTTCAGTCTCAGCATAGGGTAAATACAATAGATACATGGCATTATATACAGAGTGTATGACAAAATCCAATATATACATATTTTATATACAAAGTAAATATCAGAGTTGGCTTGAAGGTATTAAGGCAATAGATAACATGACATTATATACGGACTTACTTACAAAATATAATACATGTGTGCATTATATACAGACTGGAAACTGGAGTTAGTATGCTGAAAGAATCAGAATGAAAAGCAAAGTTGGATAAAGGTGTCTAAATAGAAGAAGGGTAGGACGAGGTTAATTTACATGACCAGAGCAATAGCAGTTGGATTTTCCTAGAGTCTTGAAATTTTCTTTTATTTCTAATTGGAAAATGGGGTAAGAGGAATGATCTTTAAGAAATGAAGGGAGAAATTCACAGAATTTGGGACCAAAGGATTGATAAAGCATGGTCTGTACATTATGGCCTCGTTTGGGGGAGGAAAGGACCAGAGCTGTTAAGATTTCTAAGGTTACATTTTGGTTCATCTCTGAATAGTTTGAATGCTAGTGGGGTGAAGGTTGCATTCTGGATAAACTTGAATAGTTGTGAGGAGAGTAAAGAATCAAGGAAAAACCAGTCCACTTCAAGAGCCAATAACTACTCCCCAAAGATCTCAATAAACCACTGAAGGATGAAATTGTAAACTCCACACAGGACAGTCTTTTTTCAAAAACCACACTTTAATGATGAAATTACACACAGATTGGTCGTTTCTTGTATTTATGGGTCTGTAAGGATTAAAAAAATCTCCTGGCAACAAACGTTTCAAAAGTATTTAGAATAGTTATCAACAACTTCTCTTATAAATAATAGATTTCCTAGTATTGTCCTGAGTAGGTTTTTCTTTATTTAAACATTTTAAATTCAATTTCCGTACTAAATATTAAAATCAATTAAAGTTTTACTACATTCTTCCTTAGTAGAAGGGACGAACTTCATACCCTTCATAAATAACTTAAATAAATCTTTATTAAGTGGAAATTGTGCGTAATTGTAAATTTAGAAGCCTTTATACAAATACACAATACCATCATTACTAATGATGTTCTCATGGTGGTCTCTGTCTACACTGTCCTTCTGGCTTAGTCGTAACTGTTTTTCCTCCTAAAAGAGGAATACCTGTATCTCTGCTTTGCCCCTCCCTCCCCCCGGGATCTAAAAAATCTTTCTCCTGCCTAGATTGGTTTCTGTTAAAGATCCTTTCTGATCTCCTAAGCGGTGGAAACTCTGTGTCATACCCATTGTCAGTAGTGTTTGTCCTATAGGACCCTTGATTCCCGTAAGTGTTTTGAGGTTGGCTATATGTGTTGTCTCTAACATTGTCACCATCTGTGTACGCTTTGGGAAAAGGATATGCTAACCCGTTCTTATATTCAAATTCATCCCTACCAAGTTTCTTCTTTTTCCTATTAATATTGTTATTCACTTCATTTTCTACTCTGTCAAAAATTATGTTATATCTATAGGAATACTGGTTGAAACATACATCGTTGAGTACAACGTTGTTGATTTCATCAATTTCCTTAAAAAGTCCATTTATCTTTTTATTATTAATATTCAGGATGAATTCCATCAGTTCGACCCCGTGTCGGTCGAACATTTGGATAAGTTTGTCACATTCAGGCTCCCCCTTCTTTAAACCATTAGGGAACTTGTACGTACGAAGACCCTTGGGAACTCTTCTTTTACCAATACACTCCCTTAAATAAGAATTGTCACATTGTAGTGCACATACTTTATGCATTTTAGTCTCGAGTGTCACTAACCTAGTGTCCATACTGTTCTTGTTAATCTGGTTGTTACCACCAAAAAAAGCGTGTTCCCTTTTACTCCAGTCCTTTAAATGATCATATACAGAATTGGATCCATTGTTCTCTGTTCGACTTTCTAAACCTTCCGAACAACCTGGTCCTGTAGGTGTATTCTCCTTGCTTCAAGACGCCACAGGAAGAGATCTACTAGCTACTGGTGGTGTTACCTCTCTAGGATTCCCACCACCAACAGTCCCGAATCTGTTGTTGACATGGGCGTGGGAAATTTGAATATTGTGAACTGCCTCTTGCAGTTCCGAAACTTTCTCTTTTAAATTCAAAATGAGTTGAAATAAATTGTCATTGTTGCCTCCCGTTAGCTGTCCACAAGGGAAGGGCAAGGATTCCAGGTCCTCCTCGAACACCGGGGATAAAGCGTTTTCATCCATATCACAGGAAACGGGTCTAGTAGACTGCAAATCCACCGTAAATCCACAAGTAAACCAAAAGGTGGGGAAGCAGAAAACCAAAACCAAGGAAAAAACAATTCAATATTCAATACTTTTGAAAACGTTTGTTGCCAGGAGATTTTTGAATCCTTACAGACCCATAAATACAAGAAACGACCGATCTGTGTGTAATTTCATCATTAAAGTGTGGTTTTTGAAAAAAGACTGTCCTGTGTGGAGTTTACAATTTCATCCTTCAGGGGTTTATTGAGATCTTCGGGGACTAGTTATTGGCTCTGGAAGTGGACTGTTTTTTCCTTGGTTTTGGTTTTTTTGCTTCCACACCTTTTGGTTTACTTGTGTATTTACGGTGGATTTGCAGCCTACTAGACCCATTTCCTGTGATATGGATGAAAACGCTTTATCCCCGGTGTTCGAGGAGGACCTGGAATCCTTGCCCTTCCCTTGTGGACAGCTAACGGGGGGTAACAATGACAATTTATTTGAACTCATTTTGAATTTAACAGAGAAAGTTTCGGAACTGCATGAGGCAGTTCACAATATTCAAAATTCCCACGCCTACGTCAACAAAAGATTCGGGACTGGTGGTGGTGGGAATCCTAGAGAGGTAACACCACCGGTAGCTAGTAGAGCTCTTCCTGTGGCATCTCGAAGCAAGGAGAATACTCCTACAGGAACAGGTTGTTCGGAAGGTTTAGAAAGTCGAACAGAGAACAATGGATCCAATTCTGTATATGATCGTTTAAAGGACTGGAGTAAAAGGGAACAAGCTTTTTTTGGTGGTAACAACCAGATTAACAAGAACAGTATGGACACCAGGTTAGTGACACTCGAGACTAAAATGCATAAAGTACGTACACTACAATGTGACAATTCTTATTTAAGGGAGTGTATTTGTAAAAGACGAGTTCCCAAGGGTCTTCATATGTACAAGTTCCCCAATGGTTTAAAGAAGGGGGAGCCTGAATGTGATGAACTTATCCAAATGTTCGACCGACAAGGGGTCGAACTGATGGAATTCATCCTGAATATTAATAATAAAAAGATAAATGGACTTTTTAAGGAAATTGATGAAATCAACAACGTTGTACTCAACGATGCATGTTTCAACCAGTATTCCTATAGATATAACGTAATTTTTGACAGAGTAGAAAATGAAGTTAATAACAATATTAATAGGAAAAAGAAGAAACTTGGTAGGGATGAATTTGAATATAAGAACGGGTTAGCATATCCTTTTCCTAAAGCGTAGACGGATGGTGACAATGTTAGAGACAATACATATAGCCAACCTCAAAACACTTATGGGAATCAAGGGTCCTATAGGACAAACACTACTGACAATGGGTATGACAGAGTTTCCACCACTTAGGAGATCAGAAAGGATCTTTAACAGAAACCAATCTAGGCAGGAGAAAGTTTTTTTAGATCCCCGGGGGGAGGGAGGGGCAAAGCAGAGATACAGGAATTCCTCTTTCAGGAGGAAAAGCAGTTATGACTAAGCCAGAAGGACAGTGTAGACAGAGACCACCATGAGAACATCATAAGTAATGATGGTATTGTGTATTTGTATAAAGGCTTCAAAATTTACAATTACGCACAGTTTCCACTTAATAAAGATTTATTTAAGTTATTTATGAAGGGTATGAAGTTCGTCCCTTCTACTAAGGAAGAATGTAGTAAAACTTTAATTAATTTTAAGATTTTCGTACGGAAACTGAATTTAAAATTTTTAAATAGAGAAAAACCTACTCAGGACAATACTAGGAAATCTATTATTTATAAGAGAAGTTGTTATAACCCTCCTTTAATACCTATTCTAAATACTTTTGAAAACGTTTGTTGCCAGGAGATTTTTGAATCCTTACAGACCCATAAATACAAGAAATGACCGATCTGTGTGTAATTTCATCATTAAAGTGTGGTTTTTGAAAAAAGACTGTCCTGTGTGGAGTTTACAATTTCATCCTTCAGTGGTTTATTGAGATCTTCGGGGACTAGTTATTGGCTCTGGAAGTGGACTGTTTGTCCCTTGGTTTTGGTTTTCTGCTTCCCCACCTTTTGGTTTACTTGAGAGTAAAGAATCAGCACTTTGTTTCACAAGTAGCCAGTTAACTTTTTCAACAGTTTGCAATAATGTTCACTTCTTGATGACAGAGTGATTAATCTGCATATGGCATTTGAGATGGATTGAATGGTGGGTGTATTTCTTGTAGAGACGACAACAATTAGAGGGATACCATATTCTTGCTGAGCAAGTATGATAATTTTACTTATTGCCTTCCTACAGGGTCTGATTAGAAAAGGGGAGATTCTATTTACCCCAAACAGGAGCAAGTTGATTTTTCATGTGTGTAATTCAGGTGGAGTTGGAAATTTAGGAAGGTGTTCAACGAAATCCCAAGATATTTGAATGAATTGACATTTTAATAGTGTTTTTTAGATGAACAAGGATTTATAGTGGCCTGGACATAAAAGTAAGCTTTTGCATAGTGCCAAAAAACATTGTTTTTGTTTTAGAAGAGTTAAGCAGTAATTGTTTGTCATTGACCCACTGACAATGAACATGAAAATCAGCCTGAAGTTCAAGTTCAGAAGAAGAGTTAGAGTGATTTTAGATGAATAGGACTGTGTTATCAGCATAAAATAGGAGAGAAAGATGGGAGACACCTCTCTGGAGAGGGACTATCGAAGAGATTGATGAGCTGAAATTAACTGTGAAGTAGTGGTTAAAGGGGTAGTTTTTGAACCAGGGCAGTGCGTCATCACTAATGCCTATGTGGTCTCAAAATGATGCCCCTTGGGCCTCAAACAGCCCTCAAACCATCATAGTTATAGATAAGGGAAGTGACTAAACTACTTCATAGTTACGCTGTCTGCATTTCTTTTTGTCTTGGAGATTATGGTCTTTGCTTCAGTTTATTAGTCAATGTACAACACTAGTGGTCATTTGAGTTTGAGACCCTTGATGAGTGATCAACAAGATCAAAGGCTCTGGTGATGTCAATAAACTGGATCCAGTAATTAGGTCTTTGTCCGTTCCAAAATGAATTTTGTCATTGATTTCCCAGATAGCTGTGGATGAACAAACCATGCAGTTTTTGAGAGTGAAGATGGTATGGGTTGATGTATTGAGTTGCAATTAAAGTAAAATATTTTTCCAGACTCTTTGCAAGGATAGGGAAATGGGATGAAAGTCTGGTGAAGGAAAATGGGATGAAAGTCTGATGAACTTAAATGACTGGGTTTCTTAGGGAGAGGTTTTACAGGGGCATTTTTCCAGAGATAAGGCAGAATATTAACTGAGAGATGCATTTATATCAAGAACCTAGAATCCAGGGTCTCTCATTCCCAGTCAGTCCATCTAATACTGAGTAGGTTGTCAGCATGCATATCTCACCTTCCGCAGTCTGATTGCAGGAAATGGGATGAAAGTCTGATGAACTTGAAGGACTGGGTTTCTTAGGGAGAGGCTTTACAGTGGCATTTTTCCAGAGATAAGGCATAATATTATGTGAGAGATGCATCTATAGCAAGAACCTAGAATCTAGGGTCTCTCATTCCCATTCAGTCCATCTGATAATAAGCAGGTTGTCAGCATGCATACCTCACCTCCTGCACCTACCAAACTAACAACAAATAAACCTACATATGCAGAGGTCCTTACAAGAAGCTTACCTCTCAAACACCTCCCAAACCCAAAGACAAGCACACTTCATATAATACATCCTCACCAGTCAAGACACTAAGGCATAACACAAAAACAAACATCTTAGTCATAGGTGAATCAGTTGTGAGACACACAGATGTCCCTCTCATCACGATGGATAAGGAAAAGGTCACGGTCAGCTATCTGTCAGATGCCAGGATCCGCCACATCACACACTCTCTCAAGTCTCTCAACAACAGGCACTGTTATGACTCTGTCATAGTCCATGTTGGTGTGAATGACTTGAAATGTACCTCATTGGACTATATGAAGAGAGACATGACTGAGCTGTTGGATTATATGTCTCAGGCAAGTATGTCCTAGCCTTAAACAACATTTTATCTTTGCCTAGGATGATACCTTAATTCAAACAAAAAATGATTGACTTTAACAATTTGCTTAGTTTCCTGTGTCATTCAAAGGGGATTCAGTGTCTGTCAGCCTGGGATGACATGGTCAACAGCCCTTGATGCTTTGCCAGAGATGGTCTTCATCTGTCACCCCCTGGGATTTCGGTTACTGGCTAAGGCTCTTGCCATCCTCATTGTGCCTTTTAGGTAATGTTACAAGAACAAAATTCCCGATGTAAAAATATCCTCTAACAACAACCTCAAGGTTATGCTGCTAAATGCTAGGAGTCTAAACCACAAACTGCACTCACTGGAAGCAGTACTCACCTTGGAAGATACTGACATTTGTGCAGCCACTAAGACCTGGTTTAGGGCTGTGGAGCGCTCTCCAGCTATACCAGGTTACATTTCCTTCCACACGTTCAGACCACAAACTGAAGGCATGAGAACTAAAGGAGGTGGTGTATCAATATTCATTAAAGATAAATATACCTCTAGATTGGTTAAGCAGCACGATTCCCTTGAATTACATCAGGTGCAATTGACTGTAGATAAGACCCCTTTTCAGGTCATTGCCAGCTATAGGACCCCCTCCATGAATCAGGACATCCACTCAGCCTACTTGGATCTACTTGAGTCAATCAAGATACAATCAAACACCCTGGTTTTGGGTGACTTTAATTACCCGTCCATAGACTAGGTAAATTATACATTTTCTAACTCACTTGCCCAAAGGTTACTGGACTTTGTTACCTCCAGTGCCCTGGACCAACTAGTTGATGCACCCACAAGGGAATCAAACATCCTGATCTTGATGCTCACCGACATGGGAGACCACTGCACCACCCCCAGTGTGTTGGCATCCCAGGTGATCTCTGACCACAAATCAATCTCTCTAGAAGTAACTATAGCACAAGAATCCCCCCCAGCAACAACTAGACTAAAAATATTCTCCAAGGCCAATTACAACCTCTTACCTGACAGCATAAATAGCTTCATAGCCACTCCCTCCACTGATGGAACAGACACCTATGCTGACTCGCTGAGTTATACACCAATGGTTTATAAAAACACCTGTACAATTGTATTGATTCTGCCAAACCTAACAGAACCAAAGCGAGATCTTCAAGGAGAAACAAACCTGCCATTAAGAGGCTATACAACAAGAGAAAGAAATTGCTGTCTAAAATAGAAAGGAACGGTCTCAAAACTGGAAACACTCCCTCCTAAAGTTAAACAAGCAAATGAGACTACTAGTGAAGTCCTCCAAAGCTAACTATGAATCCAAATTAGCTTCCATAAATAAGGATAACCACAAAGCATTCTTCAGTTACCTCCATAACTTCAAAGGTAAGGACCAGATTTACAGTGAACTTATAGTTATAATACTGCATAGAACCTGTGTATATAGCAAACCTGCTGGCTGACAAATTCAGTGAAAACTTCTCTCCCCTGTCCCTGCCACATATACCCCAAAATATCCCAAACACCAGTCCCTCACCTAGTATGTTTGAGGAGCAGGTCTTAAATGCCCTCTCCAAGGCCAAAAATACAGTCTCTAGGGGACCAGACAACATCCCAGCCTGTGTTCTGCATGGGTTAAAACAGGAATTAGCACCACCATTGGGCACACTTTTCAATCACTGCCTAAGCACTAGCTTTGTCCCAGTGGAGTGGAAAACAGCATCACCCCTTTGCACAAAGGGGGTACATCCATGTACCCTGGGAACTATAGATCCATTAGCCTGAACAGCCTTATCTGCAAAGCCATGGAATGAATCATAACGAACCTTATTAAAAAAGATATAGGAAATCTCCAAATACTCAATGCCACCCAGTTTATCTTTGTCAAGGGAGGATCATACCTGTTAAACTTGGTGGACTTCTTTGAGACAGTCACCAAAGCCCTAGACCAGGGCAAATCTGTGCATACGGCCTACCTAGACTTAGCCAAGGCCTTTGACACAATACCCCACTCAGGAATCATTGATAAACTCACCCAGCTGGGTATCAACCCATATATTGTCAGGTGGGTTGAAACTGGCTTACTGATAGAAATCATATGGTCAAAATAGGGGACTCCACCTCCTCCAGCAGACTCAAAATCAATGGTGTTCCACAGGGATCAGTTCTGGGACCCCTACTGTTCAAAATCTATGTCTCTGAAGTACACGCTAAAACTAAAGGACTGTGGCTGACAAAGTTTGCTGTTGATTGCAAACTGGGAGCAATCATTGAAACTCCTAGTGATGTCAACATCCTACAAGAAGGTCTTTCTCAGATTAATGACTAGTGCCAAAGTCACGGTCTAAAAAAATTCATCATCATCCCCTTCAGTAAGGATGATGTTCCTGCAAACTACCGGTGAGAGGTCTGGGCACACAGGTTGACAGCAACCTTTACTTTGATCACCATGTCTCCACAGTGATAAGAAAGGTGTTTTATATTGCTCATGTCATAAGTAAGGGCATTGCCTCTAGACAAAAGGAGGTTATAATCTCCCTATACTCTTTGCTCATCAGGTCAATAATAGGGTATAATGCTCTCTTTGGTGTGTTCCTTTCCAAACACCTGCAGTAACTGGAGAGACCACAAAGCTTCCTTACAAAGAAAATTCAGGGCCTTCAAGATCTGTCTTACGTGTACAGACTGAAATTATTGTCACTTTACTCTGTGTCATAAAGCCTGCTCAGAAGTGATGTGTGCCTTGCATATAGAGCAATCTCTGACCCAGATTTAATGGAAATGCTGCACATTCGCAAGTCAAATGACACACTGGTCACTCGCTCAGAGGACCTTAAGCTGGTATGTGACATCAACAGAACTTGCTGGAGAGACAGATTTGTCTCACACAGTTTGCCCTACCTTTGGAACAAGTTTCCTATTCATGTTAAACAAAGCCCCTCATTGGCCCTATTTAAGTGCAATTTGGACATTTGGATGGGTAACTGCAAATTCACCCCAGGGGTTCTACCTGTGTCCCTCTTTTACAGGGGCAATAGGTGCTGATTTTAGTATGTGCTTGAACCAGACACTCTTACGAACACAGATTGAACTTGGCTAGGCTTGTAAGGGCCCTGGGGCCATTAGCCTAGCATCCTTCTATGATCCTATTATCCTATGATCCTATGTTAAGTATAATGCATAAGCTGTAGATGTGTTTCAATGTGGTTATGATGCTGCCTCTGCAATGACAGATACACTATGGGTTAAGGTTGACTGTACTAGGGGGCTATCAAGTTTAATCTGTTTGAGCAGAGGATGGATGTTCTTGGACGTAATAGTTCTGAAGTAAAATAAAGGGAAGTGTGGAGGAGAGAAGAGAGTGGCAGAGGCAGTTTGGAGTTAGCTAGGGAGAGCGATGGAAAGGTTGCTAAAATGGGAAATTAAATCAGAGGCAGAAAGTAGAGATGATGTGGGATTTATGGAGGTAAGGTTATTTCATCCTGTAAAACAGCTGACCAACTTCCAGATATTTTGTGAGAATTTATTAATGAAGTCTAGCATCATTTCATCAGGTGACTTTTATGACCGAGTACTACTTGCTTGTTGAGGTTTTGTAGCAGGGTGTTGCATTGTCTGTTTATGGGAGTTGGAAGTGCTTTCCAAATTATTCTTGTACTCACTACAGAAAAAATGAGAATCAGACAACTAAAGAACTGGTGAAAATCCCTCCTCTGGCTCTGTAACTTGAGTTATTTCCTACCATAAAAGGACATAACCATGTCTACAAAGGACTTTTGAAAAGGGGTTCAGTCTGTGCTGCAGCCACACAAACGAGCCTCACCTTTCTTTGAAATGGAAGTGGTCCAAAATGGTAGGTGATGGCTATCAGTGGACAATTTTTCTTTCATACTTAATCATTATTTTAGTATTCCTTACGCATCTCATTTTTAACTGATTCCTGAACATTATGTTTTATTGCTTGTTTCTTAGAATATACCATTTACTGCTTCTTATCATGGGAATGTATTTCTGCTGGTATATGTTTGCTGTTTGGCATCACTTCATAGATTTAGTGATCCTGGTCTCTGGCTTACTTCTATTCATTTCAAAAATGCAAGGGTTGTTTTTTTCTCCATGAGACACAAGGTCTTATTTAACCTTGGTGGAGCCATAAATAACATGAGAAAACCATATATTCTGTAATGGAGATATGGCTGCTTAGTAAACCTTGCAGGATGTAGCAGCATTGGGTACATTTTATCAAGGTTTGTGTGGATTGTGTTACATTACTTGAAGTTCAGTATGTCCAGTCCAAGCCATTCTGGATGCATTCCATTGCAACTGTTTAAAACTCAGATTGAAACTCAAACTGTGCTGGTTTGTAACACATTTTGGATATTTATTTCAACTTGCAGAATTAACATTGAGGCTTGGCTTGAATTACTGGAATGGACTTATTGGATGAGCTGGTAGTTTAGTGAATTTACGAGGCTATTTCTAATATGTTCCATACATCATATGACAAATACTGTGGGTCAGTTTTTTTTTTCCTGTGTTATTTTGTCCCTATATAAGGTAATCATTACACCTCATACATCTAGGCACATTACATGTATTGCCTTATCCTGTGAATTTTATCCAGAATTAGGGCAAGAGATTTCTAAAGGGGGCCATCATTCAGGTGGCCATGGGGGTGCTTTATGCACTCTTCAGCATCACAGTAACAACATTTTTTGTAAAGGCCTAACCCTATCCCTGAATACAGGGGGACAATGTGGTCTGAATAATGGAAGAGTCACACAGTGCCTTCAAAATAGTCAATGCTTCTTCCATCCTGCACTCAACACTACCATAAGGAGTTTGGTGCATCCAATGTCCACCCTAGACCACATATTTACATTATCCCCTGATGGATTGTGGTAGTATGCAACTGGCTCTGCCATCTCAGATCAAGATGGGCATGCCCATACACCCCTGCCAACTATGTCTGGTGCCTGAGCCATTAATCATAGTCAGGGATTTATTTCTACACTACCAAGGCTGCCTGTTTTACTAATTTATTGGAAGTTTCATTTAAAATCTTTATGACATTGTTTAAATAAGCAGTTTGATAACGAGTCATCATATTACAATGTTTTACTGTTCTTTCCAGGATGGCATTGCATTGCTCTGTTTCATCTGTAAAGTTCATAAGCACTGCAATAAGCCTAAACTTGAGCTTCTGTTCTGCAGATACCAAAGATCCAGTGTTAACTGAATTATTCAGGAGGTGCTCTGAAATAGCAGTATTGTGTGTTCACATTTCACAAGCCTCCTTCAGTCAGCATCACTTTCACCTTCAAAAAATGATACTCCCTTTTACCCATGGGTTAAAGTTCAGCATATGTAGTAAAACCATTAGTATTAATGTAACTTGAAGTGATCCCTTAAAATTCATTCAACTTGTAGCCATCTATTACAGCATGCATATAAAACCATTAATACTGCATCCTAGTACACAGCTGTTTAAATGAGCAGAAACATCAGAGACACAGTGGCAAATATTTCATTACAGAAGCGAATCTTGACACAGCACATTTCCCTGCTCATCAGTGAGTACTTAATCTTAATTGACAAGTGACCAACAAAAAAGGCAAATGCTATGCAGCACAGAAACCAGTCAGTTAGTATACAAACCACTGCCTAGAAAAATAAATTAGTCAAAACAGTTCATTCTGGACATTTCTTGGTGCCTTGAGAGGAGTTGTGGTATTGTATGAGGAAGTTGGGAGTGCCAGAGAAGTATGTAAGAGTGGTGCAGGATATGTATGAGGGTAGTGTGACAGCGGTGAGGTCTGCGGTGGGAGTGACAGATGCGCTTAAGGTGAAGATGGGATTACATCAAGGATTAGCTCTGAGCCCTTTCTTATTTGTAATGGTGATGGACAGGTTGACAGACAAGATCAGACAGGAGTCCCCATGGACTATGATGTTTGCAGATGACATTGTGATCTGTAGTGAGAGTAGGGAACAGGTGGAGGAGACTCTGGAGAGGTGGAGATATGCTCCAGAGAGAAGAGGAATGAAGGTCAGCAGGACTAAGACAGAATATATCTGTGTGAATGAGAGGGAGGATAGAGGAATGGTGAGGATGCAGGGAGTAGAGGTGGCGAAGGTGGATGAATTTAAATACTTGGGATCAACAGTTCAGAGTAATGGTGAATGTGGAAGAGAGGTGAAGAAGAGAGTACAGACAGGGTGGAGTGGGTAGAGAAGAGTGTCAGGAGTGATTTGTGACAGACTAGTACCAGTAAGAGTGAAAGGGAAGGTCTTCAAGAGGGCAGTGAGACCAGCTATGTTATATGGGTTAGGGACAGTGGCATTGACAAAAAGGGATGAGTCAGAGCTTGATGTGGCAGAGTTGAAGATGTTAAGATTTGCACTGGGTGTGATGAGGATGGACAGGATTAGGAATAAGTATATTAGAGTGTCAGCCCAGCAAGATTACGTTGGTTTGGACATGTGCTGAGGAGGGATACAGAGTATATTGGGAAAAAGATGCTAAGGATGAAGCTGCCAGGTAACAAGAAAAGAGGAAGGCCTAAGATAAGGTTTATGGATTTGGTGAGAGAGGGCATGCAGGTGGTTGGTGTGACAGAGCAAGATGCAGAGGACAGGAAGAAATGGAAACAGTTGATGTGCTGTGGCAACCCCTAATGGGAGCAGCCGAAAGAAGAAGACGTTCCTTCTGGACAAAAAGACATTCACTGTGTAGAAAGTTACCAGACAGTTTATAAACTTAAAGCATCTTATCCATTTCCTTTTGCAATTCATAAGTCAGTACTTGCATAATGTAATAAACAATATTTGGAGTCAATTGATAAAATAAAAAAAAAATCCTTTCATTATTTAGGGTTATATAACCTTACTAGAAGGCTGAAATGTAAATACAGTTCTTGCTAAAATGTTCTGGATAATTTTTTAATATCCTGCTTTGAAACTGAGTTAGCAGGTTACCAATAACAAATACTGTGTGCACTGCAGGTCTTCTTTCATTCAGAATAAATAAGGCAAAAACTCCTGTATTATCTCATTTTGTTCTTCTGTGCTTGCCAAAGAGCAGATTTCTTCCTTTTTTTTTTTTTTTTTGTTTTTGTAATTAAATTCAGTTTGATGATGTTAGGTCAGGTCTTGAGTACATTTATTACTATATGAATTGTTGTCCTGGCTGAATTTACATTAGTTGTCCTGCATAGTAAGATAGAAACATCACTGTATTTTATTAAGGCAACATTATTAAGCCATATCCCTAATGAACAATGCAAATAGTACCCATCTTAGTATGGATTTCCAAGATTTTCCCTTTATAATATAATATGACACCAAACAGCTTTGTTGCCATGTAGTAGATTCAGAACATGTGGATATTTCTGGAACCATATTAGGATCATATTATTGATTCCAGTCTCTCACTGATGTTTTATTAGTAATGAACATTTAACAATACCAAAAGCTAATATGAGTGAATAGTTAGCAATATCAAAGTCCATTAACTAATCCAAGTACCTAGCTATCACATGAAGCTTTCTGTCAAGAGAAACGGAAGTATATTTCCAGTTATTTGACTAGTGGTATTGTAAAGCTATGCTCAAACTTGAAGCCTTGATGCGTTTTTCAAAAGATCTGCTGGTGATTTGGATACTATACTGAAACTTTTCCATTACTTTCACCATGGGTTGCACTGTGCTTATAGGTCTGTAATTCTTAAATTTAGAATAGTTACTATATTTTAATATGAAGATTACTCTGCTGCAAATCAATGTGTTAGAAAATGTACTTTCCTTGTTACTGATAATAGTTAAGCACAGAAAAATTAACCAACAAAAGTCATGCACAGGCATTTTCTGAGACATATACATGTTTTCAGTAATATAAACATAGGTGAAGCAATACTAATCCATCCCATAATTTATAATTCAGAATTACCTTTACTTTAGCAGCTTAAGGATCCAGATTATTTTTCTGTCAGTTGAATGTCCAAAAGAGTCTATAGACTCTTATGGATTGTACTTGGAATCTGACAATGTTTTGATTATGGAGGAGGCTCCTAGAAGCTATTTTTCTAGGTTCCTATTTCTAGGTTAATGTGGGAGCTGTTAAATAAAGCTGTTTGTCTATGTGTATGTATGTATGTATATGTGTGTATGTAGCTGGTGTTCTTTAATTAAACAGCGCATGCACTTCAACATTCCAGAGCACATCACAGAAGTCATAGCTCTAATGGTCAATAGAGCATAAGTACCCCTCTGCTTTTGTACAGTTACATTCCCAGGAGAATCCCACCAATTATTATTACTCTTCAGGTTAGTTCATTAGTTCAACTGAGTAGATTGTTCTCTCTGTAGGATTAAATGAGTTGTGGTATGACATATGGATAACAGAGTCTGGGGACTAATAGTTGATTAAATTAAATGATAAAGTCTAGATTAATGACAGTTACTACATAAAGGAAAATTTGTCCAGTGCATGGATATTTTATCTTTATATTCCCTAGAAACAGATATATGTCTGAATGGTTTATAGGACTAACTGAGGTAATAGGCTCTATCTGGGTATTAAATTAAGTGGAAACATATCAAATTGACTGAAATCTTGAAGCCATTTCTTGAAAGTCACCCACATATTTAAGTCGGCTCTGTACTCTGTAATACAAACCTGCCTTTAAATACAACCATTTATATGTTTGAATTATAAAGGACACTAGAATTCATCATTGGGAATCTTCATTTCATTAGAGGCATTGTTAACTATCTGACTTCTCTGAGGGCTGGAAAAGATTGTGTATTTTTTTCATTTGGGATAATGTGTCATTTCATTTTATTAAAAATAAACATCCTGTTTATTTATATGAGTTCAAAATAAGACTGCGTAGTCAGAAAAAGTAAGGTACAGATTACAATGTCAAATATAATGTATATAGTTCTCTGAGACCCTTTATTTGAAGTAAGCATGTGTTAAGTCTGACTTTTATACATTTATGTGACATACACAAATCTATTTAATATGGGGTAAATTTGATCTTTCTGTCATTTTTATTGAATAATTACTAGATATCAAGTTTGAGTCATATGGTGCTCAAACACTTAATTAATGCAATCAAATTTTTGATGAATAAGGAACTTTTAAGACCAAGTTTCATACTTCACTATATATATTTGTTACAGAAATAGGGCAGTTTATACAAAATTTAATATGTTAAACCTGTTTGAATTATACTTCTAAGAGTATATTTGTAGTAAGTTATTTGAATGTTGTCTTATAGGAAGTAAATGTTTAATTTCTATAGTTATAGGCTACCTCTTTTAAGGGGTGATAAAGTGTTGTAGTAATAATTTTGACTAATTTTGATTTTTTTTTAATTACAAAAGGATATTATTTGGGAATTTGGTATATACTTATAGTTCTATAGTTGTAAAGTTTTGAATTTTATTTGAAATATTTTTTCTTACATTATTAATAATATATATAGTTTCATATTGTAAGTATATAATGGTAGGTAATAATATTGTTTATATTATTACTCACTTTTCCATACTCTTTCATTTTGTCTTTAAAATAGGAAAATATGATTTGAATAATTATATTAATATATGGGTACTTGAAGTTAGAACAAATTGTTCATAGTCTTTATAGTGTTTGTTATATTTTATTGTTATCTTTCAATTATCATATTTTTCAAAAGTATTAGATGGGTGTCTACTTCACATTAATTGATGGGTGAGAATGTTGGGATGGGTTTGCTATTCAAACTAGGAGACTTAAACTCCATGAGGGGAAAGAGTAAAATAGAAATTTATGTTTATTTTTTGTGAGATTTTTTTTTCTTTTATCTGTGTCTACTATTATTAATAGTAAGTATATAGTTAACAATTTCAAAGTTGGCAGATACATGGTTATCAATAAGCAGTTCAGGATATATAGAAGTAGTTTGTTGGTTATTGTCAGAATTATGAAGATATTATTTGTATTTTTTCTTACTTACAACATGACATATTTAAATGCATATCTATTAATAATAATGAATTAAATAATGTTTGCAAGAGAGGTCATTTAAACAAATTCCAAGATGTTTAATTCCCCCGTTATTTTGTTACAGGAAGCACATTTGTTACAAGAAGATATAGACAGACTTAATACAAAATATTATTCTGTTTTATTTAATTCTCAATATTTTATGGAAGAATTCTATACCAACACCTAAAATTCTAAGTACATATAATGATGATAAGGGATTATTGTATTCAGTAACTTTAGAAATCAAAAGAAAATTATACACTTTCATCGATGTGTATCGGATCCCTGGAATAGGAATAAAAGCTGTTAAGCATCAATTAGAACAGATTACTCAAATTTCAAAAGGAAATATTAAAATGGTGGAATATTTTAATTGTATATTACATGGTAAAGATTCTAATACTAGTAGCAAAATAAGGAAATCCACTTTAGCAGAAGCACTAATTGAATTTATAGATTTATTTAAAATTAAAAATATTAATGAATTCTCAGACTTAGACTCATTCTCAGAGTTAGACTCACTTTTTACCCATATCTTACATAGACATGGATTACATTTTAGAATAGATAGATTATATGTTTTGAATAATTTAACTACTAGACTAAGCAAAGTTAAAGTAGTGTCTTGTCCAATATCAGGCTGTAACACCATAGCATTTAAGATTATGCTAAATTTTAAAAATGATATTTCCATTAAAAGGATACCTGCTTATATAACAAACATGAAGGAATTTAAAGAGTTCTTTAATAAAGATACATTTATTGAAATTAATTATACAGGCAGTACCTTATATATATATATATATATATATATATATATATATATATATATATATTGGATACTCTAAAAATCATATTTATTTGGTAAAGTCATGAGATGGTATGCTCTAAAAAAGCAGTGGGACAAAGAACTGGAAGATCTACAAGAAAAAAAAATGATATGTTAAAATTAGATAGAGAGAAGGGGAATAATAATTGGCACGAGAAATTAATAACTTCTGCAGTAAATCTTTAGAAATTTTAAACAAAAAAAACTGTGATTAATCTGGAAAAGATTAAAATAATCAATTATTCTATAAATCCTAAGACCATGCACACTAGAACAAAAATGATTATTAAAGCTAATCATATTCGATTGTTATAGTCTCCTGATAGTAAAAATGGGTTACTGAAATAGAAGACATTCTAGATGTATTTAGGACTCACTTTAATAAAATTAATCAACATAATCCAACAATGGATTCACAAGATGTAATTTAAAAATGTATTAAAAATCATAATAAAAATAAATTATCTGAAGACCAGATGCAATTAATTGATAGGCCTATTTTGATGCCTGAACTCAAAACTAAAATCAATAAATTAAAACCTAATAAGACTAATGGTAATGATGAAATAATACCTGAACTATATATAAACTAATGCCTAAAGATGTTTTGAGTGTTTTGCTCAAAGTATTTTTAATAGTTAAAGGTTTAACAAAAGTCCCACCATCTTGGAAGTGCAGTCTTATATCTCGGATTTTAAAAGTTCATAAAGACCCAACAAAAATCTCTTTATATAGGCCAATGTCATTATTAAATATTATTATAAAATATTTATGCTTGTAAAATAAAACATTTTTTCATTACTGGTAAATAATGACCAAACTGGTTTCATAATAAATAGGAATTTCTATGATAATATCAAAAGATATTAACAATAATAGACTATGTTAATAACACAAAAGATAAGCTAACTTTAATAAGTTTAGATATTAATAGTGTCTTGGACTCAGTTAATTGGGATTACCTTTTATTAGTTTTAGAGGAATGTACTTTTTCAAATAATTTCTTACAACTTATTAAACTTCTTTATGAAAATTATTTTGCTTATATCTAAATAGGTTCATATACTTCTGAGTCAGCTATGCTTTCCAATGGTGCTAAATGGGAATGCTCTCTGTTGCCATTGCTTTTTTTCCTTTAATAATGGAACCATTTGCAAACTATATAAGATCAAATTTAGATATCAAAGGTATAAAAATAAATAATAATTTAAATACCAAAATTCAATTATTTGCAGATGATATTCTTTTGACCCTGAATTATTGTAATCTTTCTGTCATTAGTGTATTTAACAGGACTTAGCTTTAATAAAAATAAACCAAACAATTTACCTATAAATTGTAATACTTGCAAAATACATTAAATATTTCTAAGTATATTGTAGAAAATAAAAAAATAAGATATTTAGGGATAAGCTTAACAAATAATATTAAAAATATAATAACTTTTAACTATAATAATAGTTTAAACTCTATAATCAATCTTATTAAAAATGGAATAAGTTTTTGTTTTTACTATGGAAAAGAGGCTTTCCTTAATTAAAATTATCATTTTTCCAAAACTTTTATATATAATGTAATCTTTATCTCTTCCTTTCCCTAAAGAGAGTATAAAACAGTTTAATTCTTTAATCCTAAGATTTCTTTGGTGTCCTACCAAACCTAGATTAGCGTTAAATCCTCACATCAGAGATTGTCCCTAAGGAGTTATTGATTTGCCAGACTTAGAAATATATTCTTTATCTTCAGTCATTAAGACAATATCCCTTTGGCTAAATAATAATTATAAGGCCAAGTGGAAAGAGATGCAAGAAAACATTTGGTTAGAATATAATTATTTGATAAAATCACAATATCATAAAATACTAATAATCTTTATTAGCTATTAAAAGATTACTTTTCAGAAAAAATCAATTAATTCTTCTAATATTTCCATGGTAATGATCATTTTTAAAAACGTTATTTATAAGAATCCAGATTATAAAGCACACATTTTCTCACTGTTTCCTATAGCTTACACCCAAAATATTATCAGTACATTCAATTTATCAACAATGATTACACTTAAAGAAAAAACAATTGCTGTAGTGGTATCAGTTGATGGATAGTGGAAAACAAAAACTATAGATTATATTATGAAGAAATTTGATTTAAGTAAAGAAATATGGTTAGACATTCAAATTTGTAGACAATCAGTTGAACATAAGATTTAATTAATGCAACCAACAGTAAGAGACTCTATTCCTAATTTTATCGATCGAACATAATGGGGAAAGTGTTTATATCTAAAATATACAAAGTGGTTAAAATACAACAAAATACTACAGAGTAAGTTATTGTGATTACTTTACACTTATTAACAATAATTACCTAAGTGAAGATGATAAAAAATAATATTACTATCATCAAAGCAAACTACTTCCTCACTAAAATGGAGACTATTACCTTGGAAATTCATGCACAAAATATTCATTACATCACATAGAGTTAAATTAGTTTATAAAAAAGATTTAGGATATTGGAGATGTAAGTTAAATGTTAAAGCTGATTGGCAGCATATGTTTTTGATTGTGTAGTAATCAAACCATTTTGGGATAATATAAATTTTAATTTATGGGCTGCATTTAATGATAAATTTATTTTAACTTAACTTAAATCTCTAATTTGATTCAATATATCAATTCCTGCTTGTGTCCCAAAAATAAAATACCCTCTTTTATGGAGTATCTTAACAATAATAAGAAAATGTATTACAGAGAACTGGAAAAATGAACCTACTCCAACTATGAAAGAATTCATAAACATTGCAACTAAGGTATGCCAATTTGAATTTATTACAATCATGACAAGAACAACCAGAGTCACCTCTTGCTACAACACTTGGCTGAAATTTAAAGAACTGCTAGATAAACTGTTGTTAATACTTAAATAATTAATGTCAGTATTTGTTCTTTTTTTATTTTAGAGCTCTTGTTCAGTGGATACCTTTGTAAATAGTTGTTTTTATTATGTTTTAATACTTTTTTATTGATTTTTTTAGTTATGTGAGTTTTTATATTTCTAATGTTATACATTGTTGTTTGGATGTTAAAACATTAATAAAATAATTGAGGAAAAAATGATGCTCGAAATGAAGCTGACAGACTACAATCCAGATTCTTAAAGATTATTTCTTTCCTTATTTTATTTAAAATTTTGAAAAATAGGAAGTATCTCAGTAGCGATGGCATCTGTCCAGCAGAAAGTGGCTTACATTGTCCTTCTCCAAAAATGTGGCACCTCCATTAAAATGTCTATCTTTAGATGTCTCTGCATATTAAATCCCTTATTAAATATCTTACAAAGCATAATTAATTCTAACATGACATTTTTCATCACACGGGCAACATTATCTCTCTCCTTCACAGCACCAATTTTCCAAAGACTGTGGCAAAAACATGGTGCTTTTTTCAGCTGGTGAGTTTAACAGAAATTAACATATCACTGGATAGGTCAGGGTGGCTGTGTGGTCTGAGGCATTGCATTTTTTTTCCTTAATACTTGAAATGTCACTGCAGCAAGTTTTGTTGTCTTGCTCAAAACCTTCAGTGCTGTTCAGTACTCTTCACTATTACTCACTCAGTACTATTTGCTAGGATTCATGTTTTCCAGACTGATTAAGTGATTACTTTACAAGTAGGAACTAAACAATCCCTGACAAACCTTCATTTACTATCATGCCAGTTTCTGATGTCTCTGAGCTTTTATATATTACCTTTATCCAGATTATATATTTGTTACCCATCCCTTTGACCCTTAATACTTCAAAGATGAAGTCCTAGATAACTGTGAAAAAAGCTTATTGAAGGCCAGTCATGATTATCCTTCTTTCCAGTTTCATTTTCATCTGTATCCCTGCCCACATATGACTAACGTTAGTTACAACAAATTGTCCTCTACTTGATTGCTTTTATAAACCATTCTGTCTCATTGCATGATGCGCAACTAACTGTCTAACCTATCAGCCAGTAGTTTTACCATTATTTTTTGTTCATATTTAATAATGATATCATTTCATTGTTACTTGAGTCCACTGGATCCACCACTATTAAAATTATGATCAACTTGTTCTTCTGAAAGACTTTAAGATTTCTCCTGTGTACCCTATTTTTCTATATTCCTCCATCAGAATCCAGAACCACAGTTAGGACATCTAGCACCCCGTGCAATTCTTCAAACTCTTGCCACTCTCAACTCAAAGTAAAACATTTTCTCAAAGTTATAGATAAAAAAAAAGATTTCTGAAACTGTAGAAGCCTTCTTGCTGCAGATGCAATAATGTAATAAGGAGTTCTTTAGCATTTTATCACCACAAATTTACTATCAAAATTCATTTATGAAGCTAGTGCTGCACTCAGAGTATTTGCCCACATGTGCTGCTACATGGATCTGCATAACTCTCCAACTCTGTTCTTAAATCAACTTATAGAATTCTGAAGGAAAAACATCTGGGAGGCCTGTCTTTCTTTATTTCATCTTGTGTACTGCTTTTTTGACTTCTTCCTTGGTAATCTTGGTTACCAACTGCCCCTCTGTTTTCTGTGATATTGTATTCTGAAACTTTGCTCCTGCTGTGCTATCCTGTAGCTGCTGTGCATACATGTCCTGGTAGAGCACTTTAAAGTTTTTCCGGTTTTTGTATCTCCTCCTCCCTGATTCTCTTTAATCCTCTCCTGATTTTTGCTATTTCCCCTTTAAACTTTTTTCCTGTTTGCATTTTTTACTAAGTATTTACCAATTGATTTGTCTTTCAACAACCAATAATCATTCAGTACTGGGCCTGAATTTCTACTGCTGTTATAACTTTTGCTCTTATCTCTGCCTGTATCACCTCTTCCCTCCTGATAAGGTCTTCCTCATCTACCATGCTTGAGTTTACTTGTATTTCTGGCAGATGATTTTCCAGGTTCTCTTCATCTTTTTTCATTCTCTTTCTGTGCTCTTGCTCCTTACTGCAGCCTTCACTCTCATCTTACGATATCTCATTCAATACCTTTCTTTTTTCCATTATCTCTCTTATTGTCTCTTTTTCAAGTTTGACTTTTTCTCTTTTCCTTCCATTTGTAGCTAAACCCTCTCTATCCTTTATCAGTGTCCTGAGTACCACTCACACATCTATATGCTCTGAAGTATATCCTTTCTGTATTTCTATGCCAGTTACACTTCCTATTTCTTCCACTAAGCCCAGCAATCTATCCATTTATTTTGCCTGTGTCGGGCCATTTCTTGTGAAGGTACAGCCTCCTGTATACCCCTTTCCTCATATGCTCCTGGAGGTTTTTGTTTATGCCCCCATTATATTTCCTTTTCCAAAGCAATTTACCTTTTTACCAAATACTTTTTGTGGTTCTAATGTCAGATTAAAGTTTAAATTATTATTTATCCCACCCTCCACATATATCCCAGTACTCAAAAAATTGTAATTGAATAATTGAATGCTAGATTATCCTTATTTTGGGTTATAGGTTCATAGGTTCATAGCTTCATAGGTAGGTACTAAGCTATAAGCCTAGCTGGAATGTGTTGGATTTTGCTGCCCCCTTAGATTAGTTCCCTGTGCTTCTGTCCAGCAGAGCCATTGAAGTGATCCCTGGGGTAAACTTTCTGTTTACCATCCACTCTTCAAGGTTTCTCTTGAAGAGGGTTAGCGAGGATCTCTACCTAATGTACACTGGAATCTTGTTCCAGAGCATGGGAAGTCTCTGGGACAGGAATCTATCCCTCCAGCACATCCTATTTATTGTTGGGCAAACCCTTTTGTGATTAGGTGGGCCATACAGAAGGATTTTCTAACCACTTTGACAATGTTATTATCAAAAAAGAGGTTACTATCTTCTTGGGTCCCCAGATCCCTTATTATGTCTTCCACATTTAGGGGGCTACCACCTACGTGGTAGTTTGTGGGTACTTTGTTTTTTCCAAAGGGGATGACTATGCACTTTTTGGCATTTAGCTTGAGGCCATGGTTTTGACACCAGGTATCTGTCTCAGTGAGACCCTTTTGGAGGATGTCTGTGTCAGCCGGAGAGTCAATTATAGCCCATACTTTGCAGTCGTCTGCGAACTTGGTCAGCCATAGTCCTCCTGTGCTTGCCTATAACTCTGAGAAATATATGCTGAACAGGAGGGGTCCTAGGACTGAGCCCTGGGGAATGCCACTTGTAACCAGTTTAGTGTCAGACCTAGCTCCCGCAACTCTTATCATGTGGGTTTTGTCCGTGAGCCAGTTGACAACCCATCTCATGACATAGCGGTTTATTTTCAGGCTTGTGAGCTTGTCTATAATACCTGAGCGGGGAATGGTGTTGAAGGCCCTTGTGAGGTCTAGGTAGGCTGTGTGTACCACCTTTCCCTCATCTATAGCCTTGGTAACTGTCTCAAAGAAGTCCACCAGGTTTAGGAGTCATGATCTGCCCTTAACAAAGCCAAACTGGGTAGGGTCCAGTGCTTGGAGGTTTCCAATGTCTCTGTTAATGAGATCCATGATGATGCACTCCATAGCCTTGCAGACCAAGCTAGTCAGGCTTCTAGGGCAATAGTTCCTGGGGTCCATTGTGGCTCCACCTTTGTGGAGTGGAATAACCATTGCTGTGCACCACTCTGTGGGCATGTAGCCTGTGGCAAGGCTGAGTTTAAACAGTGTATTTAGGTGAGGGGTTAGTTCATCTTTCAGCTCATGTAGGACGCAGCCTGGGACACCGTCCGGTCCCATTGATGCTGTGTTTTTGGCTTTGGAGAGGGCTGTTTTAACCAAAGTGTCTGTGATTTCAGGGGCACTACATTATTCTGGTATAGTTATGGGCCCTTTTGGGGGTGAGAGGGGGGTGAAGTTTGCATTGAACCTGTCTGCCAGGATGTTGGCTATATCGGTCGGTTCAGTATATTTTGTGCCATTCTGCACTAACTCCAAGCAAATCTGATATTTGCCACTTAGATTCTTGACATAGCTGAAGAATGCCTTGTGGTTATCATTGGAGTCCATGGCAATTTTTCTTTCAAAGCTAGCCTTGGATGATTTTATGAGGGGACGTAGTTTCTTGCTGATACTGATCAGGGATGTCTTCCCTTCTTGGGATTTTACTCTTTTCTGTACTAGTTTCCTCCTTCTATTGTATAGCTTGGTTATGGCTGGGGTCCACCAGACTGGTTTCTTTTTCTTGGAGGAGTGAGTCTTGGTTATGTTTGGGATAGCATGATCCATGCATTCTTGTAGGTGCATGTAGAGGGCATTAGTAAAGGATTATGCATTACCTTTCATCCATCTCTTCACTCAGATTCTGCCATATCATATAATCCATCTTCCCTCTCAGCTCATTCATAAACCCTGCTTTTATTACTGGATGTCCATACTAAAGATTATAGCTGGTGCTTTCTTACCTTCGTCAAATCTGCAGTCACATTCTCCATGATGGTATTTTGCAGTGGACATCTTCCCACTTTCTTTAACATTCAATTTCATCTTTTGTAGATGTTCAATTTCTTTTGTACCAAAAAAACATTAGATTTTCAAAAATCAAGGACTGTGCCTGTCACAAGCTTTGCTCAACATGTAAGGTTGATTAAGTCTACATCGACCAACAAACATGGAGATGAGCACAATAAGAAACAGGTGTCATCCGTGGCGATATGCGTTTATGATGTGTTAAAGAATTGCATTGATTTGATTTGATTTACTGTGCTTGTCAGGATTCAGGATTCAGGATCTGATATTATCCTTGCACTGCTCTCCCCCAATACTTATATGGAGAACAGATTCAAAATGGACAGTCTTGGTGAAGATGATAAATATACATAGTGAAGATGTTACAGGACAGGATTCAGGAGCAAGGACAAACATATGCTGACATTTGAACTTCAGCAAAGGAAGAAGCAAGAAGTAACATGATAGAGACAAAAATGTATCACTTGATGAAAAGCATGGAAAGCTAGCCTTCTTTGAAAGTGGAAGAAGGGGGGATCTGATAGTAGATGATGAAGCTGATGGGTGAGATTGTCATTTGCAGATTTGAAGATACATGAAGATATGGGGCTTGTATACTTATCTATTGACCACCTAAAACAGAACCAGAAACAAGCATCTAAATGATGCTGGTGAGGAAAACGAATAAGGAGAGAGGTAAACTATGAACACTATGCATACCAAGTGGGCTTTTCTTGGCAACAATTATGTATATCTTTTGGGTTGTGAGGCGTAACCCAAGTGACAGGCATCTGAGAGTGTGAAAATCCTCCAAGCTCACATTGTTACATAGAATCTGAGACCTGTAAAATCTATGCCACTCTGCTTCACTGAAGGACCACTTCTCATCTTGTTCTACCCTAACGTTGTCAGGGAGCTGTAACACAATCACATCAGCTATAAAATATAGCCTTATTTAGTGTGATGTACACATGGAGAGCCAGAATGTGTTTCTTAGACAAAAATTATGCATTTGAAAACAATATTTTGCATTAGTAAATACAGAAGCATTTAGTGATTTCACAACCATGCGTTATTCGCACTGAAAATGTCTGTTTAGTCTATCCATATTTTACTTCTTGATATGATTTTTTATATAACACAGTGTTCTGCACCCCTCACCCCCTTCTCCATTGTATCTTACAGTTATTAACTTTACAAGAATGTTTCTCCCTTTACTGCTTTTTATAATTCAGACAAGACTGTCTCTTTTTAATGTGTCGCTATTCTCACCATATCTTTATGAAAAAAAACAAATATTCATATTGTCCTTTTTTGAAGCACTTAGCACATGCAGTGCATAAGAGTGGTAATGAAACAAATGAATGACAACAGCCAGTACGGACACCTTCACCCACACACACAACCTGGAAATTGCATTCTGCAGTGTTAAGGGAGGGTGCTGTTTTGCCAAGAGAGTGGGGAATTCCAATACTCTGCCTGTCAGTAAGGCTTATGTCTTCAATTTAATTTGCTTAAGTCTGATTCTCTGTACCCAGGTATTGTATATACAGCTTTATTTACTATAATTCACTTTCTGCCATTGTTTGATTTTGTCTGTTATTTTTGAAATTCTTTTATGGTGTTTAAGGTCATATCATGCATTGTGTGTTTCAGATCTCCCTGGAAATATACATAAAAAGTCTTTCCAGTGGAACTGGATTTACAATCACTGCTTGAATTCAGTTTTACTGAGTACAACAATAAAAAAAAAATAAAGTAGGTCCAGAGCAATGTTCACATTATTATTTTTTGTTTTTTGAGAGCAAAACTTCTCGTATCCCAGATGTAGATGACAGTGCCTCCTGCAACATATATTAGTAGATCTGGATTTGCTATATTAAGGGGTAAGAATAGAAGTACAATTTTACTATTCAAGAAACTTTGGGGGTGGTACAAAATTAAATTATATTTCAATTAAATAAATTGTTGAGCTGGATACCCAGACAAAACAAATCAATGAAAGTATAAGAAAATAAAAAAAGGATGTATGGCAGACTTAACATTTCCAAATTAAATATTACAATCCATTCATTGTCTGACCCTGTGACTCTTCAGAATCCTGTTATACAGCTACAAATGTTTTGTGCTGAGCCATGTTAGTGTACTGTCATGAAAAGAGATCTGTCTGATGCAGCCATGTTTTAGCTGGCTGAATAAATGGAAAATTAATATTCTTCACTCATATTTAATGGTTTATGTAGTTCTTGTGAGCCACATTATTTTTTGTATGGTTAAGTGTTTTGTTGAATTCCACTGAGTCATAACACCCTGTTACAGAGAGATCCCCTTAATGATATAGTTGAAACTTGTTTTTCAGTCATGCAGTAAAGAAAGTTATCTGCTGGTATCTACTTTGAGGTGAGAAACTGAATGAACACACAGTCATAAAAAGTAAAAGCCTTAACAGTAGCAAAAACAATGTAACACATTCTTGGCAGTTCCAAGCCCTCCTTCTGCTCCTTTCACTGCACATGTTTCTAAAAACTCTTGCCTTGAAATTAATATCTGATTACTCTGTAAGTACAACATCTGGTCTCCCAACAGTGGTGGATGAGAAACCTCAGGTGATGTAAAATCCTACTGCTTTTGTCAATCAGTTCGCTTCACGTCAGAGCAGCCAACAACTCCTTCTCATAATCTCTCCCTCACTGCTTTTCCAACGTCATGGGAAAGTACTTGGCGAAGATCTGGTTTCCTTCCTGCCTCTTTGTCTCTTTCTCTCTCACTCTCTCTCTGCCTCTTAGTTTAGACAGAGCAAAGCCTGTCTTTTTGGGGGTCTTCCAGCTGTGCATGGCAGCTGGTGAACTCTGTTGAAGCAGGTTGTCTTTTGATAGAAGCAGCTGTGGAATACATACACAAAGCCTTTTTTTCCCCCCCGAGACCCATGTTTGTAAACTTTTCAAGGTCAACATTGCTTCAAACTATAAAACAGACAACCCCTCCCCCAGCAGCCCATGAAAAACATACAGCTTTTCACAGCATGTTTTGGAGGGTAACACAAAGGAAAAGCAGGAGCAAGGTCAAAGCAAAAGCAGAACTTTTCTAAGCTGAAATGATAGAATGATATAGCATGGAGACATGCACATCATAAATGATGCAATTTTAATACAGAAAGAAATCTGTAAACAACTCCAGCAGTAAGAAAAAACAACATTAACTCACAGTATATTGCTTTACTGGATAAATTAATAAATTGTGTTATGCATAATGAACTCAGTAAATAATATTTGCAGATGTTGTACTCTGAACAACCTTCACTTAAAACAGAAAAATATTTTATAGCCATTCAAAGGAAAGTGGTTATTATGCTATTGCTTGATTTAACAAATATGTAAACACGGTAGCCAAACAGCACTTTATACTGCAAGGAACTTTTTCTAGCTGTTGTGCCATCATCACATGACTGCTTTAGTTGGTCTGGCAAGTTACTTTTTTCCCACTGCAAAGGGTGAATTTCATTCTAGTCAGTCAAAGCTACAGTGACCATACCCAAGAAAGTTTAACAAGTTAGGTCTTGCTTCGCACAGCTCTTGTGTTTAACCTGACATCAGCTTTGCTATATCAGTGATGGAAAAAATTGCATAGGTTTGTTTCTCATTGTTTAATCAAGTATTCATTGATTTGGGGAAGTTATGTCTTAAAGTATTATAACAAAAAGAGGAAAACTAGTTTGTGGTTTGTTGACAGCAGTTACATGGTAATCAGATTATTCAGTCTGAAATCTTGTGAACTCAGGCATTACAATATTGTACCTTTTGTCAGACATCTTTAAAAATTAGTCATGCTACCATCACCACTACAGATGACATAAGTCTGTGGTTCGAACATCACCACTATAGATGACATAAGCATGTGGTGTGAACATCACCACTATGGATGATGTAAGCCTGTGGTGCAACCATTAGTGAGAATAATGTGTTTGTGTGGGCACCTAGACTACATGGCACATGTCTAAATAGGAAAGGGGGTTAAATTACAGCATGGGAAGGATCGGATCTGGCAAGGCCTGCTGCCTTAGATAAGTGTGTGGGAGGGCACAACAAAACTCAGATCAGGGTCAGGTGGAGGATGACAGATATAATTCACTGTATCAGCATAAGGTATGTGAAACAGACCAGCACAGGACAACCACAGATGTGGTTCAATTTCTTCTAACCATTTAATAAAGAATAAAGAGTTACTGGTGTTCCTTGCTGGGGGTGATGAACCACAATTTATTATTGGTAGAGGCCTGGTAATCACTGGCCATGGACCACCACAGTCATATCTCTGTTGGTGAGACAGCAGGTTAATATTACCTATCTCAGATTGCCATATACTATTGTTATACATGCAATGAATATATGTTAAGAAGTTTGGCAATGTGCATATTTCTCATTATAGACACTTATAAAATGCAAAAGAACCTGCTGCTCATCAAGGTATATGTAAGAAAAATGTGTCTTATGCATGCCTTTACTTTATCTGCATGCCACAAAGGGGCTATAATGGCACAAGTCTTTTGTTTCACTGTGGTGCTGTATCTCTTATACATTTTCAGGTATAAGTGGTGATTGGCAATAGTTTGACAAAGCAGATGGGGCTGAAATCAGTGCAGTGATCTGCCAGTTATGCCACCATAGATGTATATTAGTTGAGGACAAAGTAACATGGTTTGTGTAACTCCTGTTTGCAGGTACACTGAGCCACCATGGTGTAATGAAAATCATAGGAGCAGAGGTCCCTGTGGCTATACAGGCTGAATGCACAGCATCTCCATAGGGTGTGAGACCTCCCTGTGTTGAGAATCAACATGTTCTCTCTGTGTCTGTCTCTCAGACATGTGCACTGCTTCTATTGTGGTCATTCCCACCACAGCCTAGCAACACAGGGAAACATGATTCTGTCATACCTCCAATATTGCCAGAGACATGCAGGCAGTACTCAACATCATCAGCTGGAAGAGGAAGTCACCCAACACCATTGGGAGTTTCATCAACTCTATGCAGACTTTAGTTGCAGGCACAAGAAATGTGTTATCTAATTGGCACTGTTGGTTACTATATGACTTACACTGGCATTTCTGTAGAAGTGTTAGTCCCATTGCATCTGCTACTGCTGTCAGGGTGGTTTGTGGGTAAGGTGGAATCCAGACATGTGGCCAACATGAATGGGCTATACCTTATTGAATGACTGTGCACAGTACACAGACAATAATAGGGGGAGATGATACATCAAAAATCCTAACATGCCTCACCAGGGGTTGTGGCATCTGCTGAACTCTGGCTGTAAGACCCTGCACAAGCAAACTCAAGCATGGTCCTGTAGTTGCAATATTTCCTGCCACAGCAGAACCCAAGCCTTTCCACTCTTAGACAGTATATTACCACAGGTCAAAGTCACATGGTGGCACTACAGCCCAGTCACAGGAGGAAGTGTTCCCTGTCACAACACAACCACCCACATTATCGCCCTAACCTCTAGTAACATATCCCCTCCTGTAGGGTTGCAGACTAGTGTCACTGTATCCAGTCATGTTACCTATGCAAATGACAATGACCATGACCCATAACATCCTCCAGATTATCCTTTTATAAGACCATGCACTGAACAGCACAGCCTTATAGTAGTGCTATATGGATTATGTTTGTTATGTGTTTTCACTTTATAATTGTCATGGCTTACATTTAACAACTAAATGTTGCAGCTTTCTTGGTGCTGCCCTGTACTGCATATAGCACTAGCTAGATGGGAGTCTTGCCACATGTTTGCCATTCCATTCCTCATACATGTCCTGTCTATCTCATGAAGGTAGACCAGCATCAACCTTCTCTGATTTCTGCATTTTAATGTTATGCAAGGATGTACTGCAATAATCCTCAATATTAATCAAGGCAGCAGAAATATACCTTTTAAAGATGGAACATACACAGTCGTAAGTTCACAGTGATCATAGGTTCATAGGTGTGTACTAGGCTAATATCAACATGGGCCTTTTTAAGCATAGCCACGCATCCCAAATCTCTGACAAGTTCTGGATCCCATGATAAGTGTAAGCAGGGTCTTGGAACATGAACAATTTACTGGGTGTCTGTCACCATTACAGACATAGGTGACAAACCAGTAATGAATTTCCTTTTCCCCATCCAGTTGTCCAAGTTATGGCTTGAATTGGTTAGAGAGAAACTCTGCTTCACATGGATGGGGAACCTGTTCCAGAGAATGGGTAGTCTCTGAGATACATGCTTGCCTATTCAGCAGGTGCTATTTATATCATAGGCAAGGTTTATGTCTTTAGAATGGGTAATTCTGGTGCTGTTTGTTTTGTGAATATGCAGGAGGTCCATCAGGGTGAGATCTGACAATGCCTTGTGTGCCAGGCATAGATCTCCCCTCAACAGCCTGTAGGAGACAGAATACAGTGATAGGGCCTTGAGGCGGTCTGCACAGGCCTTGTTACTTACACCTTTTATTCTTTTAGTGTGGATCCTCTGTGGACGTTCTATTTGTTGGATGTGCCTGGTTAGGTACATAGCAAAGGGGGCATTGTACTCAATGACAGATCTGATGAATGCTGAATACAGTGAAACAATGACTTCCTTGGACCTAGATGCCATACCTTTGTTTATAGGTTGCACAGCATAGAATGACTTTCCCACTACTGAAGACACATGATGGCCAAATGCTAGATTACTATAAATGTGAGTTTCCAAGCCCCTGACTACTGGGTCTACTCTTACGGGTGTGTTGTCAATATGACAGTTACCAGAGGTGGATTACTTCCCGAAGAATATCATTCTGCCTTTCTTGGCATTTAGTTTTACTCTATGGCTCTGACACCAGTTATTTGTCTGCATCAGCCCTTCCTGAAGAACATTTGTGTAAGTGGGGGATTCTATGATTGCTCTTAATTTGCAATAATCTGCAAATTTAATCAGCCAGAGGCCACTGACATTGGCTTTGATTTCAGAGAAGTAAATACCAAAAAGGAGCAGTCCCAAAACTGATTCCTGATAGAATCTGCTTGTTACTGGCCCCTTTTTAGAGGAGGAGTCTCCATTTCTAACTTCCTGGGACCTGTCTGTGAACCAGCAGGCTAACAACTGGGTGGCATAAGACTTTATATCTAACCTCTTGAATTTTTCAACCATGCTCAAGTGGGGTATTGTGTCAAATGCCTTGGCCAGGTCAAGGCAGGCAGTGTCAAAAATGTTGCCTTCTCAAAGAAGTTCATCTGATTAGGCATGACCTGCCCATGATAAAACCAGATTGGGTTGGGTCCAGTGCCTGCAAGTTTCCTATGTTATTACTGATCATTTGCATGATAAGTCTTTCCAAGATTTTACATATGAGACTAGTGAGACTTATGGGTCTGTAGTTTCTAGCGTCTGTAGATGACCCACCTTGTGCAGAGGGATAACTGTTGCTGTTCTCCATTCGTGGGGCAACAAAATTGGGTCTACAGTTAAATAGCAATTCAAGAGGGCCTGACAGGTCATGTTTCATGCTATTTAGAAAGCATCCTGGGATATATTCCAGTTCCAATTATACAGTGTTCTTGACCTTAGAGAGAGCATTAAGGATCTATTCCCTAGTGACAGTAGGGGGAGTTATATTTGATGGTATTTCCTGAGGGAAGTCTGGGTGGGAGAGAGGGCTAAAGCTGAAGCTGAATTTGTCTGCCAGTAGGTTTGCTATATCTTATGGCTCAGTATAGGTGGATCCATTAACAATGACCTCGGCACATAATTGTGCTTTCCTTTTGAGGTTGCGAATATAGCTTAAGAATGCCTTGTGGTTGTCCTTGGTTTGGGAGGCCAAATTTATCTCACATTTAGCATTGGTAGACTTTATTTGCCCACTGAGTTTCTTATTTAGTTTGATGATACTACTTTTGTCCTGCTGGGTGCTACACCTCTTAATTTTTGCCATGATTTTCTTCCTTCTGTTATACAGCCCGCCAATATTGTGATTTCAGTAGAGTGGCTTGTTTGTTGAGTTAGTTCTGTACTTATTCCTGGTAGATGCAGCTGCCTCTTTGCAGCTATTAACATGCTTTTATATGGTTTCTGTGAACAGTTCTGTGTAGGAAGCAGACTTCTCAAGGCTTATGGGGTTATCACTTAACAGTTGAAAGTTAGCCTTAGAGTAGTTCCTGAATATTCGAGGGTTAGCTGGGATTTCAGGTTTTATTTTTACTTCAAAGGAGACCATTTGATGGTCTGACCAAAGCAAAGAAGGCATTACACTAGGGGGTGTGCAGCACTCTCCCATATTAGTGAGGATCATATCCAGTATGTGTGCACCCCTGGTGGGTGTACTGACAATCTAGTCCAGGGAGTTTGTGTTTACACAATCCAGGAATCTCTGTGCCTGCACGTTTTGGGTCGTATATGATTCCCAGTTAATAACAAGGTAATTAAAGTCACCCATGAATATGGCATTGGGTTGGATTGTAAGTGTTTCCTATAAGTTTAAATACATGTTATGGTTTTCCTGGGTCACAGAGGGGGACCTAGAGCTTGCAAGGAAGTGGTATGGAATTTTGTCTATGGCAATTTGAATGTTGAGAAGCTTAAGTGCATTATTCTGTTTGTCCAGACGTGAGGTAAATTTATTTTTGATGTAAATTAAGACACCTCCACCTTTAGTCCCTATCTATGTAGTAGCTGGTCTAAAAGTGTGGATGCTATTATAGCTTTGAACTGCCGATATGCTCTGCACAGCTTTAAACCATGTCTCAGTGACTGCACAGACATCAGCATTCTTTAGGGTGAGGACAGCTTGTAGGGAGTTAAGTTGTTTGTTCAGACTCCTAGCACTGAGCAGTAACACCTTCAGATTTTCTTGGTTTTGATTTTCTATGTCAGAAGTACTTTCAGTCTGGCATTGCCTAAAAAAGGCACTATGGGGAGATCAATGTTTTAACTAATATTCAAAAGCCTAGAGGGGAGAGGTGCAAAGCATCCCTGGTAAAGCAGAGTGGTCTGTTAATCATCTCCTTTCATACTGACAAATATTGTACACCCGTAGAATGCCACCAGAAACTAAGCCAATTATTAAAGTCAGTCATCTTCTGTTTGTATTGCAGCATCTTCCATGGAGTTGGTAAAATGCTGCTCAGTGTTAAGCTCATACTAGCCCGGACACATATTCTGAGAGCTCACAGATATTTCTCTTTATATACCCTAGAGAGGTACATCTCAGGAGACTTACATTCACATGGACTATGGCTGAATCGTACTGATACTTGTGGTCCAGTGACCTGAGTACATGCACAATGTAAACAACTGACCCTGACTTTCTCCTTATTCAGCCTGGTGAGAGAGACATCAGTGTATCTCATAATGGAGTCTCTTATGATCCAAATGTTGGATTGTGTGGTGGCTTGTCTTATGCGCTTAGAAATAGAGGGTCCATGAGATGTGGCTGTATGTGTTCATAGGTTCATAGGTTCATAGGTTCATACTAGGCTATCTGCCCTAGGGCATTTATAAGCCTAGCCAGAATGTGCTTGGCTTTCGCCACCCATTTTAAATTTATTTTGCTATGCCCTTTTTTGAGGTTAGTATACTGTGCCTCTGTCTAACAGTGACACAGAAGTGATACCCGGGGTAAACCTACGATCTCCCATCCACTCATCAAGATTCCTCTTGAAGAGAGTCAATGAGGGACTCTGCCTAACCTGGACTGGGATTTTATTCCAGAGTGAAGGGAGCCTCTGGGTTATGAATCTGTCTCTCCAGCATGTCCTATTTATTTCAGTGCTGAGGTTCAAGTCTCTCGGCGTGGCTCGATGGGATTTGGATTTTCTGAGGTGAAGCATGTCCATTAATTCCGGGTTGGACATGGCTTTATCGTCAGGCACAGATAAGCCTCTGAACAGGCGGTATGCCACTGAGTAGAGCTGGAGTTTCTTTAACCGGGCAGCATATGGCATCTGTTTGAGCCCTTTGATCCTCTTGGTGAGGTACTTTTGGGGTCTTTCCAGTTGCTGCAGGTGTCTGGTAAGGTACATCCCAAAACAGGCATTGTACTCGATTATGGGCCTGATGAGGGATGAGTAAAGAGGCACGATGACCTCCCCTGATCTAGATGTGAATCCCTTCATGATTAGGTGGGCTATATAAAATGTTTTTCTAACCACTTTGGCTACGTGGTTGTCAAATGAGAGATTGCTATCAACTTGGGTCCCCAGGTCCCTAATTACTTCTTCTGTACTTAATGGATTACCACCTATGTGGTAATTTGTGGGCACTTTGATTTTGCCAAAGGGGATGACTATACACTTTTTGGCATTTAGCTTGAGGCCATGGCTCTGGCACCAGTTGTCTGTTTCTATGAGGCCCTTTTGGAGGATGCTTGTGTCAGCTGGAGAGTCGATTATGGCGCCCAGTTTGTAGTCATCTGCAAACTTGGTCAGCCACAGTCCTTCCGTGTTGGCCTGTGCCTCCGAGAAATATATACCGAACAAGATAGGTCCCAGGACTGAGCCTTGTGGGACACCACTTGTAACTGGTTTGGAGTCTGACATGGCTCCAGCAATTCTAACCATGAGGGTTCTGTCCTTGAGCCAGTTTGCAATCCATCTAGTGACATAGGGGTTTATATTTAAGCTGGTGAGCTTATCTATAATGCCCGAGTGGGGTATTGTATCGAAGGCTTTTGCGAGGTCCAGGTAGGTTGTGTGGACCACCTTCCCCTCATTAATGGCCTTGGTGACTGTTTCAAAGAAATCAACCAGGTTTAAGAGGCAGGATCTGCCCTTAACAAAGCCGAACTGGGTAGGATCCAGTGTCTGTAGGTCCCCAATATCTTTATTTATGAGGTCCATGATGATCCTTTCCATAGATTTGCAGACCAAGCTATCATTCAGGACTGTTGTGGATATTTGTTATGTGTACTTTGTCTAGGAGGTCTTTGGGGTTTTGGAAGGTTAGATTTAAGTGCCTCAGCACATGTGAGTCTATGTGTCTGCTTTTGACTGTCTATGGTGGTGCAGCGTGTGTACTGTCGCCTACCTTATTGATATTAGGAGTGTTTTTATGTGACTGCTTTACCTCCAATGACATTGTGTAAATATTTATTATTATTTACTTTATTTATTTTACATTTGTTTACTGGGATAGTCCAACTGGATACATGTCCATTTTCAGCGGTGGCCCGGGGAGAAAAGCTCCACAAAGACAAACTTACATAGATTACACCGAAGTTAGCAAACAATTATAAAATCAAAGTGATTATATACAATGGGTTAGTAGTGATTCCCTAGTAGGGACTCACAATTATCATGGACAGAGAATTAAAAGTAAGAGACATCAGATTGGAAGCACAGCTTGGTGATGTAGTTACAAGTTATGATAATTGCAGAATATGCTTTTAGTTTATAACTTAATCAGGGTTGGTACATGGGCATAGCCAATTCACTTTGAGATACTGTTTGAGGTTTTTTTTAAGAGACTTTTGGAGGATTGTAGGGTTATATAGTTTGGCAACAAATTCCAGGTTTTGCCAATGAAGTTGGCAAACAGGGATTCACCAGTATAGTTATTAGCTTTGTGGGTTTGGATCAGTAATTTATCGGCTGACCGTAGGGATCTTAGATTGCTATATGGCTTAATAATATGTTTAAGTGCCTCAAGCTGCTGATATCCACTAAGCTGGTAATGGAGATAGTGGGGAAAGTTCACATCTGTTGCAACAGATCATTTTTTATTAATTATATGGTTGGAGTGAGAATATACAGAAATGTCAGGAGTATCTTTTTTTCAACTCTCGGGGCAGTGCTTGTCAATGCAAGCTAGTTGTCCTGTGTGCAACTAGGTATAGATGAAATTTCAAGGGTGCCTTTGCAGGAAAAATATCAACTCAGGGTGTCTGTGTCTATACAGGTCACTGCCAACACTGGATGGGAAACTGATAAGTAGACCTTGATGATTTATGGATGAAGTATTTAGGGAGATATTCTGAAGTTAGGTTACACAGCCAATAATCAAGCAGTATTTAGTGAAAAGAAAGTATTAGGTTCACCAAAAAGGATGAAAAGAGGGGATTCACCTGAATGGCTAGTGCCTGGCTACTACTAGTGGTGGTTTTGCCAAAGCTTCACACTGCTGAGATACAATGCTCCTTTATTTCTTCTCTCACCAGAAGCAAAACAACAGCACCGGTCCCAAGATGAGAAGCAGGTCATAGGTTATTTGGTGATCAACAGTCTTGTAACAGATGATGCAAAGGTCTGTAGGCTTGTTGTAGCCTTTTCCTGGTAGATGTCTTGAATAGGCACAGAAACTCACTGCACAATTAGAAACAGTCAGGAATCAATGTACTCTGCTCCTACTATAACTATGAGCAAAATATAAGCACAAATTGCGAGCTGACAACTATGAAGCAGTTATTAGGCATTCTGGTGATCAGCAGTCTCCAGGAAGAAATGGCCCTAAGCTCCTTCTCACACCAGAAGCAGAAGAGAAGCACAAATCCCAAGATGACTACTGATAGGCAGAATGTTGGCTCTCCAATAGTTGGTTGTCTTGGAGTAAATGTGGCAGATATTAAATGTAAGATGAACATTGAGTGGCTCTTTGTGGGCAGGTATTGTGTGCCATTGCCACAATGCTGTCAGATTTTTTGATGCGGTCATCAGCCAGGCTTATATGGGGAGTCAGCATCAACTGTAACACATAGCAGATACTTTTTTGGGGGGACGGATGCAGCTACATGCATGTTATGTTTATCTAACCTACACTGGTAGCAAGCTGCTTGTTAGAACTTCCACCAGACACTAAGCATGGAAGCAAACACTTGACTGCTGATCCCAAATGAGTATCAGAATTAATTTCCTTCTGGCATTCAGAAAATGAGTGCATGTTCTGCACTCAAAACAGACTGGCATCTGTTAATAATGCCCCCTAACACATTGTACCCACAACAGTCATTCCCTTCACTCCACCCCTACACCTCTGGTAGATAAGAACATACAGTACTACCGTCTAGACTGTAAAGGTGGAGCATGAAGCCTGTTCAGAGGCTGTGGTTTAACAGTGATCCCAGTGGCCATGTTATGTCATATTTCAGGCTGTTTAAGAAGTATCCTTTAATATTATTGTGGCCCATCAAAGCTGTATTATTTTCTTTAGGGAATGTCTTTAAGACCTGCTGCCTACTGATAGTTGGAGGGGTTATGTTAGATGGTATTTCCTGGAGAAGGGGGTGTCTGGTGGTGAGAGGTGGATACATTTGGAGATAAATTTATCATCCAGAAGATTTGCTAAATCTCCCAGTTCTATGAATTTGAGTTGGCTTATCAGCAGTTCGGCAGTCTCTTGTGTGCATCCTTTGATGTTTCATACATAGCTGAAGAAGGCTTTATGGTTGTACTTGGCCTTGGATGCCATTTTCACCTCAAAATTTGGTTTATTGCATTTAATTAGTCCTCTTAGTTGTCTTTTCAGTTAGATGAGGGAGTTTTTATCATTTTTGGTGTTACACTTCCTAAGTTTAGCTTCCATTTTTTGTTTTTGTATAACCTGTAATTTTGGATTCCGCCAGGGTGATTTTTTTTCTTTTAGTTAGTTTTGAACTTACTTCTGGTAAACACAGCCATCTCTATGAAATCACTGATATGTTTGTACAAAGCTTCTATGAATAATTCTGCATAGACTGCTGTATTATCTTGGTTTGGAGGGACTTGGAATTGTGACAGATTACCACTTAAAGGGTAGTTTCCCTTGGAGTAGTTCCTAACTGTGACATGTTTTACTGGGGTTATTTATTTATTTATTATTTATTTATTTATTTGCAGTTGGTTTACCAGGATGGTCCACTGGGCCAAGAAGAACCAATTTTCAATGGAGTCCTGGGGAGAAAGCTTCATAAAAGCAATGCTCATAATCACAGTGTATGTTACATATTGATGCTAAAGTACAGATAAGTCATAGCATATAACAATAAAATTCATGAGCTCCAACAAGTAAAAGTTGTAAAACATAAGTAATTATTTGCAAATATAATTGTTCTTGCTGTACAAATATAACAGCAGGCCAATGAGTTTATCGAACCCTGAGAGCGTTAGTAGGGATAAGAAATTGGGAGGGATAAGTGGAGAGGGATGAGTAGGGAGAAGAAGAGAAGATTGGAGGTAAGGAGGTGGACTATGAATGTGAGTTGGAAGTGAAGGGGGAAAAAGAGGGAGAGAGGAGCAGAGAGGGAAATATAAGGAGAAGAGATTATGTGGGGTGGGAGCAGGAGCATTCCCAGAGAGATGTTAGATGGGAGTGAAGTAAGGATTTGAAGATAGGATAGCTAGTGGTGGTACAGATGAGTGGTGATAGGGTGCTACATTGGCAAGCTAAGGCAAAGGCTAGGAGATTTTTGCCTGAAGGATGGGTAGGTTTATGCAGTTCAATCAGGTTCTGATTGGTGGATCTAAAGAGACAATCAGGAGGTGCATTTTAAAGGAGGAAGAAAAGGAGGGACATAGGGAAGGACTGAAAATGAGTTTGTGAGCCTGAATGAGTTGAATGTAGGTGAAATAGTTGGGCAGCTCTAGCCAATTTAGTTTCTGAAGGGTGATGCAGTGATGGGAAGAAGACTTGTGGCTTGAGGCAAACTTGGCAATTTTATTATAGCAGGAAGAGAGTTTAGTCTTAAGAGAGGATTGTAGGTTTATAAGGAGTGGATCACCATATAGGAGAGAGGGGATGAAGCATGTGGTAGAGAAAATGAACCTGGTAGAGGGAGTGAGGTAGTGATTATGGCGGTATAGTATACCAAGCTTCTGGTGTTTTTTTATGTTTATTTGTAGGTGGGTGCTGAATTTTAGCTGGTCATAGATATGGACATGGAGTAGTTTAGCCTCTGACACTAATTCAAGAGATGTGTTATTCTGGCTGGTGATGGAGAATGAGTTTTTGTCTGTAGTGATAGTCTTAGAAGGGGTAAATATCCTAAGTTTGTTTTTTGAAGCATTGAGTGCTAGGTGGTTGTCTAACATCCACTGTTCAGAGGTAGAGAAAGTGTCTTGGATTAATTTCATGAGGCTGGGGATTGAGGTAGCAGAGCAGATTATAGTAGAATCATCTGTGTATAGGATGAGTTTTGCATTTGGGATTGAGTGATGGAAGTCATTTATGAAAATATTGAACAGAAGGGGACCTAGTATGGCACCCTGTGGGGGGTGTTGAGGAATGAAGAGGTGTCATTTTTCCATTTTACTCCTTGTTGCCTATTGGAGAGGTAACTGGTGAACCAGCTGAGAGAGGAGAGGGCTAGGTTTATATTGGAGAGTTTGGTTAGGAGAAGCTTGTGAGAGATGGTGTTGAAAGCATTAGAGAGGTTGAGTAGGAGGGTAGATGTTTTACACCCAGAGTCACGGGATTTGTTAAAAGTTTCAAGGAAGGAGAGAAGAGCAGTGGTCATGCTGTGGCCAGGTCTGAATCAATGCTGTGTGAAAGTTATAGGTCATTGTCTATGAGACAGGGTAGAAGTTGAAGATGGATGCATTTTTCAAGAAGTTTAGAGATGGGGGATAGGATAGCGATAGGTCGGAAATTTGTGATATTGTTATTGTTGTCCCCTTTGTGTAGGGGAATAATAAAGGCCTTTTTCCAAAGTTGGGGTACATACACTTCATGGACTGAATGATTGATTAGGATACAGATGGGTAAGGCAATGGCTTCAGCAGCTATGTTTAAAAAGTAGGAGGAAATGTTATTGGGCATTGGAGCATTGTTTCAATTTTTGGAGAAGTTGTTTTATAGTAAATATGGGAATGGGTTTTATAGAGAAAGGGGGAGATTGGGAGTTGGAGGTGTTTGAGAGTGAAGAGATAGGGGAAAATAGAGGAGAGGATGTAGATGTGGAGGATGTAGAGTTGTTAGTAAAGGATGAGGTTAGTTTGGATATTGAGTCAATGAAGAAAGAGTTAAATTGGGTGGCCAGATCCATGTCTAGGCCATTTGGATCTGGGCAGGGATTTTCTTTTTTGCTGGGGTTAAGGAGGGTGGCGATTCCATTCTAAAATTTTTGGGGATTTTTCTTGTGGCTAGTTTGGAGTATGGAGAAGTAAGCTTTGTGGTCTGTTATAATAAGCTTTTTGACTTTGTTGCAAAGTGTTTTGTATTCATTAAGGGTGAAAGGGAGTTTTATTTTTCTTGTAGCATTTCCAGGCTTTGTCTCTAAGGTGCATGGCAGCTACTGTATCTTTGCTTATCCAAGGAGCAGTTTTGCTTTTTATTCTTTTAGGTCTTAGTTAGGCAAAAGTATCGAGGAGTTTTAAGAATGTTGTGTTGAAGTAGGTAATGGCATTATCTAGGGGGAGAGTTTTTAGAGGGCTCCAGTTTATGGATTTTAGTGAGTTTGAGAAGGTATTGGGATTGAAGATTTTTAGGGAGCGTGTGGAGATATAGTTATGTGATAATTGTTAGGGGGTGGGGAGGCAGTGTGCAAAGGTGGGGAGATGATCACTGAGGGAGTCAGGGAGTGTGCCACTATCAGAGAAATAGTGAGAGCGAGAGACTAAGATCCAGTCTAGGGTACTACCTGAGGAATAGTGTTTGGTGGGTCTTGTAGTGGAATTGATTAGTTGAGAGAAGTGATAGAGGTTTATATTTAGGGAGTTTGTTGGGGATTGAATGAAGGACCAGTTAATGTTCATGTCATCTAGAATTATGGTCTCATTGCTAATGTTGTTGGATAGACAGGAGAGAATATCTTCAAGTATTGGGATATTGTCTCCAGGAGGAATGTAGAGGGATGCAATACATATGTGGTTGTGTCTATTTATTTGAAGTAAAGCTAGAGTTAATTCAGCATTACTGAATTGGGGAAAAGGTTTAGAGTAAGGAGTAACAAAAAGGGAAGCTGGGTAGAGGATAGCTACTCCTCCAACTTTTTTTGTGGGTTCTATCTTTTCTGATGATGGAGTAGTTGGAGGTGTTATTTCTGAGTCCTTTATGTGGGGTTTTAACCAAGATTTGGAAATGGATAGGATAACTGGTTGGTTACGGAAAAGCCAAGCATGAAGGTTGGGGATTTTATTAGCTATGCTTTGTGCATTTAAAGAAGTGAATAGAATGGATTTGGATGTTGAGATAGGGGTAGAGGGGCCTGGGTTAGGGTGTATATCACCAGATAGAAGGATTGTAATTAGCTGGTGAATATGTAAAAAGAGGTACTTGGACTGCTTAGTATTGGTTTTGAGTATCATATGATTTGTGGGGGTATGGCTGATTAGTGTGGGAGTAGAATGCTTGAAGCAACAGAGAAGTTTATAGGGAAAAAGTAGATAAGTGTTGATAGGGTATAGCTAGGGGGATATTAGGATTGATGATTGTGTGGGAAGTGAGGGGAGTGAGTTGGTTGTATGAAAAGGTGGTGAATGGTTGGAAGTGAAAGGCTGGGTGTGATAATAGAGATAGGTTAAGGTGAGAAGAAAAAGTAATAGAGTTGTGAAGGAAGTAGGTTTTGAGAGTATAGTAGATTTAGAAATGTGTTGAGAGAACATATTATATTGAATAGGCAGAGTAGGTTGAGATAAGTATTAAAGGGGTGGTGGGGGAGGTGAGGGGAATTGGTAGGAGGTGGGTTATATGAAATTAATATGGGTTGAAGATGGGATGATTCAGTTGGATAAATTGTGGGTATGTGTGGCTTCAAAGTATACCTTTAGGGCTACTGGGGGCGGGTTGGAATTGGGGGCAGGGTAGGGGAGCAGAATGAGCCCGTAGGGTGAACAGAATGGGCAGACCCAAGTAGAAGAGGTTGCCTACCAAGAACAATCAGTGAAATTGAAGACAGGCAGTGAGCATGAAAGCAAGTTCTGGTAAGGGTGCACAGGGATGCAGCTAAGGGCTAGTTCAGAACTGTGAGCCAAAAAATGAGAGGAATTACTAAAGTTAAATTGTGACACGGACTAGTGCTAGTGTGGGATATGGTTAGCAATGATGAGTAGGTTAATACTAGCAATTAGTTTCAAAAATACTAATTACCACAGGGCTATAGCAGATACAGGCAAGGGATTGTGGAAAAGATCGGGGGGGGGGTAGTGGGGGAAACTTGGTTGCAGTAGGCTGCTAGCAACACACGACAGGGCACTTCTCTAAGCTTACTTAGTAAAAACAGAAACAGTGGCAGTGATATATTAGATTAATTACATACACATTTTAGTTCTTGGAGGGCAGCAGTATTTCTTTTCTTTTTTTTTTCCAGTACTTGTTAAATTCTAGTTAGCTTGTTTTCAATGGTGGTGAGCCAGCGCCATACAGTGGGAAAGCACCTTGGGTGGTGGTAATGCAGGATTTAACAAGCTGTAAGAGAGATAAACAGATCTGATTTAGTAGCCTTACTAATGAAAAGGGAGAAGGAAATAGAGCAGAAGAATTCAGCTAAGAAAGTTTGGAAGAGGTAGTAGGAGAGGCCAGAGGATAGGGCCAGCATAAGAGTGGAAGTGAACAGGAGAATGAATCCAAAAAGTGGGAGGGAGACAGCAATTGGAGGTATAGCAGCAGCAGAAGAAAAAACAACAGAGGTACAGCTGAGGTGAGAGCAGTTTGGACACACTAACGTGCAACAGCAATGGACAGCTTACACAAGTACAGATAGCATCAATTACAGTTCAATAAATGCAGTAGCAAAGTCTAATTCAAGAACATTTAAAAGTAAAATACAGCAGCAGCAGAAGGGTTACTTTGATAAAAACACAGCAATAGTTACAGTTCAAATAATGCAGCAAGCATTGATGAGAAATAACATCGGTAACAAGCCAAATAATGAAGAAATAGGTCCAAGTCAATGCAGTTTAGCAGGGGGGTCTGGGTACTGCGACTAAGTATTTGGTATTTTTTGCACTCGGTTACGAAGCACAGATTGACTATTGAGAGACAGTGAGTGCGAATGTAACTGAGGCTAATAATTTAATAGTTGACTAGAAAAACCTTGTGACTCATTAGAGACAAAAATAGCATTTGAGCAACTAAGTATACAGTGTAATTACTGAGGCTAGGTATGTAATGATTGGCTTGAAGATACCATGTCACTCTGACACAAGAGATCACATTTAAATGACTAGAATGCATGGAATAATGGTGAGTGGAAGTCTGTGCATGCAGGTATGCCCTAGCTAAGAAGCATTCGAGTAGAATTACACAGGTACTTGCTGGCTATGCAAGTTCACAGTGTGAGCCCAGGGGGTCCATAACATAGTTCACCAGGTAAGCGGATAACAAGACACAATTTGTTTTAGCTGCTCGTAACCTACTCAGGATATCACTAGCAGATTATGAGCTAGGCACTTACATTCAATGAGTGGTAGCATTTGAAAGGTACAAAACGGTGTGGATAACAGAAGTCGAGTTAAGTCTAACAGCAGCACATTTTAAGTTGCATAAACAGAAGTAGGTTATTGAGAAGCACTTACCGATGGGTGACACCAGCAGCCTATGGCAGGACAGGACAGGTATGGCTTAAGATTTTTTAGAATATGGCACTTCAGGTAGTAGCATCCCTATAAAGACTTAGGGGTGGGAAGTAGGCAGTACAAAGGGGTCAGGGATAGAGAAGCTAATTGGTGTATGTTTAGTAATGGGAAGGAGGAGGGGCAGGGAATAGGAGTAGGAGGAAGAGAAGGAAACAGAAAATGGGGAAGGGAAACACAGACAAGAGGGGAAAAAGGGGGGAGATAAAGCCGAGCAGAAGAGGTTGACTACCAAGAACAATCAGTGAAACTGAAGATAGGCAGTGAGCATGAAAACAAGTTCTAGTAAGGGTGCACAGGGATGCAGCTAAGGCCTAGTTCAGAACTGTGAGCCAGAAAATGAGAGAAATAACTAGAGTTAAATTGTGACCTGGACTAGTGCTCATGTGGGATATGGTTAGCAATGATGAGTAGGTTAACACTGCCAGATAGTGGCAAAAAATACTAATTACCACGGGGATGTAGCAGACACAGGTAAGGAATTGTGGAGAAGATCGGGGGGTAGTGGGGGAAACTAGGTCGCAGTAGGCTGCTAGCAACACATGACATGGCACTTCCCTAAGCTTACTTAGCAAAAACGAAACAGTGGCAGTGAGATATTAGATTAATTACATACACATTTATGGAACTGATTTTGATTTTGAAGGAGACTACTTTGTGGTCTGATCTTACCAGAGAGTGCATGACACTGGCAGTGGGGGGTATCATTTTTCCAGATTTGTGAATACCAGGCCCAATATACTTGTACCTCTGGTAGGCATACGCACTACCTGGTGCAGGAATCTCTGAGCCTGCAAATTTGGATTCATGTAGGATTCCTACTTTATAGTGCTATAATTCCTCCACTTGTTTAGACTAGCTACTGTGCAGGAGGGGAAAAAGAAGGGGGTGTCTCAGTCTACATCCAGAAGATACTCACATCAAGGCTGGTAAAGCAGCACAATGCACTACAGCTTCTTAATGTGCAATTAACCATCAGAAAGGTCCTGTATAGCTATGGAATTCTACAGTATCCAGAATCAGTACCTGGTACTATTTTCCTAGATGATCTTAACTATCCAGCCAATAGACTTGGAAACCTACACTGCCACTAGTGCACAAGCACAGAGATTCCTGGAATTTTGTAATTACAAATGCCCTGGAACAATTAGTCAGATACTCTCTAGAGGGAATAACATCTTGAATCTTGTCCTTACTAATATGGGAGCATCTTGCACCATCTGTTGTGTATCTTCTCAACTTGATAGCTCTGACTATAAAGCAGTTCCCTTCAAAATAAAACTGAAACCAGAGATCCCTTCCACACAAAGTACCCTTAACAATTTCTTTAAGGCAAACTATCTACTCCTAAGTGATACATTGCTAGGCTTCAAATACCCACCAAATGCAGTTAACTCCACTGAATATGCAGAAATTTACCCCGCCACACTATGCTCGCATGTAAAGAGCTTCATAGATGCTGCTGTAGTCCATAGGAACATGTACAAGGCAAGGCCCAGAAAAAAAACCCTACATTGTGGGACCATAACATTAACAACCATTATAATAAAAGGAAAAGAATTTTGACCAAAAGTAAGAAAAGTAATTCCCATAATGTTAGAACCTTTGTCAATGAAATAAACAGACAACTCAGTATCTTAATAAAATCCACCAAAGCAAAGTGTGAGGCTAAAATAGCTACCCAAGCCAAAGACAATGACAAGGCATTTTTAGATATGTTTGTAATCTCAAAAGCACACTGCAGCAATGTGCTGTGCTGATTGTGAACTATATTGCCTGCATTAGACTAAAGATATAGTGAACCTACTGGCTAATAAATTTATCTGCATATTTACCCCTCTCTCCCCTCTGTCTGTCCCTCAAGATATACCTGAAACTGGCTTGCCTCCAGTTATCACACAAAACCAAGTCTTAAAAGTATTATCATAGTTAAAAATACTGCATCAATGGGCCCTGAAAATATCTCTGAATACATTTTAAATAGTATGAAGTATGATTGCCTAGACACCAAACAACACTGTTCAATCTCAGCCTTTATACAAGTTTTGTATCAAGTGAATGGTGAACAGCTACATTCATTTCCCTACATGACCACCTCCATATGCAAAGCCGAGGAAAGACTTATCATGGAATTAATCAGGACATCAGGAACCTCCAAACACTGGACTCATCTCAGTTTGGATTTTCCAAGGGCATGTTATGCTTACTTAACTTGTTGGATTTTATTCTAAAAGGTTGCCAAAGCAATGGATGATGGCAAAATGGAATGCACCAAATACCTCAACCTAGCCAAATCTTTTGACACACTTACTCACTCAGGCATAGTAAAAAAAGCTAAAACAAAATGGGAATAAACTGTTATGTCACCCAGTGGATTGCTAACTTGCTCACAGATAGACCCAATGAGACCAGTTCAAGGTGAAGTCCCCCAGAGGTCTGTACTCAGAATTCTCCTGTTTGCTGACTAAATTTGCAGAGGACTGTATGCTAGGAGCAATCATTAAATCCTCAAATGACTTAGCCATTTTGCAAGAAGGTTTGTCTCTGAATAACTGGTGCAAAAATCATGGACTGAAACTAAATGCCAAAAAAATGCATTATTGTACCCTTTGGGAATTCATATACCTCAGGGAACTAGCACATTGACAATATGCCCCTAAGAGTTGATCCAGTTGTTCGCAGATTCATAGGTTCACAGATTTTAAATCAAACCCTGTATCTTGTATCTGTGAGGTAAAGAACATAACCATTATACCAAATCCTGTCTTTGTGTACTGGTCACCAGCTGATTCATGAGTTGATAACTTATGAGGACAGTGATCTAATTTTAGATCAACATGTGTCTGTTGTTGTAAGAAGGTCCTTGTATATTATACATGAAGGGAATGTGTCTAGATCATTCTCCCCCTTTACTCAGACCAAATTAGGCCAATCTTTGAATATAATGCCCCCTTTAGCATTTATCTGTCCAGACACATGTAACAATTTATAAAAATGCATAAATACATTCACATCATATAGTAACTAAACAACATGTCCTGCATGGACTGACTCAAAGCTCTGTCACTAGACTTGGTATGCTACTGACTGCTAAGAGATGACTGCGTGTGGCATACAAGGCATCCTCTGGCTCATTACTGATGGATTTACTGCACATCAGCAAATCAAATGACGAGTAATACTTGGTCTAGGGATCTAAACCTCTTCTGCAACATCAGCAGACCAGTTTGGAGGCAGAGGTATATCTCGCAGAGGATACCACTGCTGTGACACACACTCGACATCAACATAAGACAAAGTTCATCCCTCCCCACATTCAAGCACGACATACAACTATAAATGGGAAACAGAAAATGTACCGCAAGATTACACAATGTACTACTAAATGACAGAAACAGCTACTAAATTCTTTATTCCATGCATGGGGTGTATCCTCAATTATCTATGGTATCATCTGCCTTATTATCATTATGGGTATTATATAATTATTGACCATGGGATTGATAAGGCCCGATCTATAACCAATTGGGATAAGTGGTTTTGAGCAGAACACTGGAAATTGGCTAAGCTTAAATGTCAGCATTTGATATGCTCAGAACAAACAAGCTGAAAAACAAAGACTGAAAACCCAAGAATAGACCAAATCCTGAATATCACTTTTCTCCTTTAAACTTCCTTTTTGCAAGGTGGCAAGCACCCCTCACCCCCAAACTTAATATACCAACTCCAAAATTGTCATACCTCAGAGAAAAGGGAATATTTTGAGAAATGGCATCCTGGACTTCGTATAGCTAAGTCCAATCATTCAGCCATTCAGTTTCCCAATTTTGGGACTTGTTCTCGCAGGTGCCGACATTTCAAATGGTTACCCTTAAAATGGCCCACAAGTTCAGCTAGCCTAGTACTTGCATATGAACCTATGAACCTATAGATGGATAATCAAATTCCCCTGTGAGTACAGTATTTGGTTGAATGGTTAGTGCCTCCAACAGGTCTAAGTATGAGCTATGGGTTTGATGGGAAATAGACAGTGGCCTGTACTTGTTAGGATATGGTATGGGACTTAGTGCATGGTAATCTGTGTCTTGCATATTATCTGGATATTTAGGGAATGCTAGTTCTTCTGGTCATGTGTCTCTGTGATTGTGGGTGAGGTGGGGATATTATTGTTACAAAAATCTTGCCAAAAGAGGTCACAAACACAGCCCTGGATAAAATATAATTGTTTTAATTAAGATAGAGTTAGCGCTTTTGTGCTCAAGAAGGCACTTCATCAGACGTACATTACAATAAAACACCACAATTTCAATACATCTCCACTAGTCACATTGATTAAAAATCAGCCAATCACTACTTTGCATTCATTAACTATATTACTTCATGGAATCAATTCTATATATTCCTATTTCTATATCTAGCACATATAATCACTAGATACATAAATATATTTGTACATATAAACTGTATGCATAAAAAAGTATAAAATATTTTATAAAGATGTATAAATACATTCACATCATATAGTAACTAATTCATTTTAATTTCCTAGTAACTAATAGCTTGTTAGGATATGGCATGTGGCTTAGTGCATGGTAGTCTGTGCCTTGCATATTATCTGGATATTTAGGGAATGCTAGTTCTTCTGGTCATGTATCTCTGTGATTGTGGGTGAGGTTGGGATATTATTGTTACACATTACCAGGGATGCACCTGTAATTCATAAGCCTTGATAAATGCTCTACTCTGGTAAACAAATAATAATTAATAATAATAAATACATATGTACATGCATACATAAATATTTGCATACATACATAAGTGCATACATACATACACATACATACATAAATACATATATACATAAATAGTATCTAGACCCTCAGAAAAGCAAGCAATACTGTAAAAAGCCATATGTAGTAGTGACAATCTCCACTGCAATTGTAGGGAACCATATTTGCCCATCAACATGCAAAAGCATAAATTTTAGGAACATATTAAGTATATAGAAAGTTGATACCTGAGCTATACCTAACATGCCCCCACTTGGTTGCTGAAATGTCCCATTAATTAAGATGTAACAGCCATACATACTGTGGACTTCACAGATATAGCCATGCTACATAGATCCATAGATATGGTGGATGCTCCATATTAACCAGTGAACTCAGGATGGCATGTTCCACTTTGAAGCAATCCACCACTTGCTGGTCAATAAAGCTATGAAGTGTAATGTGCTGATGGAAACTTCTCCATTCACTCTTGTGAGGCTGATATGTTAGTGGGTCAGTTCTAGCTGTGATGGCAGTAATTAAGTAATCCTGCTGCTGAGCATTTACTGTTGTGATTCCTCTAGTATCTCCAATGTGATATAAAGGTCTGTAGTTTCGTGAAGTGATCTCCTTATATGCATCTAGAATCATTACACTAGGTTATATACATCCATATGCATAGTACTGCAGGATCATTTCTAGCTGTCACCTCATTAACATATTTCTCCATTGATGCTATAAAAACATCTTTCTGAATTGTCACCACCCAACTTGTTAGAGTGAAACACACCAGTAACTTTAGTGTACAATAGCAATTGCCTGTTAATGCTCAGTAACCTTAGTGTACAACAGCAATTGCCTGTTAATGCTAGATACTAGAGTACAGTGAAAAATTATGTTTTATCAGGCAAGCAATATAGCTTCTGCTCTAACTACAGTACAATGACAACATTATACACCTTATCCAACTAAATATATAAAATATGGAAAATGGGCTTCTAACAGGAGTCATTTTTCTTGACCTCATGTGAACCTTCAAAACAATGAATCATGCTTGCTTATACATTAAATACGTAAAATAGGATTTACACAAGAGATTTTATAGTAGTTCCAGAGCATTCTTACTGATAGGACATTTGTAGCCTTTGATAATAACACTTTTTCTGAAGCTGGTACTGCATACATAGGTATACCATAAGGAACTGTCTTAGTTTTTGTTCTCATTTCACTATTCTTTAATAAGATACCTTGTGATCTTCCAGAAGTCAGCTGTATATAAAACATAACACTGACTAAAGCTCATCAATCAACGCGCTAAACTTCCAACTTTATAATGATGTTCCCCATATCTGGAAATGTCTTTAGAGAATAAAGTTACAATGAATGCATAGAAATCCACTGTGCTAATGTTTGGAACAATACAAAGGCTGGCTTCCTTTAAAGAACCCACAGTATCTGATCCACATGGTGCAAAACTCATCCTTGACCAGAAACTAACATTTTGTACACATACTGAGAAAATAGTAACTCATAAAAGTCCCCATGTTCTAAGTATTGAAGTAAAATCATATAAAACAAAAATATGATTATCCCAAGGCTTGAATATACATTGCCCCTGATGTACTATGGCCAGCACATAATATTGCTACTATGAAAGAAAACATCAGAAAATAAAATATTTTGATTAATTCAATCCTCCAGTTCTAGAAAACATTACTGGGACAACAATGAGGTCATGAGGAAGCTACAGTTCACTTTCTGTTCAATACATTCAGGTATAAACTATTGAATGAAATTTACAGTTCATCACCAAAGAAGACTTTGCTGATCAGATGGACCCCATATTATCTATGAAGTCAGACTGCCTTACTCTTACATAAACTCTCTTACACTCTTGTTACATCTGAAACACCCTTTTGTAAAATGACACAGCCCTTGTGAGACTTGTTCCCTGATAAGATAAAGCAGGCGACAGACCTTAAATGTTTCTATTCATTATTAAAATATTCTTCATTGAGGAACCTAAGAATAGATGTTTTGAAGATTCAAGCTAAAACTGTCTCCATCCTTCTTCCTTTATTCTACTATTAGTTGTCATACATTATAGAATGTGCACTGCAATATAATTTTGATTACAGCCCATGGTAGTTCAACCTTGCTTTACCTTGTTTCTACATTGATTGTATCTTGTAGTGTATAACATTCACTGCCTTAATAGATGGAGCCATGGCTGAATATGGTACTCGAACCAGCCCACCTATCCAGATAACAAAGGGAACTACACAGTACTGGTCCTTTTTGTGTGTTTGTAGTATTTTGTCTTTCATTGAAGCTCTGTATTCTCTGTTGTGAAGTGCCATTCTTTCTCTGAATACATTGTAACAAACAAAACCATTCTTAAGACTTTCCACTTAGTGATGGCTTTTCTCCATAGGAAGCAATGGTCATGTAACATGTTTAAGGGCATGTTAGAAAATAACACTGGTTAATGTGTTGGTGGGCATCTCTTGTCTCCCTATTTGCAGACAAGAGAAATTCCATCCAAATCCTCTTATGACAGAATCATTCAGAAAAGGCAGGGTAATGTTACCACACTAAATATAAAGTTCTCAAAAAAGATATATGCACAATTTCAAGAAGTTGCAGATCCAGCCAAAACTACAGCAACAGTAGTTGAGCTCTGAAAATGCTGCAAGTGGGAGGTGTTATGTAACCTGATATGCTTGATGTGTTCTTTTTTTCCCTCAAATGTTTTTTTATTTTCAATTAAAATAACATTTACATAATATTTTTAAATAGGTTAACTGGTTCATAGGTTCATAGGTAGGTATTAAGCTATTGGCCCCCGGGCCTATACAAGCCCAGCCAAAAAGGTACCCTGGCTTTTGCCGCCCAAGAAAATTATTTTCCTGTGCCACTGTTGAGCAGAGTCACAGAAGTGATCCCTAGGGTGAATTTCCTATTTCCCATCCAATCATCAAGATTTTTCTTGAAGAGTGCTAATGAGGAGCTTTGTTTGATATAGATAGGTAGTTTATTCCAGAGTATGGGAAGCCTCTTGGACAGGAATCTATCCCTCCGGCCAGTTCTGTTTATTGTAGTGACAAGGTTTAGGTCCCCAGAGCATGTAGCTTGGAGGGATTGGGATTTCTTTAAGTGGAGCATGTCCAACAGTTCTCGGTTTGACATAGCTTTGTATGTTAGGCAGTGATCACCTCTGAGTAGGCAATATGTGATGGAGTAAAGCTGGAGTTTTTTGAGACGGTCTGCATAGGGCATCTATTTGAGGCTGGTAATCCTCTTTGTGAGGTATTTCTGTGGCCTTTCCAGTTGTTGTAGATGTCTTGTGAGGTACATACCAAAAGGGGCGTTGTACTCTATAATGGGTCTAATGAGTGATGAGTAGAGGGGAACAATTACCTCTTTTTTTCTGGATGAGAAACCTTTTGTGATGAGGTGTGCCACGTAGAAGGATTTTCTGACTACTTTGACAATGTGATTATCAAAGGAGAGACTACTGTCCACCTGTATCCCAAGGTCACATCACACTTTCGGTGTTAAGTATACTACCACCTATGTTGTAGTTCATGGGTACAGAGTTTTTACCAAAGTGGATGACAATGCACTTTTTGGCATTGAGCTTGAGACCATGGCTTTGACACCAGGCATCTGTCTCAGTGAGGCCCTTTTGTCGGATGTCCACATCATTAGAAGTTTCGATTATGGCTCGTACTTTACAGTCATTGGCAAACTTTGTTAGCCAAAGACCTTCTTTGTTAGCCTGTACTTCAGAGAAGTAGATACCAAACAGGAGAGGACCCAGGACTGAAGCCTGTGGTACTCCACTTGTCACTGGTCTGAAGTCAGGTTTGGAGTCTGCTACTTTCAGTGTGGGTTCTGTCAGTGAGCCAGTTGGCAACCCATCTTGTGACAGAGGGATTTATACCTAGTTTAGTGAGTTTATCTATAATTCCAGAGTGAGGGATGGTGTTGAAAGCCCTGGCAAGATCTAGATAGGCAGTATGAACCACCTTACCTTCGTCTACAGCTTTGGTGACTGCTTCAAAGAAGTCTATCAGGTTTAGGAGACATGAATGGAATGCTGAGAAAAGTACACTTTTAAACCAGTAAAAGGCGACCTCGGTGGAATGAAAAGGCGTGCCAGTCACTGATGCACCAAAACAGAACACAATTTATTGTAGAAAAACACAAAATCTAAAAACAAAAAAAGCTAAGCGCTTTCACTCATACCCATGAGCTTCATCAGAACAATTTCCACACTAACAATTCATTGTTTAAATACTATAGATTGGCGCCAAAATAGGACTTATTTCCTTCCTTAAAGGGGTACCGTAATTTTGCTTACAAGTGATTGATCTCAATGGACTATCTAATAATAGTATTAGTTCTCACTTGCTTGACACTGCAAGGACCATTAAACCATAACCTGGCTTGGACTTGATATATGTTTACTTGCAATATGAATTGACTAATAAAAAAAAAAATGTGTGTATGATAATACTAACAATGTGTAAAACAACATTGAATGAAAAGTACAATATACGAGAGACACAATATATAAGAGACTAATTGTGACCCATATAAATACATATAAATACATTTCCTAATAATACTAACTAGATATGAACTATTAATACCTCGTACATGATAGATGTAATAGATGTATATTTGAACATTGTATCTTACTAGCTGGGGAACTATATTATTAAATAGGTTTTGTTAAAAAGTTTGACAAAACATCAAATCATTAAAATTTTAAAAATTATTGAATGATATTAAAAATATTAATAATAATAATGATAATCAGTTAATGTAAAAGTAGATATGATATTATAATAAATAAATTCATTGACAATAGATAAATATGATATATATAGTATTGTAATAAATATAAATATTTTAAATATTTTAAAAACTATATAACACTATAAAATACTGTTAAAACAATGGATATGTGCTCTAGTCAGGTTCATTTATCTATTGTCCCATTCAAGGATGGGTTTACAAGAAATAAATTCATTAAGACCTGGGGAAGTAGCTGCATTAAGGTATAGCTGCCACCAAACTTCCTTGTAACTTAATAGTAATGTGATGAGTTAGAGCTACTCTATTCTTTTTGAGATACCATAAAAATTTTACTAAACATGAGTTTATTTCTTTAAGAATGCATCTTTCAGGAATGAACTGTATTGTTAATGCTATGTATAGTAATTTTGGCAATAAGACCATTTTTAGTAATTGCAATCTGTCTTCAAAAGTTAATATAATTTTGTTCCACTTTTCTTTATATATTTTTATTGCTTCAATAATGTTTTTATAATTTATTAATATTGTTTCTTTTATATTTTTGCATAACACTATTCCTAAATAATTTAGCATAAGTTCTTGTTTTCCTATGATGGATTTATCTGTAACTTGTAGTTCTTTTTTCTTATTTAAAAATAGAAATTTTGATTTTGCTCTTTTAAAGTGTAGACCTGAAATCTTATAAAATTTCTCCATTACTTCTTCTAGCTCTCCTAATGACTCTCTGGAGTTTGATAGGGTTAATAAAATATCATCAGCAAAAAGCATTATTTTAGATATGTACTGGTCATAGACTTCTATTCCTTTTATTCTTGGATTATTGCGTATTATTTCTGCAAGTATTTCTATAGCCAAAGCAAATAAAATAGGAGAAAGGGGGCATCGTTGTTTAGTACCTTTCATTATATGGATAGATTGTGAGGTAAAAGGACCTAATTTAATGTAGGCTAAGTTATTAATATATATGTTTTTTTAGTAATAAGATGAAGGGAGGAGGAAATTCAAATAATGCCAAAGTTTTAAATAGTTATTCCCAGCTGAGGGAATCAAAGGCTTTTTCTATGTCTAGTCTGATTACAAGTGTTTCTCTATCTTCTATTCACATAATCTATAAGAATAATTATCCTTTTAATATTATCATGTGTGTGCCTGTTATATAAAAATCCAGTTTGATCATTATTAATTGTCTTTGTAAGTGGGATTTTCATACTGTTAGCTAGGATTGACATGAATATTTTGTAATCATTATTCAGTAATGATATAGGTCTGTATGAGGTGCAAAGGTCTGATGGTTTATTATCTTTTAGAATTGGTGTTATGAGAGAATATTTCCATAAGGGTGGTATTTTTGCTTCTGACTGGACTTCTAGCAAAGTTTTATGAAAAAGGGAGATTACTGTTGAAGGGAAGAGTTTGCAAATTTCCGTAATTATACCATCTATCCCTGGAGCTTTGTTAGATTTACTTTCTTTTATCTATTCAACAATTTCTTTGTAGGATGTAGGTTTTTGTAGGTCTGGTTGTAAGTTTTCGGGAATTTTTTTTATATTGATAAGGTCTGTATCTAAGTTTATTTGATTGGTATCTAAATCTTCTTTTTTGAAGTGTTCCATATAATGGAACCGAAATGCTTGAAGGATGTCTCCTATATCTGATATTATTTTCCCTTTCTTTTCATGTTATTTGCTTTGGATTGCATTTTAATTCTTGTAGATAAGTTATGTAGATGTCTGGGGGAGGTGGCTAATGAGTTTATTTTTAATTTTTCCAAGGCTAGACAAGTTTTGTGTGTTAGAATTTCATTATATTTTTTATTTAATTCCTCTATTTCTATTTTGACTTCTGGACAATTCTGATTTTATTTAGATTTTTGCTGTCAAGAGTCTGGTTTGCAAGTCTAATGATTCAGTTTCCCCCTCTCTAACTTTGTTTTTGTACCAGCTAAGGCTCTTACCAAATAAATACTCTTTTAATGAGTCCCAAACCATGACTCTACTAATTTCTGTTGTATTATTAATTTCAAGAAATAATTGTAGTTCTGACAACATCCAGGGTCTGAATTATTTAATTTTCATAATATATGATGGAATTCTAGTTGAGAGGATTAAAGGTTTAAACTCTATTTGGAGCTTCATTATCAGAGAGTCATAATCTGAAAAGGGGCATGGAACTATTGAGAAGTTGAGGACTTTTGTTTGTAAATCTTGAACTACGAATAATCTAAATATATTGTATTTATGGGAGAATAATAAGGATTTATCATCTTTTACTTTAAAAGTGTATATTAAATGAAATTAATCAATCCTTCTTTTTAAGGATTTTGAAAGAGTTGCTATGCAAAAAGACTTCTTGGTGGTTTTAGAAGCTTCTAAGGTACAATTAAAGTCTCCTCCCAGTATAGGATTTCCTTTATAATTGTTGGAAAAAAAAATCTAGGCGTTTTTAACAGTTCCTGCTCCAATTCCTGGGAACCGATATATATTAGTTAAGGTCCATATTCTGTTATTAAATTTAATTATAACAAATACTAGTAGACCTTCTTTGTCTTCATATTTATAAATAACTTTTGGAGTGATTATGTTTTTCTTCCAGAGAATTGATACTCCTTTTGTCTTTGTTCTGTAGGAGGATTGAGCTAAGACTGTATAGTCCTTAGGGTTCCAAATAAAGCTATCATTAGTCTTAAAATGCATTTCCTGGAAAAATACTACTTGTGCCTTATTTAGATTTAAATATTTTAGTAAGTTTGATCTTTTATTTGCATCATTTAAACCATTAGTATTTAATGATAAGAATGTTAAATCCATTTCAAGTTATTGTTGTAAGAAACTTTTGGCTTCTTTTTTTTTATTTTGATTATAGTAGTTATACCATATTCTCTGATAACATTGAATGTTATTTTTATGTGTATAAACTTGGGAGTGCAATTTAATGTTCTTTTTTCTTTAAATACAAGTAGAGTAAAATTCAGGTCAGGCTTTAAAAAAGTACTAGTATAAAACATTAATTCTAAAGTATCAAATACAAGTAAATATGAATTTTCCATTAAACATGGAATAAAAGTCATTCCCAATCCAACAGATAAAGATAGATCTATTGGATTATCACTCATACCTTTAACCAACAATATCAACTGACCTCCGTATGTTAAATTATTATATGGAGAATTTTCTTAAAAGAGATATGAAATTCTATATTATTATATTATTGTTCTATAGTATTTTATATATCAGGATGGAATGTTAGTAGTGTAAACAATTATTATGTTGACTTAGAAAATATCCAATATTTAGTTACCCTTAAGAGATCCCAAACATGTCAGATTTTGGATAAATTAAATGCAACAGAGGAGCATACACTAAATAAGCCAACAACAAATAGATTATTACTAAAATAATTTGACTAAAAGGACTCTGCAGGAGACAATGAGTGATTACCAATGAAATATGAATTTACTGCAGGTGTAATATCTTTCTTTACTTTCCCACTCTTCAGCTCACCAGCTTCAACTTTCACTTATGAAAAGACATGGCTTATCAGTGGTGTCCTGACTCTGAGTAGAGGCGCCCTACATTCTAGTGTGCAGTGCTTTTACATATTTATAGATTTACAAAGCAGAGTCTACGAATGAACTATGATCACCCTGACAATTCCCATCCTGCATAGGGCACCTCCTGCTTCCAGAATAGGTAATCACATCAAGTCTAGAATGAATGTGAAGGTACCTATATGGTAATCAAGACATACCTTATGTAAGTATTAATCAAATAGTATTTAGAGCATCTTAGAGAATTCTCAGGGCAGTTAGAATATTCTTAAGCCTCTCCTCCCTTGACCAAAAACAGAGATTTCCCTTCCCTTTCTTTCCCTTGTTTTAAATCAGTACTAATAAAAGAAATTCAGCAAACATAGGTAAACAGAAATAACATTCAGTAGTCTGTCTTGTACATGAGCCGCAATCCCTTAAACAAGTCAATGACTAACTTCACTTTAGTAAACATTATAAAGACAAATTAGAAATTATTTCCTAGCTCTTTAAATTTTCTGATAAAGCAAAAAGTTAACAATAAGCTATTTTAACTAAAAGTATAAAGCATTTCAATTTTTCCTTGCATGTATACATTTCTACTTATATTGTAGTGGCAATAGCTGTCTTTGAAATCTGTACAATACTTCACTTCTTCAAATCATTCCTTTTTCAATTCAGGTTTTGTTTTGTCAAAACGGCAACAAAATTTCAAGGGCACAATTAATATTTAGACTGATGTTTCAAATAAATAACTTGTCAGTTGCTAATTGAGTTAGTTTAGAATTTATGGTTAGTGAAAATATAGAATGTTGCAAAAATAATATGTATTTTTTGTGTGCTCTAGAGACTGTCATATGCAAGTGACATATATAATGTAGCATATATAGAGCAGATAGCTTATGGATTCAGGTTGTTAAAGTAAATTATGTTATTAATCAGGCAGTTTCATTTAAATTCACAAGTAATTTGGGAACATTTCAGTTGAGTTTCTAGGAATGTGTAGTTCAATGTGAGCAATGTCCAATGTCCACTTTTCCTCATAAACATATGTCACAATTCATTAAACAGAACAGAGTCTAACATCTCTCTAATAATCATTATAAAGACAAAGAATAGTAATTTCCTAGCTCTTCAAAATTCCTGATATCGCATAATGTTGACAGTAAGCTATTTTAACTGGAAGACTAAAACATTTTAATACTTCCTTGTGAATATATATTTTTACTTTTACTGTAGTGTCAAGAACTGCCTGAAATCTATGTATTACTTCACTTCTTTCAAGTCATTCATTTTACAGTTCAGATTATATTTTGTCAAAATGTCAATAGCATTTCAAGGACACATTTCATATTTAAACTGATATTTTAAATGAATAGCTAGCAGTTACCAAGTGAGTTTGTACAGAGTGTGAGGTAACTAAGATAACATGTTGCAAAAAGTAATATGTATCTTTTCATGTGCACTAGAGACTGACAATTTCAAGTAACATATAAAATGTAACTTTTACAGTGCAGACAGTTTGTGAAATCAGCATGTTAAACTGAGTAATACTTTTTAATCAAGCAGCTACATTTAAGTGCACATGTAGTTTGGGAACATTTCAGTTGTGTTTCCAGGAATATGTAATCCTATGAGGATAAATCATAAAATATTACAAATAGTCATACTGGCACCATAAAAAATTGGCTGCCAATCATTAGTGGGCTGGAGTTCCACTGTGGCGACCCCTAACCGGGAAAAGCCGAAAAGACAAACAACATTACAAATAGTCCTATTATGCATTTATTTTACCTTTCTTAGGTTGTTTTTCATTTTAATAATAAGAAGTTATGTACTCACCATAATGTTCCATGTTAGTTGTCTTCTTCTCGCCTTCTTTCTTGCTGGATGGGTTCGGAGCCGAACCTCGGCTCCGACTCGGCCTAATACTAAAGCTCGAGAGCTATTTTTACACGTCTCGAGGCTAACCTGTCCCATAATGCTAGGCGTCATATACCCAGATCTTGTTTGATAGCTAACACTATGGACAAAAGATGTCCCACTACAAGAAAGGATAAATCTATAAACTCTATACAACTGTGAGCCCCACAGCCTGTCTTTCACCAGGGCTACCAAAAAGGGGACAAGAGCTCTAGGTGAAGAGGTAATCCTGGTGACAAAGAATGTCTCACCCAATACTTTAGGTCTTTCCAGGCTAGGGGGATGGAGGGTGGGACGCAAGAAAGAAGGCGAGAAGAAGACAACTAACATGGAACGTTATGGTGAGTACATAACTTTTTAATGTTAAGTTGTCAATCTTGCCTTCATTCTTGCTGGATGGGACAGCGTCTCTAGCACCTTAGTCCTGGGTGGCTCAATGGAACAGACTCTTGAGTACAGTGGAACCAAAATCAGCACAATTTCTGGAGGCAATATCCAGTTTGTAATGAGAAATAAAGGTATGAGGGGGGGCCCATGTGGCCGTTGCACAAATAGAATCCATAAGTAACCTCACTTGAAAAGTAACTGAGGAAGCTAATGCTCTAGTTGAATGAGCTCTAGGTTTGGTAGGGAGCATCTTATGCCTCAATTGACATATTAAAGTGATAAGAGAGGTCAACCATCTGGACAAGGTCACTTTAGAAACTGGAAGGCCTTGCTTTCCTTCTGCGTAAGATAAGAAGAGTTGCTCTGATTTTCTCGTAAGTTTAGTTCTATCCAGATAGAAGCGTAGCTGCCTGTGAACATCCAAGCAATGTAATCTTCTTTCAGCTCTGTCAGTGTAATTTGGAAAGAAAACTGGGAGATCAATGGTCTGATTGAGATTTTTTTCAGATAGAACCTTAGGTAAAAAGGATGGATTAGTCCAAAGAACCACTCTATCTTTGTGAAAAACAAGATAAGGGGGGCGCACAGATAGTGCTTGTAGTTCTGAAACCCTTCTCGCTGAGGTAATAGCTACCAGGAAAAGTGTTTTCCAGGAGAGCAGTTTTAATGAGCAGGAGGCAGCAGGCTCAAAAGGAGGCAGAATTAATTATGTCAGTACCAAAATTAGATCCCACGGTGGAAGAGTGTCTTTGACTGGGGGCCTAAGTAATAGGGTACCCTTCAGAAAAGCTTTGCAGAGCTTGTGGGACATAATGCTGGATTCTGACAAGTGAACGTGAAAATTTGCAATAGCCGCCAGCTGGACTCTGATAGTGGCCGAAGAGGAGCCTTTTTGGAAAAGTTCCGATAAAAAATCTAGAACTGTTTGGACAGGAGCAGTGAAGGGGTCGACTTGATTTTTCCTTGCCCAAATAGAGAAACGTTTCCATTTACTAGCGTATGTCCTTCAGGTGTTAGACTTGTGAGAGGCAAGGATAATCTCACGTACTGACTGAGAAATTAAGGGAAGCCTGGCTAGGGTTGGAAGTGGAGCAACCAAGCTGTGGGGTTGAGAGACGAAAGGGATTGGTGCAGCCTGCCTGATTGATGGGTCAGAAGATCTGGCACTGGGTCCAGATGCCAGGGCTGCTCCAGTAGGTGACATTGTAGGAGCGGAAACCAGACTTGTCGGGGCCAGTAAGGGGCAATGAGGATCATCCTGGATCTCAAGGCAGTTGCTTTCTGGACTGAGTGATTAAGGGAAAAGGGGGGAAAGCATAAAGGAGACCCCGGGGCCAATCGTGGACTAGAGCATCTCTGGGAGAGAGGCCCGGAAGAGGAAAGAGGGTGAAGAAGTCCTGACACTTGCTGGTTTGTGGGGTTGCGAAAAGGTCACAGCAAGGCTGACCCCACCTTCTGAATATTTGATCCACTACTAGTTGGTTGAGAGACCACTCATAGGGCATGAGAATGTCCCTGCTCAGCCTGTCTGCTATGACATTGGACTTTCCGCGAATGTGTTTTGCTACCAGAAACCGGTGAGAAGAGATCGTCCACTGTCAGAGTCTGAGCACTTCCCGACAAAGAGGATAGGACCTGGTTCCGCCCTATTTGTTGATGTACCATACTACGGACATATTGTCTATTTGAATTGCAATCATCCCAGTGGGAAGAGAGTTCTGGAGGGCCTGCAACGCCAACAGCATCACTCTCATCTCCAAGACATTGATGTGCAAGTGGCACTCGAATGGTTGCCATGTGCCCTGGACTGTCCTGCCCTGAAAATGCCCCCCCACCCAATCAGGGAGGCATCCGTTGTCACAGTGGCAACCGGAGGGGGAAGAACAACCGGTCTGCCTTGAAGCACCTGAGGTGAGACCATCCACCAAGCTAGGTGTCATTTGCATGATCGAGTGATGAGAATATTGTGCGACATGGGACGCTGCTGAAAGGACCATTGGGAAAAAAGCATCCACTGTAGTATCCGCATATGAAAGTGAGCTAGGGGAAGTAAGGTGATTGTTGAAGCCATTAGACCCAGCGTTTTCAGTACAAGCCTGGCTTGGATTCTGTCCTCCTGTAGTAGGATTTGAACGTGCCTGCGAATGTCTAACACTCTTTGTGTAGGTAGTTTTGCTGACAACTCCACCATGTTTAACACGGTGCCTATGAAGGTAATATGCTGACAAGGCGACAAGACAGACTTTTTGAAATTTATGGAGATGCCTAGCGCTTTGCACGTTTGTACAGCGTAATCCCTGGCTTGAAATAACTGGTGCCTGGTGGTGGCAGTAAGGAGCCAGTTGTCCAAATATGGAAAGACCTGGAATCCTCGACGTCTCAGGTGAGCCGCAACCACTGCCATGCATTTGGTAAACACCCTGGGGGCTGTGGTGAGGCCAAAGGGCAGGGCTCTGAATTGATAATGACTGGCTCCCAGCCGGAAGCGAAGAAACCTCCTGTAGCGCCTGTTCATTTTGATATGGTAGTACGCATCCTGAAGGTCTATAGAGCACATCCAATTGTCCTGACCCAAAAAGGGAAGAATGGACTGTAGCGTGACCATCCAGAATTTTGTTCTTTGAACTGATTTGTTCAATCTGCTGAGATCCAAAATAGGTCTCCAGTCCCCTGTCTTTTTTGGTACCAAATAGAATTTGGAGTAGATTCCAGACCCTTGTTGGTCTGCTGGGACTGGCTGGATGGCTCTTTTTAAAAGCATCTTTGAAATTTCTAGTGCTGCTTGGTCTCTCAGACCAGGTGGAATGTCTGGAAGAGGCCCTTTTGGTTGATGTGGGGTGTGGATAAAGGGGATTTTGTAACCCTCGGATATAATCGACCATACCCATCTGTCTTGCATAAGAGAGCACCAGGCTTTTGGGTACAGCGAAAGTCTTCCCCTGACTGCCTCCGAAGGTGGACAGTCAGGCAGCTCCTCAGGGGTGCTGAAAGGGTTTGTCAGAGAATGATTCTCTGCTACCCTGATTCTGCGGACCCCTCCCCTGCCCCTAGGGTGGTGTCTGTTGTTGTTGTTCCCTCCTCTGCCTCTGGAGGGAAGCTCACCATGTGCATCCAGCAGAACTCCTTGAGGTTTGTGGAACCACATTTTCCCACCCTTTTGACCCTTAGGATATGGTCTAGAAGGGGCAGAAAAATGGACTCCCATAGCAGAGAGAGTCTTGCCTTCTTGTTTGCACCTGGTTAAGGTATTCTTCACTTGAGGTCCAAAAAGAGCAGAACCATCAAAGGGGGTGTTAGTGAAGGACGCCTTGAAGGGGTCAGCAAAATTGCAGAGCCACATCCAGGCATGTCTCCTTAGAGCAACACCCATACCTGCAGCTCTACCCGCTCCATCGGCTGCATAAGAGATGAGCCACATGGAAGAGTTAATGATAGAGTTCAGGGTCCTCAGCTGGGAGTTGATCTTTTCCTGAGACTCCACAGCTGCTGGGTCCTGCAATGTTTCACCCAGTTCCTTGAGAAGGTCTCTCTGAAGTCGGGTGAAATGGCATAAATAGTTCAGTGACCGCATGGCAAAGGTCGCTGAAGAAAACATCCGCTTGCCGTACCTATCCATAGTCCTAGATTCCTTATTAGGAGGATGGACAGGTACTGAAGGGTCAGCCAACTCCTTCTTAGTGGCTGCCGCCACCACCATGGCATCCACGGGAACACCCTTAGAGAGAAACTGTTTGTCTGTCGGGGCAGTAATAAATTTAGTGGGCCTTTGGGGAGTTGGTTCCATAGTATCCGGAGCCATCCATGCCTTCCAAGCCACCACCTCCATAAGTGGGTTGAAAGGCGGGCACACCCAGGAGGTGGAAGGGTGAGAACCGAATGCATCCAGGTACACCAACTCATCCTCGGATGGGTTAAGGGCAGACCAGTTCCCCCTCTGTTTGAGGATCTCTAATATGTCAGAAAAGGAGAAATCCTCAGAGGGGGACCTTGGGGAGCCTTCCAAATCATCCAGGTCGGTGTCAGATGTCACTGACTCAGGAGAGTCAACATGTTTCTTCTTACATGTCCTCTTCTGAGGGGGCTCCCGCAAAGGATCAGGGGAGGCCTCAGAAGAGGAAGAAAGGCCCAATGGGGCAGCCTGGAGTGTCGGTTCTCCTCGCTTGGGGTCGGGAGGGTAGGCAGGGGCCGAAGCAGGAACCGTAGTGGGAGGGGCCAAAATGGCTGGCCGTGGCACCGGTATTGGAGCCAGCATACTCCTCATGACCTCAAAGGCACCCCTGTCAGGCAGGGAAGAAGGACACAACTCCGAGGAGATGAGAGCTCCCCCCGGCACTGAGAGGGATGGCTCCAAGGCCAATGTCAGGGCCGAACTCACCTGCGCTGAGGCTCCGAGAGGGAGAGCGGGGTCAGACAAGGGTCTGATGCCACTCACCCCCTTGGAGCCGACCAGGGAGTCTCGGGGCCCAGATCCCTCCAAGGACGGGGCCAAGGATGGGATCGGAGCCGATGAAGGAACCGACAAAAGAGGGATTGGTTCCGACGCCCCCACAGTACTCACCTCGATGACCTCCGGCTCCGAACTCAGCAGAGTAGTCGGAGGAGGAACTTGAGCGGGTGTCAGGGTAGCCCCTGTCTGTTGAGATGGGCTATGTAGCAACTGGGCCAGTGCCTGCGACTTCAAAAGCCGGCTGACTACCCTCTCAAGGTCATGGTCCGAAAGCCTGGAAGGTATGGCTCCAACACTAAAGTCGGAACCGACTGAGGTCTAGGTGCCTCAGTTCCGGCCAGAACCGACGAGGCAGCAAGGGAACCGCTTTGAGCCGGCTCCGAACATGGAGTCGACGATTTGGAGGGCTTTGGAGGTTTTCCAGTCATGGTCTTAGCCGGAGAACCTTCAGGCTTTAACAAGCCACTAAGAATGAGTTTATTTCTGCACTCCTGCAGGACTCTAGGGCTAAAAGCATGGCAGATGGAACAAGAGTCCTGCAGGTGCAGAGGGCCCAAACAATACACACAAGAAGTGTGACCGTCTGAGACATCTTCTGACAGCACAAGTCACACTTCTTGAAACCCGATACCTTAGTAACCTTAGACATACTAGTGTAAAATTACACTAATATATAATAAAAAATTACAATAAGCAGAAAAAGGGAAACTACCACTAAACAGAGGGACAGAATTCCACACACACACAAAAAAACTAAGGGAAAACTGTACTACTAAGGGGGAGGGTCAGAGGCCCAACCACCTTAAGGGTGGAGAAAAGGGGGGGATGGTTAGCAACTAAAAGGGGGGGGGAACTAGTCGCTAACTTCACTAACACTAAAAAGGTAAAATAGGAAAAAAAATCTGACAGAAAAACTATCTATAAAGCTATTAATAATAATATATGACCTGGAGCCGGTGAAAAACGCAACCTCGTAGCTGAAGTGGCAAATGAGATCTGGGTATATGACGCCTAGCATTATGGGACATAGGTTAGCCTCGAGCCGGTAAAAATAGCTCTCAAGCTTTAGTATTAGGCTGAGTTGGAGCCGAGGTTCGGCTCCAAACCCATCCAGCAAGAATGAAGGCGAGATTGACAACTTAACACCTAAACATTACTTTTTTCTTATTATTTGTTATCTGTGAGGCTAAATGCACTTCACAGGTTCACAGTGTCCTTAGAAATTGCAGCAATTCTTTACTGTTGCTATGGCAACGCAAATAGAATGTGAAGAAAGCTTCACTTCTCTTAACCAACAGTACATTTTCCCTCCTTTTTTTATATATATTTGTGAATACTAAAAGGAAATATTTCAAAGGACATATATACATGAATGGAACATTTCAGAGTTAATCACGAACATGTCCCCAATCCCAATAAGCATAACAGTGACTATCATTAATCTAATAAATATTGTAATAATTAATTAAGTTCAGTATTCTAGTTAGTCTACCTTAAAACTAGATTATTTTAGACTATTATTTATCTATGTATAGATAGTGAGTTTTTAAATATATACAGACTATATTAGTATAGTAAATAGGAGAGAATTTAGAAAGGGTGACGAGATGCAGTTAAAATAATAAGAAAAGAGAGAAGAGAGAGAAAGAAAAGAGAAAATTAAGAGAAAATACACATATACTATGTATGTTGATTTACAGTATAAATATTTTATGTGCTGTGTAACCCTCCTTCTGTGAAAGAAAATTACCCTGTTTTGCATACATGAGGTAATGTGAAAACTCTCATGTGTCATCTATTTTTAACAAAATATAGATAAAGATTCCAGTAGTTAGTTACCTTTGTTTTAAAATTCCAAGCAGTAAAATTGGACCTTTAAAGTAATGTTAAAACAATTCATATCATAGCAGATGCTTTGAGAGATTTGGCTGTAACAGTATCAGTCTTTTGCTTCTTCTTTTTGACATCTGTCCAGACATTTGTTTCTTTTGTTCTCTTGAGAGAAGGTGACATCCAATCCATATCTTTTGATAAAGTAATCACATTATTAGTTTTAATAAATGAAGAGGCTTCTTCTAAGTCAATAAAAGTCCTCATCTTGTTGGCATACAGTATTCTTATCTGAGCAAGATATGCAAGTTGTGCCTTCATGTTATTTTGTTTCAGAAACTTTATCATTGGCCACACTTTTTTCTTCGTTCCATTATTCTAGATGAATAGACATTATCAAATCTTATCAGGCTCTGTTTATATTTTAGAGGTGTCTTCCTCCAAGCAGATCTTAAAATCAGTTCCTTGTCCAAGTATGAAAGAAATTTGATAATTATTGACATAGGAAGAGAGTTTGAGTTAGTGACAGGTTTCCTAATAGCTCTGTGTGCCCTCTCAATGGCAAAGGAAAGTCTTTCTTTTAAATTTAAAATGTCAGGGATCCAGCTTGAAAAAAAGGAAATATCTTCACCTTCTGTGTTTTCAGGTAATCTAAAAATACTGATATTATTTCTCATCTCCCTATTTTCCAAGTCTTCTACTTTATTAACCAACCAAGTGTTTTGTTTAAGAAACAGTTCTTTCTGTGTTTCCTCTTCCTTAAGTCTACTTTCTAAGTCATTTAGAGAAACCTCTGTTCCTGTTATCCTTGTCTGGTGTTGTTGTAGCGTTTCCTTGAGGGTGTCAGCCTGTTTTTGACTCCTTGTTTTAAGATTTTCTAGGTTCTCTTTAAAATCATCAATCTTCAAAGACAACTCCTGCAGGGTAGATGCCATCTGTTGTAGTTCCTTCTTTAAGGCAGCATCATGGTGAGAATTTCTTGAGTTGCTCATTTTAACAAGTGAATATATCTCCAAGCCTTTTGACAGGAAATTATTTGTAAAACTTCACCAAAGTTTCTAATTATGTAAATTAGACCTTTAGCTATAAGATTTTATACTTCAAAGAAAAAAAAGAAAATGTTCCTGTCTTATTTAACTAGTTATATGGAGTTCTGAAATACAGCTGCTTTCAGTTAGCTATTCAGGCTCCATCCCCCTTGATATGTGTTCTAACAGTTACCATATGGTGAAGCATAGTTCACCACTCAATGCAGAGACTGAGCAGCATTTGCAGAAAGACACAGATTGGTTAGTATGCAAATTCAAACAACAGTGATTGTGACTCTGTCTCATTTAGCCTCATTCTCCCATCTGAAAAGTAGCCACTCCCACTAAAAAATGTAATTTTGGCCAAAATCACAAAATAAAATTTATTGACTACAAAATCACCTTAACTACACTGACTATTCTCCAGTGCTTAACTATTGAGATATAGACACATCCATCCGTCCATCCATCCATCCATCCAGTGCTATTGATTTACTTGTGACTTAGATAGTGACCCCATGAACAGCCATCACCATCCACAAAGTTTACTAGGCAAGTAGAGAAGAGAAGTTAATTACCAGACTTTTCTTTTGTATCACATGCATACTGTACACATACACACACATGCACGCGCACATGCAGTGTAACTGAACAACCAGCTTCCAGTGAACAAGCCCTACTCTTTTGCTTCAGTTATATAAAGAAAAAAGAAATTGAAGGCCTCCTAAACCAAATCCCATTTGACTGCTCTCCAGAAAATACCCAGTTACAACCTTTGCTCCTCCCTTTGCCAAGACAACTTACAGATCCCCTTTACCATATTTCAGTTTGTGCCTTGCACAAAATGTTATACCTTCCATTTGGCTGTCTGCAATAGTAATGCCCTATCAAAAATGTAAACACTTTCCATGTTGTCAAACTTCTGCCCAATCTCAGTTCTTCCAACCATAGAGAGAATGTTAGAAAAACTAGGCAATTCTTAACTGTCCAGTTATATCTAAAAATGCACCTCCTCTTCAGGTCTCAGCATGGTTTCAGAAATGGAAGAATCAGTATGATTTTCATCTGGGTTCTTAATGATGGCATCTAAATAAATATGAAAAAAGGCTATTAGACTGGTACTGTATTTGTGGACCTCATCAAGACAGTTGCCCTGATTGATGACAGCATACCCTTCAATGACTTCTAAGGTATAGACATTAATAACAAAGCAACAGAGTGGACTTGTCTTCTCTTGAAATTAATTAAAGGAGTTCTTCACGGGCCAGTTATCTCTTGAGTACATGTTCTGTATCCAATAATACAACCTTCCCACCTTTCCAACTATATTATATGCAGATGGCAGGGTTATTTACAGATGAGACCCCCTTAACACAAGTAAAAAACTTCTAGACTGTGATCTTGCTCACGTTTACATCTGGCTAAATGATATGTCTTTTATTCTGAATTACAAAAAAATAAATAAATAAAATGAAACCTATGTTATTTGGGACCCAATTGAAATTAGTTTTATCAGTACTATGAAGGCCACTTGCATATACAACAATCCAAGGAGATGGGTACATCAAATGTGTAACATTCAGTATCCCACCAAAATAAGAAAAGCAAAAACTAACAGTACTCTTCTGTGCCTGGAAATGTTCTCATTTTTATGCCATAGAATGTAGAGCAGAAGTTAGAAAGTGGACCTAATTGTAAAACTTGAATACAGCCCCCTCCCCCTTACATCTACCTCACAGAAAAAAATAAAAAAATAAAAAAGCTTAAAAAGAAGTCAGCTTTGCTGATAATTCTAACAAAACATGTTGGTTCATTAACTCTTACTCCACAACAAGAACACTGCTGCCAGGTCTTAAGAAAAGCCAAGCTAGTTTCCTGTACAGCAGACAGAGCTACTCCTGGGCACCTTTCTTTATAAACTGCTTAAATTGCATTTACTTCCTTTTTTCACACTGAGGCTCTTAATTCAGCAGCCCCTCAAAATGTTTTATCATTGTATTTCCCTTGAAAACAAATGTTCTTGCACTAGCCATAGCTTTTCATTGTTAGCTCCCAAACTTTAGGAATCACTGTGTGTATCAGGGACAAGTAATAAGACTTGAAACAAGAAACAAACTGAAAATGCATTTGTTGAAAGCTACCATATACAAATGTTTCTATGATTAACTTACTCACTGAAACTCTATCTACTTTTATTTCTTCTATTACTCCTAAACTCATTCTAACAACATAATCACTCAGATTCACACTTTAATCTCTTACAGCACTCCTAATATTCTTACCCTGTCAAAATGATAATACTGGGAGCTTTTTCTCATCTCTTTCTATTCCAGGTGTTCAGCCTAGATATAAAAAATGGGTAAGATTGACATATACTGTGGATTTTTTCATGTCCAAGTTGTCCAGCAGTGATATCTGTTACCTTTCGCAAAAGAATAACAAGTATAATATGGAATACTGCACGTGTGGCTAATATTGTACCTTTATACTGTTGGATATGCATATCATGTATCAAACATTTATGTTACTTCTTAGAAATATTCCTTTATTAATATAGAAGAAATATATTAGTTTTTAGTACTTAAAATCTTGGAAAAAAATCATACAAATAAACAAATTTTCTTTCATAATTCAGTCAAACTATGCAAAAAGAAAAACAAAACTGATCAGGAATTATTTCATTGTTCATATCAAATACAGATTTTTTTTCCAAATGTTTAGTTTGTAAATTAAAAAAATATTTTGGCTATAATTAAGAAAGGATTACAGTAATTGCTATGCTTTACCAAGGGTACCTTTCTCTTGTGGTTGCCCTTTCTATTTCAGAGCTGCTACATGGATTGTCCTCTGGGAGGATCACCAGCAAAGAGGAGGCCCCAACAACCATGACTGATGGTAATAAGGCAATCTGGGAGAGAGGCCAATACTAATTAGCTATTGCTCTCCCTAAAAACTGCTTCCAACTAGCAATTTAAGTTGCCAAGTGATTCAGATAATCACTTGGCTGCATAAATTACTTTGGCTCATGGGAATACTTAACATCACCAAAAGACTGCAGTCACTCATTGGCTTCAGTGGAAGAAGTTGTGGTGAAGGCACTTTTAGCACTGTTCATTGGAAACACAGGGTATGAGGGTATGAGTGTGTGTGTGTGTGTGTGTGTGTGTGTGTGTGTGTGTGTGTGTGTGTGTGTGTGTGTGTGTGTGTGTGTGTGTCTGTGTATGGGTGTGTCTGTGTATGAGTGTGTGTCTGCCTTGGTGGCCACAGTTAGGTAGGAGATTCAGGGTGCAGATTTGTGTGGATGTGTTTGAGTGTGCATGTGGGTGAATGGGTGAATGTGTCCGTAGGTCCAATTGAGTGGGGGGGGGGTGATACTAAGTGGATGCCTCTATGTTTTTGTGTGTTTGTGTGTGTGTGTGACTGCTTCAGTATTATGCAGGGGTCACCAGTGTATACTAGAGGCACACAGGGAGGACAGTTCTAGTGGTAGAAAAATGTGATTTTGAAACATGAAAATGAATGAATTAATGAATTCTGTTTTTCCTCACACATTACAAGGAATGTTCCTAATTCTGAGTCTTAAAATTCCAAATGCCACACTGCTGCACATTGAAAGGGTGTGTCACACCTTCATATTTAAGAATTTTTTTAACAAACAAACATGGTAAGTAGAACATCACTCAGTACAATGAGCCCTTAGTATGTACCCAACCATACACTTGCAGCAGTTCAATCGCCCTTAAAGGTTCCTTTCCAGGAGAATCCAGGGTATGAATAACCTGTCCTGCACAGATTGTCATAAGGTTGCATTTAGCAACAACCAGGTATCTGTACTAATGAATTGTAGTGAATGGAGAATTGCAATTACACTCTGAATATGAAAAAGGCAGCACTGTTAAACACATTTCAGGAGTATTAAGCTCTAGCCTTGCACTAGAGCATAAAATGTGGCCAGCACAGACATACCCCTCAAGAAATCATGGAGGAATGAAGATGAAATCACTAAATAATGACATGCATTTGAGTTTCAGACTTCATGTCCTTCAGAAAATGCATGCTGACAGAAAATCTGTTATTCTAGCAACTTTCAAAGTGTATAAGGGAAATTTAAAATCTGTCCCTGAATTTTGCCTTTGCCACCCCCTCCCCTATTATTTTTGGCATTTATGCAGATTTCTTACATTAAGAAGGTGAGCCTCAGGACAACAGTGAGAGGCTAAAACAGCACTGACCATTGTAAACATTTCAGACTGCCAGACTTTCTTGTGTGTTTTAGCTGAATGTGGCTTTATGATTTTTTTACAGGATCAAACATATACAGATTTTGGCTGCTACGTATAGGTATCATTAAATCTGTTACAGCTTTCAAAGCAGTATATAACTTCACACCACTACACTTCTGTTGTTTCTGTAACTAGAGATGCATTGAGGCATCTAAAGCTCCATGTACCACAAAGAATTAGGATCAAATCTCACTTATCATAACTCACTTGTATGTTTGTGACACAGAGGTCAAGATTCATGTCTCAAACATCACTCTAATTTCTTAACATCCATATCTCAGTTGCATAACAACATGGTTATGATTGGATATATCATAAAAATATATAGAGCCAGAATTTGTTTGCTATATTTTACTTGAGTCCTGATGTAAAGTCACAGAACACAACCATTCTGACAAACTTTTCACTATCCTTTTTTTGACATTTTTAGTTGATGGATGGGTATTTACGCTTCTACATCTCAAGCTAAATCAGTTGTTTATTTGTATTCTTACCAAGTATTAATTTTACTTCCTTAAAGAGGATAATTAAGCAATACCTCTGTATATGCATTCTTCCTCCCAAGTGAATCAGTTTCATATCCTGGCAACTTATTTAACCAATGATCCAAGCTGATCCAAGTAACACCCCCACATCTTCAGTTTCCTTTGCTTCTCTAACACATCTCATTTCTTAGTCTGGCTGGAATCATGCCCATCTCCTCCTGTCTGATTGTCCATTTTTGAAAAAGTCTTTCCACTTCTGCATTATGACAACCATTCTCACCTTACATAGCTTGGAATGTATTTAGATTTGTGAAATTCTGAAGCTTAAATTGAAAAGATGACCCATTATCATGGAACAACAGCATTTACAAAGATTTACCTCTCACAGGATAAAAGACTTGGGAAAAAAATCACCACACGGGCATTAAAGTGATGGTGCTGAGCACCAGATTATTGAGTGCAAAGTGCACTTCTTTTGAATGTGACTGCAACAGAAAATATTTCCTTTTCCTTGAGCTGCTCTAATTTTCAACATGATTATATTAGGAAAATCAGGGAGTGAAGTCCCTTGCATAGGGGTGAGGAGACTTCATCAACAAAAGTAAGACTGGAATTCTGTTGCAAACTTTTGTTTTGCTGGCAGAATTAGAAATATTAATGTTCATGACTGTGAAATTGCTAACACCAATATTAAGTGCTACTGTGCATAGCTCCTACTAAATACATAAAACCTATGATTACAGCAGCATTTTAGGAAAATGTTTTGTTTGTTCACATGATAACATGCCTTTATAGTGTGACTTGGCAAGTACTAATATACCTTTACCATGACCAACTATGGATAATTCTTTTTTTTTTTTTTTTTTTTTTTAACGGAAAAGAGACAAACAATTGTTTTTTCCTGTGTAAGAAAATGTAACTTTACTGATCGACTATAAACATGCTTATTCACTTACTGGATATATCTGCATTATTGACTTACTGCATAAAATAAGCTATGACTTATATTCCCACTCATGTCTCCATAAAAAAAAGTGGGCAAGTGGGGACTCAGCTGCTCACCAAAATAAAATGAATTAGAAATTGCAGTATTAGCCTTCTGTTTCTTCATTCTTAAGCCATCATCTAAGTGGAGTCTCTACAATAAAACTGAATAATTGGACTCCATGCTGAGTGATTTTATTTATAAACCATGTATATCCATTTCCTCTGAAAATTGTCTGTATAATCGTTTAGATGAAAAAGGCACTGATTTATGAAAAAAATTCATTGCCTGACCCTAACTGTGTCAGAACTGGATTTTATTATTTTTCCCCAGTAGAGCAATCATCTTAAAAGTTAGCTGCAGCAATAGAATTATCTAGATTGAGTATCCTTTATTCTGTGGCAAGAGTTGATTCCATAAAACATGATATAACTAGATAAAAATAAACCTGCTGCATAATAAATATATGTTAAATTACAAATCTCTGACTCCCATCCAAGATGGTTGCATTAGCTTCACATGATCTAAGCATGTGCTTCTGAGTAGTCAAAAAAATGTTTCCTGTTTTTTTTGTCTGCTGCTGCCTTTGCAGAGTGTTTGTGCTGAGCTAATGAAGCAGTAAACAGTGGCAAAAATGTTTATCTTAGCCTAGCTGCAGTTCAGAAGTTCTTAACAATGCTTCCATCAGATCAGTTATATTTGTATTTGAGACGGATCAAGCTATGTCTGACAGGCATAAGTGTTTGAGCATTCAAGAACATGGTAAAGCAGGTCAATGTCGAAGAGATTATTTACTGTATTTACATCAGCTCTACCTATCTATCTGCATCTTCCTATCCCAGCCAGAGCTGCCCTGCACTTCACTATCCTAGTTGCAGCCTTTGCCACCCTTCACTTTACTGTCCTAGCTAGATTCATCCTATACCGTCCCTATCCCAACTTACTAATAACCTATACCTCCCTGTCCCAGCCACAGCAACCAGGTACGTCCTTTACCAAGTCAAAGTCCCCCCTGTACACCTTACACAAAACACACCCACCCTGTACTTTCCTATTCCAATCACTGCCATTGTCCATCTTGCTATGTTAGGCATAACCACCCTGTATCTTCCTATCCCAGTAATAGCCATCTTACTTCTCCCTATTATAACCTCATCCACTCTGTTACACTGTCCCAATAAAAAATACCCTACACCACAGTATCCTTATTACAGCCACCCTCCATCTCCCTGTCCAAAAGGCAGTCATCTCCTATCCCACTCAGCTACTCTGTACCTCCCTGTCTCAAACACAGCTATTCTACACCCCAACCCCGGCTACAGCGGTTATATATCTCCTATCCCAGCTTAAGCCTCGCTGTGGATCTCTAACCTCACCACTGCCTCCCTGTACCTCCTATATGATGTTTGTTGTGTGTCGTATGTCTCTGCTGATGCTTTAGGTCTCTTGTTATGATATGTACTTTAATATAATCCAGATGTGTCACAGCCATCCTATACCCCCCATCAAAACCACAACTGTCCTGCATCTCCCTATCCAAACCACAGTCATTCCCTATCTCATCCAGCCACTGTATATCTCTCTATCCCATCCTCAGCCATCTTACTCCACTTTATCACAGTCAGACAACCAGCATTTCTTTATTCCAGCCACCACTACCCTGCGCCTATCTATACCAAACATAACCACTCTGTACCCAAATTATCCCAATCAAAGTCATCATTCACCTCCTTATCCTAGTCAAATCCATCCTGCACCCCCAGAAAGAGCATGTACTCACTACCCCACCCTCATTCTCAATAACTTCTTGATACAAACCACAAGGTCATGTATACGCCTATCCCAGCAACATCAAGCCTGTAACTCCATATGCCAACTATAGGTGCAATGTAGCGAGCTTCAGTGTACCTCCATATCACAATGATTAAAATATATGTGTTCATCTTTTAGTTTATAAGCATTTTCTCTTCTTCCAGAACCCTTTCATTATCTCAGCTCATTCCGTCTACTAGTCCACCTTTTTTTTCATTCCACCATTTTGCAGTCATTGCTCATAAACGTTTTTCATCATCAGTTGACTCTATTTGCTTCTTCCAGCTACCACTGTAACATTTTTAATCCTCCAGTTGTTTGCTGTGTTTCAGGTATTCAATGGAGTACCTTGATGAAGTTATCTCATAGAGCAGGTATATTGTTCTGAATTCCAGAAGTGGACAGGCTAGAGATTTCTGCTATAAGTATCTACTCAAGAAAGAGAAGCTCTGGAACTGGTGGTTACACTTGAGGGTGAAAAAGCAATCTGGCTATGGAAACGTGGCTCCGACTGAGAACAGCTGATAAGTATGCTTGACAGGCATTCTAACTACTGAGGCATTCCAAACAAAACTGCAGCTTCTTCATTTCAAGACAGCAAACATTAATGGCATAGGACAGCGTCTTGGGAAATCTCCAACAAGCATAAATATAATGTGGATGAACAACAGTAATACATAACAGGCATTTGTCAGTGTGACATGTTGTCCAGCATAGCACTGGCAGTGCCACATTAAGGTGTAATGCAATGATAGTACAGTAGTAGTGGGATTAGGAGATGGTTTCAGTAATAACATTCATACATAGCATCCTGCAATTACGGAAAATAATGGGAAATATTCCTCTTGCTTATGCTTGTTTATTGCTTTTCATTCATATAGCATTTTAAAATAAATTAGAAAAGTGACATTTGGCATTGTAGTGTTGAAAGTTTTATTAATAAGCTGGAACAGGCATTGGTAGTAAGGAAGAAAGCACTGGTTAGTTTTGTTTCAGACTAATCCCACAAGACTGCCTCCTCATTAATATTAATGACTACATTCATTTACATAGTGGTTTGCTTTGATTTTTGGTAGCTTATATTTAGGTTTGTTTTGCTGTGAGCCTGTTGAATCATGTTTCTGACTGAAATAAAGCATTGCATTTGCACAAGGGATCAAGCCAAACCAAAACCAGATATACATGGATTATGCACAAGTCTGGTTTCTGGCTACAGATCCTTTGTACAGCAGGCATAGGGAAATTACTTTAATGACTCATATTTTCAACACCAACCATGAATCTCACTTCAAATCCCCCAGTGCACCTTATGCTTTCCATATGCAATTCTAGTAATGTGTTGGCAGAAAGACAAAATTCTTGGCAAAAAATGAGACAAGGGTACATTCTACTTAGCCCAGCACTAATACCTACCAAGCAATGTGCATGCCATAGTCTCTGTACATACTAACCAGGCTGGAATGTGCAGCATTATCTAGGAACTGAAATAAAAAGATGTAAGGAGAAGATATTTGATAGCATGCTTAGTAGGCATATACTTCCTGTCTTAATTACGGACATACTGGACCTGTCAACAGAATTTGATTGTTAACGGTAAGAAGGGGATGAGGGATTAAAGTAAATAAACCACTAAGGGTTGTACATAACTCCTGCAAACCAGTTTAGAGGTGTCAGGTGTCAGTAGACGACTTTGAGGGATAACGATAATACATTTATGGCATTCAATCTATTTATCACTGGCTGAAGATTTAGTTTCAAACTGACTCATCATCATCTGAGTCCATTGAAAAACTCCTTTTTAAAATGATACAAGTATCTACTCATGGAGATTCCCAAGAAAATGCACTATAAACAAGTGACACCCAAACAACATTAGAGTGCTGTATGCTGCTGCAAACTTTCATATGGATTTATTATCAATGGTGAAAGTTTGCATAAGGCAGGGTTTGGTCTTTACGTTTTATGTTGTTCTGATTCACTAGTCACTCTCCAAGGCTATGTCCTATTCAGAGTCAGTGGGGCTAAAATGCTGAAAATGCATCAAACATTAGAAAGTGATGTGCCTTTCTAAACTGCATGTACTTGACTGACCTGCCGGGTAGAAGCAAACATTTGATCAGCAGATCTGAAAACTATATTTCGTGGTCTGTTATCTTTATCAATGCCAACCATACATAACAGTGCCAGCTGTATGCTGTATGTGGCACATATACTCATTAATGCATAAAGACAACAGCAAACAGATTCTGCTGAGGTCAGGTGTGATACTATAGTTTTCACTTCGTGATCAGAGGAGCTTACACAAATAATTTTAATTGATATTAAAAAAGTAATATATCCTTGATTGTTTGAAAAGCTTATTTCCTCTTTGCTTTCCTGTGTGCCATTTGCGACATTTTCATTTGTACTTCAAAGTAATAGGGAAGCAACATACAACACTTTAAAATGTTTGTGGATAAACAATACATTGCACTATACTAGTAAGGAATGAAAGTGTAATGACATTGGTTTCAGGTACAGTCTGAAAAAGTTTGTCTTGGTATTAGTATTAATTAAATATTTTTTTACCAGTCAGCACTCCATTTTGAATATTTTTTTCATTTGTGCACCAGATTACATTTCTCTTTGTTGATTTGCATAGGAGTTTCATTTGATATGCCTGGCCCTGTGGAAGCAACTCTGAGACTGATCCAAGGTGTTATATGAATGCAAGCTAACACAAAATGACCATCAGATAGGTAAGATGATTTGTCTGGGACAAATATATAAATAAAAAAGAAAAAGAAAAAAAATTACTGTGATTTTTGAATTAAGTGGTAGCTAACTTTAAGAAAATGATCCAGCATTTAAGAAATATAAAGACATGTACAATAAGGAAGACAAAAAAAATACTAGTCAAGACATATAGAAGTAAGGCAAATGCCCAAACTGTAGAAAGGATAGTCAGTTTACTCACAAAAAGAGATAATACATTTCACAAATACTTAATGAAGCAAGGAAAGCCTGTTGGTTGAATTTGGAGGTGTACACATCCCAGTACATTTCTGCTATTCACCAAGCACCTTTGCATGGTGCTGCATAGCCCTCCAATATGAAGATGTACAGTACCATGAAGGGCTTTCCCTGTGGCTGTGCTGAATGCTAATGAAGCATTCTGGGGGAAGAGGCATATGCTAATTAGCCATGTGCACTCTTATCTCTAGAACTGCCTGCAGGAAGCCATTTACATGGCCAAGTGATTCAAGAATGCATTCAGTCAAGAAGATCAGCATGGCCATCTCCACTAGATCATGGTAGTGAATATAACCAAAAGGCCATGTCCAACAACTGAATATGAACATCTTGTTGTGATGTATGTAACAGGAAATGACACTTGAGGAAGCCCTTGTAGTGAAAGCTTTTTTGTGTGAACCTTGTGTTTGTCATTAAAGATTATTCCATGGTCTGCTGAACACTTTTTTCTTTGTTGAATATGACCATATTAGGGGGGAACCACTAGACAATAGGGCTTACTTGAAAAGTATCATAATGACATTGACAGTAAAAAGTGGATCATAGGGTGGAGGGATACACTGGTCATCATGGATCCGTCTTTAAATTGCTTTAAAATCCCCAACACTGGTCATCATAGATCCGTCTTTAAATTGCTTTAAGAGCCCCAACATTACTGTGGGGACTGGGAAGGGGTTGAAGCACCACACACTAGGGAATACTTTAATTGCCATGATGGCACCAACATGACTACAGTGAGCAGGAGGTCAGGAAACCACCAGACACCAGAAATATAGTGCTGTAAAGTCACAAATATCATAATGGCTATCGGATTATCCAGGGATACACTAGACACCAGGAATGATTCTATAAACTGCTGTACTGGAGATGACATTTTAACTGAAATCAGGAAGCGATACACTAGACCACCAAGGTCTATGGCACTGACGTATTGCAGTGGTGTGGGGAACCATGGGAGAGTAGATAGGATAGGGCAGGCACAGGGACTGTGGTGTGTGTGTGTGTGTGTGTGTGTGTGTGTGTGTGTGTGTGTGTGTGTGTGTGTGTGTGTGTGTGTGTGTGTGTGCGTCTGTGTGTTTGTGTCTGTGTTTATGTACATGTATGTGTGAGAGAGTGACAGAGTGATGCCATGCTCTACATTATTACCACAATGTGCAGATTATCTATGCTCTGTAAATTGAGGTAATAACTGCAGTTCAAGAAACATGCAAATTAGCCAGTAATGAGGTCTCACCTCATTGCAGCAAGCATGTTTCTCAATCACAAATGGGCATTTCAAGGTATAAGAAACTTTATATCATGAACCATAGGCCTCAAGATAGGATATTTAATGAGCTCCTGGGAAAAGGAGTGACAAAACGGACAATGGATGGGTGGAAATTGATTGGGAAGATGTTGAGTTTTTAAAAATGCTTCTGTTTAACATTTACAAAGGAGCAAAAATAAAATATATCATATATAGTCAACAGAAATGGCCAGAGAAATGAAGTTCATCCCAGTCTTTTCACAGAGAAGTATTCATATGTTAACTAGTAATAAATGTAACCTTTGCAAAAAAATGTGATTTTTTTTCTCAAAAGATTACAAATAAGTCAGTGGCCAAAAAATATTGATCTGTCAGTATGATACCATTTGTTAATAAAATTATACAAATACTGCTGAAGGAAATAATTTTGATAGGATGTGGTTTCCTTAATCACACAGTTCTAGTCCAGAGACTAGTTTCATATGTCAAGCAGACAAAGCAGAACTTCGCCAATAAAAAAAAAAAAATTGGCCTTTACAGTTATCATGCCGGAAGAAACCTGTATTGCCCCTGTTATAATTAACTCTGGCTTTGCCAGATGTCAGAATAAACTGTAATTTTAGGTCAGTAAAGCAAAACTTGATTAGCTAATCACATCCAAATATGCTTTTAGCTAATGGATATCAAAATCATCCATGTGTCATTTTACATACCTAGAAATCATTAGAGTACCGAGTTTATGTTAGCAAGGCATCACATCAAAATGGGCATGTCAATAAATATACCAGTGTTCCAAAGCATACTGTTCATTTTCCAGGAAAACATGAAAATCTACAAATGGAGTGAAACATTATATTATTTGTCTCAACAAGTAAGTATCCTTATTCTCTCTCAGCAAGACGGAAAAATAAATACATGTTTTTTCTTCCTTTTGCAATATACAAACATAACCAAGGGTTTTGATTTTTTGTAATCTAGTAGTAAATTAGAAAGGACCTGCAGGAGTGGCTTACCTAGATTTTAACAAGGCATTTGGCATGGTATTACTTAAAACAAGTAGTGAAAACATAAGCAATACTGAAATAGGTTCTAGGGTGGAAGCACGAGTAAAATTGTGGCCAGATAAAATTTTTTTTGGGGGGGTTTGTGAAATGGAGTCCCCTTAGGCGAAAGAAGGATGGGTCTTAATAGGGCAACACAGCAGTCAATACAGGGACTGTTCCTTTGCTGTGTTTATGTAAGTCACATTGCAGATGGCCTTGAAGGAAATGTATGTGTCTTTGCTGAGAGATAGCACAAAGATATGCAAAATAAATGCAACCTGACAAGGTAAAAAAAAAAAAAAAAATCAGGAAGAACCTTGGCAAGGTTCCAACCACAGCAAGCTGAATTCAATGTAGAATAACATGAGGTAATACATCAGAGAAGAATATCCTGTAAGAAGGACAATTGGATGTGGAAGGGGAGGAATAACAAGAAAAGGAGAAATAATTTGTAGGACAGTGAGAAAGATGATCTGAAGATAAGTAGGAAGCATGAGACGGAGCAGCAAGCAAGGTATGCAGAGTACCGACACGCATAGGAAGAGACATCAGAAGTAGAAACCAAGATGTTGTCATTCATCTGAATAGATAGTAGGACCTTACTTTTAGTGCTGTGCGTTGTCATCTATCTGAATAGATAGTAGGACCTTACTTTTAGTGCTGTGCGTTGTCATCTATCTGAATAGATAGTAGGACCTTACTTTTAGTGCTGTGCATTGTCATCCATCTGAATAGGTAGTAGGACCTTACTTTTAGTGCTGTGCATTGTCATCCATCTGAATAGGTAGTAGGGCCTTACTTTTAGTGCTGTGCGTTGTCATCCATCTGAATAGGTAGTAGGGCCTTACTTTTAGTGCTGTGCATTGTCATCCATCTGAATAGGTAGTAGGACCTTTCTTTTAGTGCTGTGTACTGTGCTGAATACTTCATTTCTATTAGGGCACAGGCAGTATAAAGATAATAACAAAAATGGCTCACTCTGTTCACCAAAAACTGTGAAAAAGAAAGTTTGGAGATGGTCCTATGGAGCAAAGTTAAGAGTATCTATCTATGCAGCCAGTGACCTGATTTTGGGAAGTGACTCAAGCCATTGGTACATAGTACAGAGAGATTTTATGAAGCAGCTGAGGTCCGGCTGTCCTTTTTAAGGGGAGTATTTTGTAAACCTAATACCTTGGTGACTTCTGATAGAGACCTGCAAAAGATACCATGTCAATACAGGGGGTGGTGATGACATCCTGATGTCATTGCTAGGGACAATGTCTGACTGACTGCCATGGCAGTGATGTCTCTCTGTCCTATACTCACAACTCACTTAGGATTCTTTATCCTCTGGGTCTAAGCCTGACTCACAGTGAAGAAAACTTCTTTAGAAGTCAATGCACTGACAGAAGGGTCACATCTGGGATACCTGGCAAAAAACAATAGGTAGATCCAGGGCTGGGTGAGTACAAGGACCATCAATTTAATTTGAAGGCTGTGCAGGGTCAGGGGACTGCATAGTAAAAAATCTATAGAAACTTAATAAGTGCAATTTTTGAGAAAAGGAAGCTGAGGGAGCTTGGATCAAAGCATTCATGTACAGTAGGGAAATCTATTCCAAATCTGCAAATCTCTTTCAAAAGGAGAGAAAAAAATTATAACAAAAGAACACTACTTGACAATATATGGTAGAAAGCTCAGCAGAGAAATAAGGAACATAATGTTCACAAAAGTGATTGTGAATGATTGTATCAGAGTTCCTGGAGTGGTACTAAAATGCCGGAAAGATTCTTAAGCACTATCAGTATCTACAATTCTGTTGCTATGAATCACAGCCACATTTCTGCAGCTGAAGATCTACACTTACAGCATGCACAACATAATCCTTGAAATACTGGTGTACTACTCCCCAGCTGCAATTCTACAAAAGTATTTTTATTTTATTTCTATCTTTTATGTTTATTCATTTAAGTTGTTTTGTTGGCCAAGAATATTCACCTGGTTAAAGATACATTTACAATGGATGATCTGGGAGAGAATCTCAAAGTATTGCAATAAATTATGTTATATTACAGAACCTGTACAATAAACATAAGAATATTGAATGATATACATGGTTGTTGTTGTGTCTTTCAGCTTTTCCCGGTTAGGGTTCGCCACAGCGGAACTCCGGTCCGCTAATGATTGGCAGTTGATTTTTACATGCCGAGTTACCAGCCCTGATGCACAACCTTCAACGAAGGTACGCCCATTCACACATGTCTCCAGCAGAAGACGCTCTAGCTGAGAATCGAACCGGACAGCGTCTTACTGTGAGACGACAACGCTACCACAGCACCACGGTATCTGTGGAAATTCCCATCATGAGATAATACAGTTCATAAGTTCATAAATACATGCTTCGTGTTCTGGCCCTAAGGCCTTTGAAGAACACAGACTCCCTAAATGATGGATGCTTTGGTTACAATCTAATGATCTAAATTGTTTTTAAATTGATAAATACTGTTCAAATTATGCAAAGTTATTGCTAAATGATTCCTTGAAGCAGAAATAGATCGTGTAAGAGAAGACTGTCTTTCCTTTTTTCCGTTTAAGTCAGCTATATAATTTACACTCTTATATTTTAACATTTTATTTATACATAGTTCCGAATTCAATAATAATCTTAATTCCTCACTCATTTTAGCTTTAAAAAAGAATCATCTTTCCTCTGTAATATATATGATGCAAGGAGTATAGATTAGTCATTTCACATCTTTTAGTATAACCATGGTTAGATAAGAGGTATATCCTTTAAATACATTTTCTTTGCCTTCGTTGTAAGATATTTACATCTCTAGAGGAATATATACAAAATGAGCTATTATGCTCTATCAGTGGTCTTATAAAGGTCCTATAAATTTTAACCACATTCTTCATGCTTCTACTGGATACATATTTTAATAAAAAAAAACACTTGTGCAAGCACCTTATTTATTACAGTCCCAAGGTGTTCAGAAAAAAAGATAATTTCCTAGTAATAATTAGATCTAAATCCTTGTATTAACATACTTCTTGCAATATTATATTGTGTAAACTAATGTCCTGTTTAACTACAGAATTTCCAAAATACATCACTTTACATTTATTAATGCTAAAGGAAATACTGACACCAGAAGCCCATTCACTAATTTTCAAAAATAATGATTAATTTCCTCAAAATATTTATTACTTGTAACTACAAAGTCTATTTTACATTCATCTGCATATTTATTCATCCAGAATGTCTTTTGTATAGGGGTTGTAGAAAAAAACAAGTTAAATAATACCAGACCAAGTACAGAGGCTTGTGACATACCCTATATACTCTTCTTGTTTCTGACGTACTGCCCATTAATACCACTGTCTGCCTTCCTTCTATGAGCCAATTTATTATCCACTTCACTATAAGTAAATTATATCCCAAATCACAAAATATGTTGCAAACTGAGTAATGTATTAAGGAAGCAAATGCTTTAGCTATAACTAAAAAGCTAGTACTACAAGATTATCCAAAATCCTTTGTTAAGGTTATACATATTATGAAACCTGACAAGGAAGTGGGGAGGGTTGGGCTAATGGAATACCAGGACTATGTTGGGAAATGACTGAAATGTTACTGGAAACTTCTGGCTACCAATATGTGTCACTTAATGAAGTAAATATTGCGTACAAGTGTATTAGCACATATTGTTATGATCTGTTGTTGGAAAATTTTATTTCACCTAAGTTGTTTAAGTTTTTATAAGCTGACCATCCTGTTATTCAAAGGACTTTTAGTATCCCTAAGGTCCATAAGTGCCTCATTGACCCATGACCGAGACCCATAGTTGCTTCAGGAAAATCTATATCTGAGATGTATGCTAAGTACCTTGAGCACAGCATTTGTTGATCACAAATGTCGTGTTTGAAAGACTCGGGCATTTCTTAAAATACATGAGCCAAATTAGATTTAAATAGAATGTAATTTTTGTTACAAATGTTGTAATTGACTTCTTTTCTTATATTCCATACTCCACTGGAGTCGATTGGTTTAATGATGTCATGACGAAGAGCAGTCATTTCACCTACCATGATGTAAGGATGTCAACTGAAGTTTTAGAACAAATAGTTGAAATAATTATTTGTTTTTTTTTTTTTTTTTGAGGACAAGTATTTTAAACATTGAACTCACATTGCTATGAGGCAAGCTGTACCTGAACCTATGCCAACATGGCAATGTTTGTATGGGAAACAAAAATATGTCTTTGTAAGTGATTTCAACATAGGTAAATATATCTGCTCTTTTTGGATCCCATATTTTTGACATGGACAGGAAGACCAGAATATTTGATAAAGTTTATTGAATTTTTCAGTCATACAACATATATATTTTTTAATTTGCACACTGCTGGTCTTCTTACGTTTTTCAATTACCTCAATATGACTATCTACAAAAATCTTGTAGAGAATTGTTTTGTGTCAGAAATATATCGGAAGCTAACTTGTTCCATTTCCTACTCAGATTACCAAAGTTACTGTCCAAACAAACAAAAGGCTAGTATAGTGAACTGGTAAGCATGTCAAGAAAGACCTCCAGTGAATTACATTTCCAGCAGGAGTTAGAGATTTTAAAGAAGATGTTTTTAGAATAAGGGCATCCACTTGACTTGTTAAGAGTTGCTCAATTGCAAATTTGAATAAGTGAAATAGTAGATTAAAACCAATTATTACTGGATGGGTGGTGAATAATCTAACTGTAAGTAGTGACAGCAATACAAAATTTAATGGCGATAAAAATTCCATAGGGACGTTTGTGTTACCGTACTCCTACCTGGCTTCCCTTTATAAACATCTTTTCAAAGAACTGGAAAGTCGTGCTAAGTGCAGATTCTAGTTTACAAAATAAAATAACCCAACTGTTATGAATTTACTAGAGTGCATCCCCCCACAGTGACATAAACACCTAATAGAATGTTTAAGCATGGAGCCAGTATAAAATGCCCACTTATACTTGAGGCCGATGAAGTTCATGTGTCACTTGATTTTGTAGTAAATTGTAAACACAATTCTTCCTGTGGAACTTTGAGGGGTTGTTTATGTTGCAAAATTCCTTTCATATAGTACAGTCTACACTGGAAAGATTAAATGCACTTTGAAGAAACACATTTTCCAGCATGTGTGTTGCATTAAGATATATGATACAACAAATGTTTAATAGAGATATTCTATTACCTAACAGGATTTTGTGGAATTTTTTTTTTTATCTTGGAAAAGGTAGTAAAGCCCTTGGAGTGGTGGTGACTAGAAAACTCATACAGAGGCGTGAACTTTTCTGGCAGATGAAATTCAATGCAAAAGTGTTTCCAGGATTAAATGACTCAATTTCCATCATCAGCCTATTAAAGATGATGTCTGCTAGTTTATGATGGCAATATATTCTGTAAAAATGTGTTTTTTACTATTGTGTTTTAAAGTAATTTTGTTTTATTCACCATCTCCTTAAATGTATTTAAATGTATTTGATCATGTGATGTTCTTACTAGCTGTCACATGACTTTTCTAATCTTTAAATGTCATGTGGTATTCAGCAGGTTTCATTCTGAAGAAGTCTAGGATTGTTTGGATGAATGTATTAAGTTAAAACTGCATTTGTCTTGCTCTACTGCCTTGGAATGATGTGCTTTCATCAGGAGTAATGTAGTAATGAATCAAGTACTTTAGCTAGAACTAAAAAATAGTATAACAAGATAATCCAAAATCCATTGCTAGGTTTACTTGCATAAACTCATTTTAATTAATTAGTACTGAATTGACATTTATAAATCCACAATGATTCAGATCTGTAGTGTATAGGCATTTATTTTCTCTTTGAATCAATTTCATTAATAATTCCTCAAAAATATTAAATAGTGTGGATGTTAGGCTCACAGTCCTGTAACTTGTTACTTCAGAAAATGTATGTTTTTTCCCAAAATTGGACTGTAACATTACTAACTATATATATATGTATATATATATATATATATATATATATATATATATATATATATATATATATATATATATAAGCAATTATGAAGCAGAGGTTTGGGGACTGGTGGTAGAAGATAATATGATGAAGATGAGAGAAATAGATAAAGAACAGAGGGGGAGAAAAGGAAGAGGACTAACTGGGGAGGAGTGAATAGAGAGTGTAGGAGATAAAGGAGTAACATAAGGAGCATTCACAGTGGTGGTTAGAGAAAATTGAAGAACTTGTTTACATCAAAGTGCTACACTACCTTTCTGTTTTACCTTCAAATTTCAAACTGTCTTTTACCTTACAGCCATAAATAATAGTTATAGTTCTGCCAATAAGCAAAAACCTCTATCCTGAAAATTTCCACCAAATGATATTTTAACTCATTACAGGTAAGTAATGCCTCACATAGTTTCTGCAGTTGCATCCTACTGATGCGTCTAGGCATTAAATATTACTTCTTATTTGCATTGATAATTCCCAAACCATGCTACATACAAAGTATTAAAAAAATTAATCTTTAAGCTTACAGAGTGGGAAACACAACCCTGTTGATATTTGACCTTTGTCTAGTGCAGGTCTAGAGATATTATTTATTTAATTGACATTTGTTGACAGGAATAGTCTGACTGAGTCTGTACCCTTTTTCAGAGGAGGCCTGTGGAGAAAAGCTCCACATCACAAATTATACAAGTAAAAAAATTCCCAATACAAATTATGCAAGTAAAAAATTCACAGTACAAACTAGGAAAGTAAAACATTAACAGGAGTAAAGTAAAATATAATTAATACAACAAAAAGTATGCACATAAAAGTTAGGCAAATACTGACATAACAAGTAAGAGATCTCAGCAAATGAGGCATTTCAAGTATGTAGTAGGCATTGAGGAGGGAGGTAAGAGCAAAGTGGCAAAAAGGGCAGTAGAATTGTTATTGGTGGTCTAGTATGAGACTCGTTGCAGTTAGCTGGACAAGTTACGGTGTTGTTGCTCATATAATATCTAACCAATAACCTGTGATCTGGTATGGGTAAATCAAGCATTGCCCACACTCAGTAGTGGGTTATTGCTATTATACAATGACATTATTTAAGAAAGAAATTGCTTACATTTCTCAAATAATGTCTTTATATAATAGCACTGTAGTGCTCCTATGTGCTCTTCTACCTTTTTTGATGTACTGACATGAGTATGGGATATAAATTCCCATGCTTCCACAGTATATCAGTGCAGTGCAGGGAAGCAACAAAGAAAAGAAAATCTCCATTGCTGCTTTGTTTTAGTTTGCCTGAGATTTAAGAGAAAGCCTAATACAAGGAAAATCAGGTATGTTTCTGATTATTTATTTTTGCAGAACATACCTGATTTTTATCATATTTTGTTGTCTTGTAAGCATATGCCAATAGAAAAGTCTGACTGCTCAGTGGTTCTTTAACACCTGAATTTATTATTTCAGTATATGCTAGATTTGCAATGGGGATGCTGGTTGGGCTGTCCAACCATCGTACACATTTTTGAATATCAATGGCTCATTTTTGTATAGTTATCCATATTGTCAAACATTTCACGTTTTTTCTAACTATCTTGAAACAAAGCAGGACAGACAGAACTGCTTAGTCACATAAGAAAGCTCTCAGCTAGAGGAACAAAATGTTGCTGACAGTATATGTGTAACCTGAGTGGTTGCTGAGATACTGAAAGTTCTTTACAAAATATTGCAAACATAATTGTTACTGAGTTTAATGTGACTTATAAAATCCAGTTTAAGACTAGAACAGAAAGAACACAATCACTGTAAAGACAACTTGTGCTGAAAGTTTACCATTTAAATTTCTTAGTAACCCCTATGGTGCCAGAGATATGAACAGTTGTTTGAAATGTGAAAACATAATTTGAGTCTATCAAAAAGCTTAGGCTCTGTCTATTGGAAGTTATAGTACAAAGTTCCAGAGCTCCATCGGAGGGAATAAGTTAAGGACTTTAAAGGTTTTATTAAATAACAGAAGTAGGATAACACCAGACCCCTTATGCAAACTACTAGCACATCAGCAGAATGAAAATAAAACAAACATTTTATCACACAAACTTTTTAATCTTAGTGCTTTTGCCTTTAAACAAAGACATCATCAGAGATAAAATCACAATCATAATCAAAACTTTTAAATATACCATCAATAATTAATGAGCAATCTAGTGAAAATGCTTCAAATAAAACCATTAAAATGACAATATGTTTAAGTAAATGTACTTATTTTTCATATATATATATATATATATATATATATATATATAAAACAAGACAATTTAGCAGCTCTAGCTTTCAGTATGGAATTTAGGGATTGCATATCATTTAAACATGGCTTGTTAATTGCATCGAGCCAGAGCTGTCAATTTAATTCTTTTTGCTCTAACAAAAGTGTGCTGACCCCACCCCTCCACCCCCATTTGTCACGCATACTCTATAATGAAAAATAAAAACTTTTTAAAATGTGGACAGTGCAATGTGTGCTTGTAAAGTGCATTAGAAAGTCTGGATTTTTTTAATATCATAAACATGTTCATAGATTCATTAATTAAGCATCCTAGTGGTTTTACCTACATAGAATGCTGAGCACATAGAACATGTAGCTAAATAAATTACCATTTTTACTGTGCAATTACATATTCCAGGACAAGAAAGAGTTTTATCATAACCCTCAACCACTGTATATGATCCATCCTGAATATATTTACAATATTTACAATGACCACACTTACTCATTCTAGAATGAAGACCCCTTGTCCTACTGGTACTACTTCTTTCAAAAATATTTTTCATATTTTGATCTGTGCTATATGTAATCTTTGGTAATGTTCCCAACTTTTGTTTATATTCTGTTGAAAAGAGCTGGTGCCTGGTGGTTATATTTAATTAACATAGCACCGACTATATCATAGTTTGTAATAGAGGTGTTAATACTCTGGGTTACGTCAGTGGAACAGTTGATATTACTCCGAATGGGGGCAAACTACTATATGTAGACACATAAGCACACACTTACACCTCCAAGACAGGTTAAATCTACTAAACAGCATTTTTATGGTTTGTGTGCAGAAAAAATCTGTCAGTATAATACTATAGCCCCATAAAATGGAATTATTAGTCCCTAACATATCATGGTTATAATCTCATTCTCAGACTAACTGCATTCATTGTAATTCTGTTTCACTGAAGAAACTGCAAAACAAAAGCCAGAACCAACTAAAAATCAATGTCTTCTCTGATATAGGAAGAGTGTCATACAACACGTTAGAAAAAAATGAACACCACCGTTCCTTTATACGGGACAGTCTTGAGACTTGCAATTCCACTATTGCTGCCTGTGGCAAACTGTCTTTAAGCCTGTGAGTTTTTTTCTGTCGTGTGAATTTTTTATATGTTATATATTGAAATACACTGCAATGAGAGAATAAGGAGCAGTTTCAAATAAAATAATAATAGTAGCACTCTGTAATAACGGTAGTTTTCTTCTAATACAGTACTGCGAACCATGAACACAACAACCTCTTCCCATTGTTTTTGTGAGTCTGGGATATAGCCAGCTTATGTTAACATTAGTTTCATTTTATATGATCTTACACAATCATAATCCAGTGCCGCATCTGTCAGTTGTACCATTTGGCAACAAACACACTGAAACCGCTTCTAGAAATGAAAACTAGTGGAAACTCAAAACACCTGTTTTTTTTTCCTAATACTAATTTAATAATCACGTAACCTGCAACTCATTTAACAGATTCTTAAAGGCTGGAAGAGAAGTCCCAGTGTCTGTAATGTACATTATAATGTGATCTTCATATGCCCTTATTTTATCCTGCACTTCTCTCTTAGTCTGCTTGTTGGATTTATCTTTCCAATGAACAAAACCAGACACCAAGGTATAATACCAAGAGCTCACTAGCTTCTAATCCCTCCTCAGATCCAGTGACCTCAGGTATACTGTCCCACCCATTTTTGCCATGGCGTAAAATCAACCATGTTAATGCTGATTTCATAAAAAAAAGAAAAAAAAGCTGCTCTGAAAACTCAGACTCTTTTAGAAACTTCCAAAGGTAAAGCCAGACTGAGAGATGAAATATTTCATCCTCACGTAGACACTAGATGACTAACTGGGATCCTATTTCTTTGTTCTTTGTGCATATGGAAAACATAGATTTGAAAAAGAACTCTGGCCTTAGCCTTTGGAAATAAATGACACCTGATCATTTTAACAGTATTCACTATGAGTTGATCTAGTCATCGATTCAAAATTGCTTGAACACTTTTCTACATCCACATTGCTTAACAAAATAAGTTAATATGATTCCAGTGCTTATATTTGGTTAAAAAAACACAGAATTGGCAATCTATCACCAAAAACAATTACATAATCTCAAAACTGTATTCCACCACACAAATGTAATAATTTTTCAAAAGTTCAGTCTATGATAACACTTACATCATCTGCTCTTGGGACTGAGATGAGAAAAATTGTTTAAAGCTTTTATCATGTATTAGTGTTCCTGTGTAATGTGTCTCTGTATTTGTACCTTTAAGCCATTAGCTACCTTTCTGCTATAACATTTTCTGTGTTATGAATGTTGCAGTTTTACTTTGAATGATTTCTGTTGCCACTATTAGTAACTCTGAACAAGATGACCAGGTCACCATTTGTGTGGATTAAGACCCGATGACAGAAATGTGATTTCATCATAGAGAAGGACCAAAAATACCATCCAGTCCTCAAAACTTCACCAAACAGCTCAGCACAGATGACTGAGGTTAGAATAAGCCATTTTTTTCTGAACAATAGTCATTTTGTATTGAAATAAAATTGATTCACTGACTTTCAGCCTTTTAACCTGCAATATTCAACATTTTACAGAAAGTGGAAAAGTTTAACCCATTATAACCATTCACTTTACACAGACATTTGCTTTTACGTGATGGAGGCAAAGAGTAGCACATGTTTAAATGCAGCTAAAATGGATAAATTAAAGAAACCCAACTGAACATTTATGTTACAGTCAAAGAAGTGGAAGCAAATTGCACTTTATTATCATTTTCTAAGGATCATACAATTACATAAGTCAGTTAAAAGTAAGCCCAATGAACATTGTATGTAAAAAATAAATAAATAAACAATAGTGATAAAAGGGAATGTTTTCTGAAATGTCTTCAAGGTAAAGCAGAGGCAGCTGAAACTCTCACCTCAGGACTGAGCCTGCACTATATGTGCCTTTTATTGGACGGTACTTTTCCCTGGGATACCCTTTATGATGGATTGCACCCATGTTACAATTAGGGCCCTATCTGGTTTGCTGTTGCAGTGGAACAGCAATAGGAAGGGCGATTGTTCTATCAGCTGCCAGGTAGTTTGTGATGATCACAGAGTCATCAGCAAAGTCTCTGCGCAGCATCCTGGCAATGCTTAGCTAGACTTATAAATATAAAAATATATAAATATAACCTAGTAAAAATAAATTTATGAATGTACATATGAGAATTCCATGTTATAATAGTAATGCATGACTTGATATATCATGTTAAAATGTAGTTAGTTATGTTAATAATAATATTGAATTCTTGGATAATATTAGAAATATAGAAATATTGATATTTAATATTTAATATATAATATAATATTAATGAAATTGATAAAATATTGTGTCGGTGCCAAATCTGGTTATTTAAAGAGTGCAGTAACAGTTCATATTATTCTGAAGAACTCTGCTTGACAGATGAAAGCGCTTAATGTGTGTTTTTTTTTGTGATATTCAAATAAAATTATTAGTCCAAGTTGAGACCCAGCTGCCTGTTTTTCAGCATCAGACATCTACTTTTATTACTTTCATCTCCTAGATACAAGGCTCAGTAAAATTCTGACCTTGAGTCATTTGCTAGGCTTAAATGGCCCTTAATGGCAGTTAGCCGAGTATTCACTATGAACCTGTTAGTTCGTTTGTAAGTTACTGCAGATCAGATTATTTCATTTTCTCAAACAAAATAAATTGTGTCCTCGGAGATTCATCATCTGTGCAGTACCGAGGGTAAAGTGGCAACAACGCTAGTTAACATGGCAGGATAATCATGCACCCTTTTTTATTTTTTAAGTTGCACGTTATGGCTATTTGTCAGTTGAAGCACTGCCAAATTGACAGCCATGATAATGGTAGACCCTCACTGGGGTAATTCAATGCAATTTTTATGTTCTGAAATGCAGTTTTCTTTCAGAAATATCCTTTACTTCTAAGCAATATCATTATTAAACTCAAACACATAGGTTCATAGGTCCATAGATATTTACTAGGCTAATCACCAGACATAGATTTCCTCTCAACAGCCTATAGGAGACAGAATACAGATATAGGGCCTTGAGGCAGTCTGCATAGGGCATGTTACTTACACCTTGTATTCTTTTTGTGAGGAACCTCTGTGGACATTCCAATTGTCAGATATGCCTGGTTAGGTACATACCAAAGGGGGCACTATACCCAGTGATAGGTCTGATGAATGCCACATACAGTGGACCAATGACTTCCTCGGACCTAGATGTCATACCTTTGTTTGTAAATTGCACAACACAGAATGATTTCCTTGCTACCATAGTCACGTGATGGTCAAAGGCTATATTACTTTCTATGTGTGTCCCCAAGTCCCTGACTACTGGGTCAGCTCTTAGAGTTATGTTAACAATATAATAGCTACCAGGGGTGGATGACTTCCCAAAGGATAATATAATGCATTTCTACAGTCATAACCATAACTAAATCCCCTTCTGAACTCTTAAGTGCTACCCAATCTTCCTTTAATTCAGTAGAGACATGGCTCTCCAACAATCAACTCATCCATAACCAAAAAAAAAAAAAAAAAACAAAACTGCTACTCTTTCACCCAGAAACAGCTAACCATATCAAAATTTCCTTTTCTATAATGTCAATAACCAATACCCCTATTGCAGTAGAATCAAGTATAAAACTCCTAGGTGTTACCATTGATGACCAGCTGAAATCTGACCATCACATTAATAATTGCATCAAGAAAACTCATCAGAAGCTAGGACTCCTATACAGAAACAAAATATTTCTTTCCCATGAAGCTAGAATCAGACTTATTCATACTTACTTACTTTCTACCATGCTTAACAAACTGCTCCCAAATTCTTACTAATTTAAACTCTTCTCTGCTATCAAAGCTTGAGTCAACATACCACAATATAGCTAGAGTTGCAGCTCAACAAATCTATAAATCCCACAAATGTCTATCCCTGAAACACTTACCTGCCCTGGCCACTCTAGTCTCTCACTACTCCCCAGTAAGAAATCTCAGAAGTTCATCCCATGATCTATTAGATATTTCTAATCCCAAAACTAAACCAGGTCAAAACATATACAGCTACCATCCCTCTATAGCATGGAACAAACTCCCTTTTGATATCAGAAATCTGAAGAATCCCAAACAATTTAAGTTGGCCATAAAAGAATATTTCAAACAACAATGGATGTGCCATTGCTCTCACCCTCCCTGATTATAACCATCCAAGCGGCACACCTGTTTCCACCACTACCGCCTTTTGCTACTCCTCTTTCCTGCCTCCCATCTATTCATCTCTACACTTTCCACTCTTCCTTCTTCCTAATATCCCTACACTTCCCTTTTACTTTCCTCTCTGAAATTAATCTCTTAAGGCATCATCACTGTTTCAGTTCTTTAAACATGTGCTGTTCTTTTCTGTTATCTCTTTTCTTTTTACTTTGTATTGTTCAAGTAAAGAGTTTATAGTCAAGAATTACCATATTTAAGTTGTTTTCTTTGAATGTATAACTTTAACTTTACTTTGTTAATACTATAACAAATAGTATTCAGTCTCTTACCTGTTTGTATAACTTTAGCTTATCTGAATTGTATTTTGGACGTTTTCTCCCCGGGACTCTGCTGATAAAGGGCTCTGGCCCAGTCAGACATTCCCAGTTAACAAATATAAAATAAATAAAATAAAATAAATAAATAAATAGTTTTAGTCCATGGCTCTGACACCAGTTGTTTGTCTGTGTCAGCACTTCCTGGAGAATATTTGTGTTAGTGGGCGATTCAATGAGAGCTACTAATTTGCAATCATCAGCAAATTTAGTCAGCCAGAGGCCATTAACATTGGCCTTGACTTCAGAGAAGTAAATGTCAAAAAGCAGCAGTCCGAAGACTGATCCCTGAGGGACTCCTCTTGTGACTGGCCTCTTTGTAGAGGTAGACTTCCCAGTTCTAACTTTCTGTGTCCTGTCTATGAGCCATCTGGTTATCCACTGAGTGACATAAGGGTTTGCACCTAACCTCTTAAGTTTGTCAACAATGTCCGAGTGGGATATGTGTCAAATGCCTTAGCCAGTGTCACATGTCTTGTATCAAATGAGACACTGAGGCACTGTGATGGGTTCAAGTTGTTTATTGTACATAAATACATCAGGAGCTGTAACTGGAACATATATTTAAGCTAACTGACTGATTCATTATTTCAAACACAGTCACATGTGCATCTCCATTCATGCCTACATTCACTCTGATTAACTATACAAAATGGCTCTGGTCTTGCACATGCTCAGTAACTTATATGCAAATGCTATCTAGCTACAGTGGCTGAGTAGGTACAATACACACAATGATCTGCATCCTCCATCTTTGATTTGTTCAACATGCAATAGGAGAAAGAGATATCTTTAGCAAGCTAGATATCACATCAACATATATAAAAATAAATGAATTCAAGTCCAAGTTGCTGTGTATCTTTGAATGGGTTTGGAAATTCTATCCGATCTGGTCACATAAAAACTTTGACTGGGTTTAGCAACAGAGATAGTCTCTGGGGATTTTTTTACAACTGAATCCTTGGAGATTACATCACGATTACTTGAAGAAAGTACGCTGTCCTCTGGAATTCGAACAAGTGTAGAGTCACTCTAAGAAATAGAGTCTCTGGCACAGACAATCTGCCACATCACTGGTTTGGAGACTGGTAATATGTGTCTTTGACTCCTTCTGAAATCCATTCCATCAGATTGTATGATGTAAGATCTTGGTTCTTCACAAAGGTTTTTGATGATACCCACTTGGTCATATCTTTCAGATGTTTGCATTCTCACAACTTCTCCTTGTCATAATGGTCTAAGAGGTTTGCTGGACTTATCATAGTACAACTTTTGTGACTGATGTTTTCTCAAAGGTTGAGCTTTGACCATTCTGTTGTTCCTTACATTTGATACTAAGAATGGCTTACTGATCATTACCGTTGTCCTTGTTTGTATGGACATTAATCTCTGAGCAGGTGAACCAAGCAATCTGGAGGAATGTTTCTGAGACTGAACAAATTAAGAAAAACATCGCTATCATTTCTCTTGGATTTCTCCAACAGATGTTTCGCACTTTGAACTGCACGATCAGCTAATCCATTGGACTGTGAATAATCAGGACTACTAATTACATGAACAAAGTCCCAATACTCAGCAAATTTCTTGAACTGCTGACTTGTAAACTGTTTACCATTGTCAGAAATAACATTGCGCGGACTACCATGCACAGAAAAATGTCTCTTCGATTTCGTAATGACAGTGCTAGATGTTAAATTAGGAAGAAGGCCAATTTCAAACCAATTCAAGTAATATTCAACTAACACTAAGTATTGCTGACCATTCCATTTGAAAATATCAGTAGCAACCGTCAACCATGGTAATTCAGGAATCTGGTTTAGCTTAAGTGGTTCTTTTAGTTGGGCTGATTTAGTACTATTGCAAATTGAACATGCTGGAGTTTCTTTCTCTATATCTTTTGACATAGAAGGCCAAAATACTATGCCTCTCGTCCTTCATTTTGTTGAATTAGTAACTAGGTGACCACAATGCAAAATTTTGATATATTCCTGTTGTAATGCTGCAGGAAATACCACTTTAGGGCCTTTCATGATGATTCCATCTTCCATCATATGCTCATCTCTGTAAGGAAAATATTTCTGCATGTCAAGAGGTAGTGTAGTTTGTTGTACTGGCCATCTTTGACTGATAAAATGTTGCAGCATCTGGAGAACTGGGTCTGAAGCTGTGTGATTTCTGAGTTCATCAAGACATGATGAGGAAAAACTTCTGACTTCCATGACTTCAAAGTCTGTTTTCTCATTGTGATGCTGTTCTGTTATTTGTCTGGGTGCCCACAATAAAACATCAACAAGGTATATATATTGCCATTAGTATAGACTATATTTATAGGTTCATAGGTGAATACTAGGCTAATGGTCCTGGAGCCAACACAAGCCAAGCCCAAGAATATTCCTAGTCGTCCTGTTGCCAGATGTTAGTTTCTTGTACCCCTAACGAGCAAGGCTGTTGAAGTGATCCCTGGGGTGAATTTCCTGTTAACCATCCACCCGTCAAGAATTTTCTTGAAGAGGGCTAGTGAAGTGCTCTGCTTGACATGAATGGGGAGTTTATTCTAGAGTATGGGAAGTCTCTGGGTCAGGAACCTGTTCCTCCAGCATGTTTTGTTTATTGTAGAGATGAGGTTGAGGTCTTTGGAGCATGTGGTGCGGAGGGATTGAGACATTTTCAGATGAAGCATGTCTAGAAACACTGGGTCAGGTATGGCTTTGTATGCCAAGCAGAGATAGCCTCTAAGTAGGTGATATGAAATGGAGTATAGCTGGAGTTTTTGAGTCTGTCTGTATAGGGCATGTGTTTGAGTTCTAGGATCCTCTTTGTGAGGAATATTTGTGGCCTCTCCAGTTGTTGTAGGTGTCTAGTGAGGTACATGCCAAATAGGGCATTGTACTCTATAATGGGTCTAATGAAGGATGAGTAGAGAGGGATTATGACTTCTTTCTTCCTGGATGAGAAACCTTTTGTAATGAGGTGTGCCACATAGAAGGATTTTCTAACTACAGTGGTGACATGGTTGCCAAAGGAGAGGTAGGTATCTACCTGTGTCCCTAGATCTCTTATCACACCTTGGCAGTTGAGAGGGCTAGCATTGATGTGGTAGATCATGGGCACCATGTTTTTCCCGAAAGGGATGACAGTGCACTGTTTAGCATTGAGCTTAATACCATGGTTCTGGCACCAGTCATTGTTGTCTGTGAAGCCTTTTTGTAGGATGTCTACATCAGCTTGAGAATCAATAATAGCTCCCAGTTTGCAGTCATCTGCAAATATAGTTAGCCAGAGTCCCTTGGTGTTGGACTGAACTTTAGAGAAGTAGATACCAAACAGGTCAGATCCCTGTGGGACTCCACTTGTAACTGCCTGGTAGTCGGATTTGGAGTCCGCTACTTTCACTATGTGGGTTCTGTCCATGAGCCAGTTGGAAACCCATCTTATGATGTAGGGGTTAATGCCTAGGTTAGTGAGTCTGCCAATGACCCCAGAGTGGGGGACGTGTCAAAGGCCTTGGCCAGCACGAGGTAGGCTGTATGGACTACCTTACTTTCATCGACCGCTCTGGTGACAGATTCGAAGAAGTCTATCAGGTTGAGCAGACATGATCTTCCCTTCACAAACCCAAACTGTGAGGGGTCCAGGGTTTGAAGGTTCCCTATATCCCTATTTATGAGGTCCATAATGATGCACTCCGTGGCCTTACAGATCAGGCTCATCAAGCTGATGTGGCAGTAGTTTCCAGGGCCAGTAGTCACCCCCCTTTTGCGGAGTGGAAGGACTGTAGTGGTGTGCAATTCAGTGGGAACAAAGCTTGAAGTGAGGCTGTGGTTGAACAAGGCACTCACGTGTAGTGCCAATTCCCTTTTTAATTCATGTAGAACACACCCAGATATGTTATCAAGTCCCATGAAAGCTGTATTTTTGGTTTTGGATAGTGTGGCTTCTACCTGTGCAAGGTAGACATTGTTCTTTTGTAATTGTTACATCATACATTGCAGGCGTGCTGGGGCTGTATGTATTGGTTTTTTCAGAATTGTCACTAGAGGTTGGTGATCAGTCTCTATTTGGATAGGTTTTCCATAAATATAATCACTGAACTTCAAACATGCAAGCACAACTGCCAAAAGCTCTTTTTCAATTTGTGCATACTGCATTTCAGTTTGGGTTAAAGTTCTGGATGCATAGGCTACAGGTATGCATTCTTGAAGACATGCTGCACCAAGACCATACTTTGAATCATCACACAAAAGTGCTATGAGTTTGTGAACATCATATCTCAATGTGGGTGGACTGGCAATTTTCTGTTCAGAATGTCAAATCCTTTTTGGTGGTGTTCCAACCTGAACCAGTTTACATTTTTACATGTCAAAAAAATAGATAAGTACCAGAACAGTCAACTATAAAGTCAAATGTAAGCAACCGAACTGTTCTTGGTAGTAGCACATAAAAGCACAGGCACTCGAAGGTAAATAAAATACACTTTATTCGATAAAAGCACAGTAGTTGAGTGCTTTCATCTACACACAGGTAGACTTCCTCAGAACAACTTCATAATTAACTCCTTGAGTTAATATAGACCCAAGCAACCAATCCATTTACCTTGTTATGTTAACAAGCAATTAAAAAATGCAATTAGAAAATTAGTAGTCATTAAAAAATTAGTAGTCATTAAAAATACTTTAAAGTGCCCTGTGCTTTAAACTGACAAATGAATACACCACTACCCTTACTAGGTGTGAAACTAAAAACAATGAGTAATATATATATTCCCTAAGTATATAAATCAGATTTTTAGTAATAAAATGAACATATCATAATATCAATGAGACTTTCTTTCTATAAAGTACAATATAGGAATTTTATCATACAAAGTTGACAGTAATGCCTTGTAGTCATATATTAATGTATATTGTGATCCAAAATAGGTTTAATAGAAATATTTTCGTTTAAACCAGGATACATAGAGGCATTCAATTTTATCTGCCACCTTACTTCTCTTTCACCTAATTTTTTCTTGATACAACCCCCCCTAGGGTTTGGATGTACAATCTCCAAAATGCCAAAAAGAAACCTATCACAACTTTCATTTCCTTTTAAATGTTTCTATAAAGCATTCTTTTCATCTCTCCTTTTAATACAGTAATAGTGGTCATATATCCTGTTTCAAAGGCATCTATCAGTTTTGCCTACGTAGAAACAGGCACATTTCGTGCATTTAGCTAGGTATACTATGTGGGATGTTCTACAATTACCCCTTTGGAACATAACTTCAGTAGAATTAATGTCCTCTAACATCAACTTCTTAATATTTATAATAAAGTTGCACTGGTTACATGTCCCGCATTTTTGTGTGCCCATCCGTATCTCCTTCCTGTTAACATCCTTAATCTTGTGCTCAAACTCATTTTTCAAATTGAATCCATTTCTATATACAAATGAAGGCCTTGTTCCAATAATATTGTATATACTGTTGTCTATTCTCAACACATTCCAATTCCTTTCCACTATTTCCTTTATATCCTGTATGTGAGGTGCAAACTGTAGAATACATGCCCCAGAATAGTTATTGACATTGGTCTTACTATTATTCTCTGCCACCTTTAGTTTATCTTGCACAACTGACCCCAAAATGGGTTTGTACCGAGTGTCCCTATTTCTGACCACATATTCTTTTAATTCAGTAATCATGTTGCCTGGATATCCCCTGGTTCTAAACATCTCTCCTATAAAATCCAATTCAACTAACAAATCAGCAAAATCAGATGTCATCCTAGCTGCTCTAATGAATTGTCCCTTTATTATACTTCTTTTTTTTTTTTTTTTTGTGAATAGGGATGGCAGCTGGTATATTGTAAATATGAGTTACTGAAGGTGTTCTTTCTAAAAATTTTAGATTTAAACCCTTCGTAACCAATACTTATACAAGTGTCAAGATATGGTATAGAATTAGAATCCGTATTAAACGTGAATTTCAAGAAGTCACTCCTAGTGTTTAAATATTTCATAAACTCGTTAAGTTTAACCTCTCCCCCATTCCAAATCATAAATACATCATCCAAAAATCTCATGTATAGGTTAATATAACCTTTCCATTCAGTTTGCAAAATGTGTTCATTCTGCCAGTCTAATAAAAACAAATTTGCAAATATGGGAGCGCAAGCCGCTCCCATAGCTACCCCTTTGCACTGTCTGTAATATTCACCTTCAAAATACACATAATTGTGTGTTAACACAATATCAATGAATTCCATCACTAGTAACTTCTTGTCCCAGTCTAAGGTACTATACTTATCAATGCTGTTGCTAAATCTCCTCATCCCTTCATCCAAAGGGATGCTAGAAAAAAGGTCTACTACGTCAATGGTGACCAGATGTATGCTTGTGGTATACAAGTCCGGTGTTAGTCTCCCTAAGAAGTCCTATGAGTCTTTCAATAGATGTCTTGTGTTCTTATAGGAAGGTTTTAACCATTTATCTATTACAGATCCAAAAAGGAAAGTTTTAGATCTGTTACCAGATATGATAGGATGAAAGGGGGGATCATTCACATTTTTGTGTACTTTAGGTATCCCTACTATAGTACTAATAACAGGAAACTCAACTTTTAAATAATTATACATGCCAGCATCAATTCTTTCGTCTAACAACAATTCTTCCAAAAACAAATCAATTTTACGATAACTTATATTTACTTCATTAATGGATGAAATTTCATAATTTCCAGAATTTAATAATATACAATTAATTTTATTAATGTATTCTGTCCCATCATACAGCACAACACCCCCTCCCTTGCCAGGTTTCATAATACTCACATTGCAATTCATTTTTAAATCGTTAATTAACGAAGAATGAATGCTCTTCTATGTGCATCTTTATCAGAAAATGCAAACTGTATGAAAATATCATATTCTTGCTCAAACACTCGTCAATTCTCAGCAATATTATTATGAAATACCAGAGGTCCAAGTCTGCAAAATCCCTCTCCGTAACAAAACATTAATTTAAATATAGGCATAGACCAGGTACTTGTAATTATGTTGAAATGCACAACAATCTCTTTGAAAAGGCTTCACTTTAACACTGCAAATGCTGAAAACATTCCAGACACTTTGGATACTTCAAAAAATTTCACTTAATGCAAAAAAGTAGTACATTGTGAAAAAATGCAGCTGTTTTAGCCTTTTCGTACATTTTAACACTTTGGAAATTATTTCAAACACTTTTATATTTATTTTGAACACTTTTATCACTATGTCTCAATTTTGATTATTTTAATAATGCTTTGCCACTTATTTGGTGATTGAAAAAAATCATTTAAATGAGTTTAAGTACCTTTGAATAACCAATAACATGATATAAACAAGGTTAGATTAATTGCTTTTGTCCACTAAAACCTGGACTTCTGTATCTTAACGCTACTACTTTTCTGAGATTTACTTACAAATACAGTAAGGAAGGTATTGACTTTCTTGATACTAAAATTGAACATATGGAGGTTGCTTTTAATTACACTGTTCATAAGAAAGACACCTTTAGTAATTCTTATTTGAGTTTCCCCAGCTGATATCCATTTGCCCAGAAGAAAAGGATTTTAAAAGGGCAATTAATCGGGGTTGCTATGATGACTTCACATGTAAGTGATTTAAGAGGTGAATTAGATAAGGCAGTTGAAATGTTTTTGGCAAGGGGTTACCCAGTGAACTTACAGAAGGTTTAAGGTCATATGTACAGAGACAATGGGGTAAGAAATACCACCCCTTATTGGAAATCGGGTTAGGTAATAAAGAAGTCAAAGTCATCAGCAAGAAATACGAAAGGGTACTCATTACTGAATATGGGGGTCAAGCTGAAAAGATTGAAGCCATAATCAGATAAAATTGTTGTCCCAAATTATTTCAGCTCTTAGGACATGAACCATGTTTTACTTTTAAGATTGGATGTAACTTAAAGAAAAGCTTAAAGAAAAGCCCCATTAGCCTGACAAGTCTGATATGCAAACCTATGGAATGCATCATCATGGACCTAATAATATAGGTAACCTCCAAATTCTGGAGGCCACACAGTTTGGTTTTGTGAAGGGTTGACCATGCCTGCTCAACCTGGTCAACATCTTTGAGTCAGTCACCAGAGCAGTGGATGAACGCAAGGTGGTTCATACAGCCTACCTTAATCTGGCCAAAGCCTTTGATACCATTCCCCACTCAGGAATCATAGAAAAACTCACTAAGATAGGCATCAACCCCTATATCACTAGGTAGGTTGCAAACTGGCTCACAGATAGAGCCCACAGTGTCAAAGTAGCTGACTCCAAGTCAGTCTGTTGACCAGTCACGAGTGGAGACCCACAGGGTTTGGTCCTGGGTCCTCTCCTGTTTGGTATCTACTTCTCTGAAGTTCAGGCCAACACAAAGGGACTCTGGCTGACAAAGTTCGCAGATGATTGCAAGTTGGGAGCCATAATTTACTCCCCAAGTGATGTTGACATCCTACAGAAAGGCCTCACTGAGACCAATGACTGGTGTCAGAACCATGGCCTTAAGCTCAATGCCAAAAATGTGTCATCTCCTTTGGGAAAAACCCAGTTCCCATGAATTACCACATTGATGGTAATCCACTAAACACAGAAGGTGTCATAAGAGATCTGTGAACACAGGTTGACAGCAACCTCTCTTTTGACCACCACATTGCCACTGTGGTCAGAAAGTCCTTCTATGTGGCACATCTCATTACTAAGGTTTTTGCATCCAGGAAGAAAGAGGTCATTGTCTCCCTCTACTCTTCCCTCATTAGGCCAATCATCGAGTACAATGCCCCATTTAGCATGTACCTCACTAGACACCTGCAACAACTGGAGAGGCCACAAAAATGCCTAACAAAGAGGATCTTAGGCTTTAAACACTTGTCCTATATGGACAGACACAAAAAACTCCAACTGTTCTGTCTCATTTCACCTACTTAGAGGCGATCTCTGCTTGACTTACAAAGCCATGTCTGACCCAGCTCTGTTAGAAATGCTACATCTAAAGAAATCCCAATCCCGCCACAATACACCTCAACCTCATTACCACAATCAACAGAACAAGCTGAAGGGATAGGTTCATAACCCAGAAACTGTCCATGCTATGGAATAGACTTCCCATACATGTCAAGTGGAGTGCCTCACTGGCCCTCTTCGAGAAATCTTGATGAGTGGATGGGAAATAGAAAATTCACCCTGGGGATCACTCCAGTGGCTCTACTTGATAGAAGCACTGGGAGCTAAGATCAGGTGGCATGATGCCAGTGTAATCCTTTGGGCTAGGCTTGTACAGGCTCCAGGGCCATTAGCCTAGTACACACCTATGAACCTATGAAGGTAATGGAACCTACAGTGGTTTTAATAATAAAATGGGTACAAATGGGACTAAAAATGCAGGGCTTTTGCCCAATGTAGTTTTATTTGTGAACAGAGATTTGTAATTTTAGAGAACAGAGGAAAGTCAAAAGTTAAATTTTTAAAGGGTAATTGTCAGACCTGTAGAGTTGTATATTTAGCTAAATGCTCATCATGCTCAGCTTTTTATGTGGGCAAAACAGGCAGAGCATTGAGAAAGAAAGTCTATGAACATTTATATACTGTAGAGAAAAAGAATGAATGGTACAGTGGCTGACTAGGTACAATACACACAATGATCTACAGCCAGGTCAAGGTAAGCAGTGTGAACCATATTGCCCTCATCCATTGCTTTGGTGCTGTTCTCAAAGAAGTCCACCAGATTGAGTAGGCATGATCTTCCCTTGATGAAACCAAATTGGGTTGGTTTCAGTGTCTAGATGTTTCCTATGTCATTATTTGATCATTTCCATGATAATTATTTTTATGGTTTTATATATGAGACAAGTAAGACTTATGGGTCCATAGTTTCCAGGGTCTGTAGATGACCCATGTTTGTGCAGAACTATGACTGCTGCTGTTCTCCATTCATGAGTCATGAAGCCTGTTTAGCATTTATAGTTAAATAGCAATTACACATGGCCTGATAGACCAAGTTGCATGCTATTTAAAAGGCAGCCTTGGCAATCATATGGGCCCATTTGTGCAGTGTTCTTGACCATACAGAGAGCATTAAGAACCAATTCCCTAGTGATAGCAGGAGGGCTATATTTGATGGTATTTCCTGAGGGAAGGTTAAGGAGGAGAGAGGGGTAAAGTTAGAGCAGAATTTGTCAGCCATTAGGTTTACTATATCTTCTGGCTCAGTATAGGTGGTTCCATTTACAAAGAGCTCTGCACACAATAATGTATTGCCTTTGAGTTTGCTGACATAGCTAAAGAATGTCTTGTGATTGTCATAAGCCTGGGAAGCCAAATTTACCTCAGATGTTTGTCTTGGTAATGTGTTGCAGTCAACACTTATGTTTTCTTCTTTTTTGTTTTTTAGGTTGTATTTTTTATGTTTTTTATTACTATTTCACTGTCTTTACAGTTAACCATTGTCATCTCTTTGTGGAAGTATAGTTGTAATTGCATGAATGGCATAGCTTGAATCACAGCAGGTCAAAGTCAGATATGTTGAACATGCCATAATCTAAAGACAGAGTAGGTGAAGCAGCATGACATTTTGAGGAAGGGGTGTCATGTGAAGTGGATGATGACTTGCTGCAATGTTGTGACCTTCTTTATGGAAGTGATTCTACATCACTGATTGCACAGTGCAGTGAGGTCAGGACTTTGGATATGAGGTTGTGTTGCATGTTGATGAACACTGACTGACTTGTGCTGCATGAATTCTCTCGTGTCGACCTTCTTGCTAAGCACTTGCAGTATGAAGTGATATGCCCCCACATGCCCAAACAATAGCCTATCTTCTTTCTTTTCCAACACTGACTCCTATTTGAGTCTGTCCTCACCAGAGTCTCAATGGAGGCAGTCATGGATTTTTGGTGTGCAACCATAGTACAGATCAATGTCTTCATGGCATTATCCCTACTCTCTGCCATTTTTAAGAAGTGCTGGAAATCCTCATGTAAACCAAGGAGCACTCTATTTGTAGGTGATTCTCTGTGGCAGTGCACTAAGCCTTAAAAATGTCACAGCATATTTGTTGCTTACAGCCAATGCCTTATGTGTTTCCTGGAGTAGATGTGACAAATGCCTACATCTGGCACCCCTTTGTAAATGTGTTACTGTAGATACTGCTGCATCTGAATTTCTGCCATCATGCATGAGTTGTCCCTGTGGTTTTGGAGGCACTGGTATATAGGTGCATGGGTTTTCTCGTTGTACAGCCTGTAATATAATGTCACCATATGCTTGACTTTGTGATCCAGTGTCACTTCTTTCAGAGTTACTAACATGTTGTGGTGTGGGAGATCCTGGCATTAAAGTTGGCAACTGTATGCCACTTTCCTCGGGTTGTGTCATAAATATACTGTAACTATGCTATCATCAACAGCAACAGCAGCCATTCTGCTGCTGATATCCTCTTTATTTAATGGTATAATAGAACTGTTTGTTCCTGCTGGTGACCTTTAAATAATTAGATGAATGCAATACTACTCAGATGGTGGGTACACTACTATAGGTTGTGTAATGTGTTGTGGAGGACACTTACCTTGCACATTGTGTTCATTAGCACCATTATGTGCTGAAGTGGAGGGTTCATCTGTTAATAGCAACTGTCACGTGTTGCATTTAATCATTGCATTTCATCCTTTGATTGTGTATCTATGTATATGTTACTGTTGTGAAACCAACCTTCCTGAGCAGATGTCTGTCAATACTGCACATATGAGCAACAGCCAGTTTTCACACCACCTATAATTATTCCTTTGCTGTTGTCATCTGGTTCATAATCATCCCCATGAATGGAAACAAGTTATTCCTCATGAGATGTTAATGGAATGATTGTTTGATGCTCCCCCAGTACAGCTATGGTCAATTGTATTCTGCCTTTCTACCATATAATTTGTCCTCTTCTTGTATTGTGTCAATGTGCAGTTCTTTCCCCCAACAACATTTATATACATATGCCTTTGCCCGTTCAGCTTGTTTGGGTAGCCTTTTTCCAAAAAGGCATTTGCCATATGTCCTAAGGGCTGCTATGAGGATCTAGTTCTCCTCATGGCTAAATGGGTGCTTTCTCTGTCTTGATACCTACTGCTGCATCATTGATTTACCTACAACAATATGGCAAAGTCATGTACTGAAACATTTGATCCACTCATTATGCAAAACCCTACAATGAAAGCACTCCTGCTTTCATCACAAATAAACCAAAGATCTGAGTAGAAAAACATGCATGGTGACACAATACTCATATTCACATACACATAATCTGAGTCCAAGTTCAGCCAGGTTAAGTTTATTGTAGTAACCTGTGCACCATTATCAACAAGTTCATAGAGGTACTGCAAACACTTAACATCACAGTGATGTTATGCCATTGCGAACAGACTGTCTTTTTCAATTATAACTGACAAAAATCCCAACAAAGGGCAGCATGTATACTAACAAAAAATAGATTAGTGAAAATGCAATACTTCAAGCTCTCAACAGAATGGCAGCAAATGACCAGGTAGATTAGCAGTCACAGAAACTCTACTATGTTAACATCCGAGCACATAACTGCTGCCAGATAAGTGGACCTTCACAATCATGGTGCTAACCTTCCCTGCAATTAACTCTGCATGCAATTTATGGAAACTGCAGTCTGCTAAGGTCCCAGCACATAACTGCCTTCCAGATAAGCTAACCTTCACAGTTGCAGTGCTAACTTCCCTGCCATCAACTCTGCATGCAATGTATGCCAAAGATTTTGTTGTTTAATTTCATAGCAAGTAGCTAAATCCTTGGTGTTCTTAGCAAGTTATAGAGTGGTATGCACACTGGATCAGACGGTATTTGTACCCCCCACTCCCTGGCAGTCCCAAAATATCCATCATTAACTGACTTTCACAGTATAAATTGTTAGCAAGTACAATACAGTGCAGCGTATATTTTCCTGACTGCATTTTTAGCTTCTGTTTAAAGACAGGGTCTGTCCCTCTCAGGCTAACTGTAGTACTTACCTGATTTAAGCTGATAATTTACCTCAGCTTCTCAAACTGCTTTTGGGAGTAATTTACATCTCATTCATTGCTGATACTCTCAGCCAGCCATTGTAGTTCCTTCTGACCACTCCCCTGTACTATATCAGTCACAGAGTTTTCATAGCAGCCAATTGTAGGAGCCATTTTCAAATTAGACTGCACCCAGTTTGGCATTATGGTCCCTTCTTCTGCTTCCAGTGTGCCTGTGTGCCACATAGGTTGGTTTTCTTTGAGCCTGCCATATTTACTTGCTTACAACTTAGTAATATGTGCCTAAAATTAACATGCATATCCAGCTACATAAAGGCATCTTTCCCATGGCATTCTAAACTGTAAAACCTGCTGTATAAGGCAACCCATACACATGCCTTGTGTGTAAATGGCAAGACAGCTCATTAATGGTTGCATATGTGACTTAAAGGACTTGGTTCTCAGATTTACTGCATGTTTTTTAAGCAAAGTCAGAAATGTATTATTACTGATGTTCTGCTGCTTAATGTACTAAATAGTAACTGCTTTGCTTGTTAGTACTGGTTCAGTCATGGTTAATAGTGCTAACTGTGTTTGCTAGTATACAGTTAGCAACCAAACTACTAATTCTGTGTTTCGGAAATTATGTTACCACATTTGTGTTCTTTAATGTTACTGTTTCTGCTTGTAATGCTGTAATTTTCTGCTCAGAGACCTTATCTTTCTTAATAACTGTCCTAATATAATTTACTAATATTTTGTGCATTATATTTACTTACTAACTTAAATGCACTAAATCTAGTTATGTACATTTACCTTACATGTTTACTACCTTTCCTAACCACAATATTGAATCTGCAACCTTTCCCCCTGAGTGCTTACTTCTTCCTTTTCTTTTTCAGTTACGGAAGCTCTATTGCTACATAACTGCTGCCAGATAAGCAGACCTTCACAATTGTGGGGCTAACCTTCCCTGCAATTAACTCTGCATGCAATTTACAGAAACTGTGCTCTGCTAAGGCCCCAGCACATAACTGTCTGCCAGATAAGTGGACCTTCACAGTTGTAGTGCTAACTTTCCTTGTCATCAACTCTGCATGCAATGTATGCCAGAGATTTTGTTGTTTAATTTCATAGCAATTAACTAAATCCTTGGTGTTCTTAGTGAGTTATAGAGTGGTCTGCACACTGGATCAGATCCTGTTTGTTTTCTCTCTTCCCCCCACTCTCAGGCAGCCCTGGAATATCCATCATTAACTGATTTCCACAGTATAAATTCTTAGCAAGTACAATACAGTGTAGCCTATATTTTCCTGACTGCATTTTTGGCTTCTGTTTAAGGAGAGGGTCTGTACCTCTTAGGCTAACTGTAGTACTTATCTGATTTAAACTGATAATTTATCACAGCTTCATAAACTGCTTTTGGTTCAACCCACGCCATCCACCCTTGCTACCCTTGGGCTCACTTTGCTCCCCTATCCTACCTCCATTTCCACACACCCCCACTTTACCTAGACTTATACTTTCATAACCAAGCCCACTTCATTCCTAACTATTCATTCTCTCTATTTTCCCTATAGACACTCCCACCACCACATAACTTACCTAATTACCATTGCCTACAACCACTATTACCTTAAACACCACTACCTCCTTTCTAGGCTCCAACACTGACACCTTACTTCTACCATAGCATAACTCTTTTTATCCTGCCCATTTCACCTCCCGCACCTTTTCATGTCATTTAACTCACCTACACCAGGCAGTATATCACTTCCTAACTCTTATCCTTACTTTTACTCAATATACTACATTCCTCTCACCTTCTACCTCACCCTAGTTCTGTTCGAAACAAGCATAACACTTCACCTTTAAAATGACTTCACTCATTACCAGACACATTCACATTCTCGCCATCCACGCATTTACCATTACAATGCTTCTTTTCTGTTCTTACCTCACTTCCTATCATAGCAAACTTCACTACTTGGACAACAGCCACCTTCACACAACATCAGGACCATGCCATTTATCTCCTCTTAACATTACGATTACTCCCAATCAATACAATGCTACATGCACACATTATATTACATTCAGACCCATTCCTCTAAGTGCAAAATCACATCCCTCTCAAAAATATAACAAAAATCTTACTTAAACCACTCAAACTTCTACTACAATTAAACTTGCAATTACAACTCTCTGGGGGCATACACCCCAATGCAGGACCTGCTACTGTTAAGCAACACAACTCCTCCCCAACCCCTTGCCACCCTATTAACCCAGTGTAATAAGTCAAACCTACTATTCCTCAATATAAATACTAGGAGCATCATAAATAAGGTACATGATTTTCATGCCAACATTTCCCTGTACTTTCCAGACATAATTGTACTAAATGAAACATGGTAAAACCAAACATCAGTAGCAATGAAATCCCACCTCCTGGATATAATATTTTGCAAAAAGACAGAACAGCCAAAAATGGAGGTGAGCTAGCAAATTTATTCAAAATCCACCTAAAAATAGAGTGTCTGGATTTATCCACTCCAACTTCGATACAGCTGAAATACTACTTACTAAACTAGAAATCAACCCCAAAAAACACCTTTACATATTAGGTTGCTACATCCCTGTTGGTAATAATATTACCTCCCTAGAAAACTTACTGCACTGGGCATCAAACTCAATAACACATGCGACTATAATTATGGGTGATTTTAATATTGATTGGTAGTCTTGCTCCTCACAATACCCCACAAACTTCATCAATCTCTATGGATTTATTCAAATTATCCAAACCCCTACAAGAATAGATAAGTCATCCAAAAAACTATTCAATCCTTGACTGGATACTAATCAACTTGCCCTCCACCTCCAATCTGGTTGTCTACCAGACAGCCTGAGTGATCATAATCCCACCTTTTTAATAAGGCACTTGTATCATAACAAAACAACAGTCCACTGTCAAATAAGAAATAGAAAAAAAATTAAATCTCATCAACTTCCCATCAGCATTAAATAGCTACAACTGGTCACCTCACTCCTCAAACTTTTTCTATTAGAAGAAGCAGTTAACTTCTTTAACTCCACATTCTTAGACATCTTGAACACCCATACCCCTACCAGAACCATTAGAATCAAATCAAAGATTGACTCATGGCTAAGTTAGGAAACTAGGTCAGTAATGATAACTAGGGACAAAGCCTGGGTCCAATGGCAAAAAAATTCCCAAGTGGCTAGGCAAACATACCTAGAGCTCCGTAATAAAGCTAAAAAAATCTGTTAAACAAGATAAAGTCAATTACTACCACAATATCCAACTAAGACAGAATAATAATCCTCAGAAGTTTTGGACAGCCATTAATAACATCCTTCTTCCAGGAAAATCCACAACACCTGCCCTGTTTACCAATAATACTACAGATAATATAGCTACATAATTCAATAAATACTTTACCCAAACTATCCCCGCTCTCTCTAGCCTCCAGAACCACAACCCCTCCACAGACCCACCCAAATTATGTATTAATTCCCAGGTTTCCTCCCTATCCCCCATACCACCTACAACTAAAGTCAATGACAGCACCTTCACATTCCAACCAATCTCTACTAACATCATGAAAAAATTGCTTCAAAAACTAAAACCTACAACCCTACCCAAAGACAAAATCCCAGCCGAATTTCTAAAAATTGCTGCCGATACAATAGCTTACCCTGTAACCATCCTCATCAATAGATCATTGTTTGTAAATACAGTCCCTGAAATTTGGAAAATCTTCTTTATTCTACCACTACACAAAGGGGGAAATTCAACAGAATTTACTAATTACCCCACCTATAGCAATACTATCCCCTCTTTCCAAAACCCTAGAAAGATATGTTCACAAGCAAATCATGGACCACTTACACACACAAGCTTATGTCTAACACCCAGCATGGCGTTTGACCCTCACATAGCACCACTAGTGCTCTAATGTCTTTCTCTAATATAGTGAATCACCACAGAAGCAACAAGAAATTTGTATCAGCCATCTTTCTGGATTTCTCAAAAACCTTTGATATGGTCTGTCACAGTAAACTAATTCAAACTCTGTCTGAGTTCAATCTCAGTCAATCTTCTATCTCCTGGTTTCAAAACTACCTATCTGGCCAACAACAGGCTGTCCAATGGCAGAATGACCTCTCTCCACTCCCCCCAATCACACTAGGCGTCTCCCAGGGCTCTATACTTGGGCCCCTATTATTCTCACTCTATACCAGCAATCTCCATGCATCCTCTCTTCATGTCTCAATTATCCAATGCGCAGATGACTCCACTTTAATCTGTGCTGTACCAACCCCACAAGAGCTCCAAACTATTACACAATAATCCTTTCTATCAGTTGAAACATGGCTCACTAATGCCAAGCTAATTTTAAATCCTAACAAGACTAAACTTCTTTTGTTCCACCAAACCAGATCCCCTTCTTTGAACCCACATTTTAACATCATTTCCACAAATAAAACCACAAGCATCCCTGTTACCCACACTAAACTTCTTGGGGTTGAAATTGATTGCAACAAGATATTTGACATTCACATCTCTCAGACTATAAAAAAGTGCATAAAAAACTGGGAATGCTCTACAGAAATAAACAATTCTTCACCAATCAAGCTAAGTCTACTACTGCACACACACACACACACACACACACACACACACACACACACACACACACACACACACACACACACACACACACACACACACACACTCACCTTATATCCACCCTCCTGTATGCCTCCACAAAAATCAGTAAGTCTGAAATAGCAAAACTTGACTCTTGCTATAATAAAATAGCAAAATTTGCCTCTGATGCCCCTTTCAGGTCCCATCATTGTTCAGCTCTGAAACAACTGAACTGGCTCGAACTTCCCAACCTCCTCCTCTATAAACAACTCACTGTTGCACACAAAGTCTTGCACCAACACGATAAAACCCCGGCTCTACAAAATCTAATACTCCCACTCTCAAATAATAGGCCCCTTCGCTTATGCAGTAAACTACTATTACAGACCACAAAAGCTACCAACACAGCTGGTGAATCACTTTTCTCTAACCACATAGCCAAAATATGGAACACACTACCCAACAATATAGTATCTCAGTTCACCTTACCCCAGTTTAAGCATGCTCTAAAAGCCTATCTAGTAAACTCATGCCTATGCTCCTGCTCCAGCCCAGGGTAATTCATCCAAAACTATTGTATCTACATAACTCTTCCCTAGCCACAATCACAATCTAATAATCTCATTAACAGATCTCCAGTATCTTCCCTTCTCTTAGCAAACATTAACAATACTAATTTCCTTCTGGTGTACAACTTTTATTGACTCAGGCTAACATTGTCAACTATATCAAAGATTCAAATCATAGAAATTGTAACTGCTGCATCCATTTAATTGTGTTACTTAACATCCAAGGCTCATTCTTAGAAACATCTGAATCCTTGAATTTTGAAAAGTGGTTAAAACCAATGGACTTTTACTTTTGTATTGCCATTGCTGTCTACTGTGTATTATTCATTGTTTCCTAACATCTATGTCTCTATTTTACAAGCCAATCAATCCTGTAATTTTTTATTATTGTAAAACCTAAGGTATTTGTATTCTATATTTTTACTAGTATTTGAATTCTATGCTTAGTAATGGGAGCTTTTCTCCTCAGGCCTCTGCTGAAAAAGGACCTGTGTCCAGTCGGACTTTCCTGGTTAACAAATGTAAATAAATAAATAAATAAAAAAATGAATAAAATATACTTATATCCCATGTATCTTAATCAGAAAAAGCCTCCAATATTGTTTTCCAAAATACCTTTCACATTGCAGTTACTCCCCACACAATTTCAGTGCTGCTGTCACAAATTCCAATATATAAGTGTCAGTCATGTCCAAATAACTACATAAATCGCTAGCATCTCACTGTCAGTTATATAAAATGCACATTATTCTAAGTAAACACTATTATTTAAAATCAATATCAGCTGCTTTCAATTAATTTTTATTGTTTTACTGTTGATTTTTTTACTTCAATACGTTTTCAATTTCTTAAAGCATTTCCCACCTATCTCAAGTAATCAAGAAGTCAATATGGTGATTTTAAACTTAATCTTCTAAGTTAAGGGTAATTTATACCCATCATATGCAAATTAGGTTTATTTATACTTATCTCTATGAATTGCAGTAATACAAGACCATGTTAGGTCACCAATCCACGTAACTACACCTCATGTATATACTTGTAAACACTCTTGCTGCTGCAGCAGAGTCCACAGCAGTCCCCGGCACACCATAGCTATCAGCTAGACTGTGTAAGCATCCCTAGTAATTTTCAAAAATCCCTACGATTATAAAAAAGGAAAAGGAATATGGAGTTGGTATGCATATTCATGAAATGTAATCAATGGCCATCCTGTATACTGTAATAAACCTAATTACTTAAAATCACTCAATGCTTACTATAAATAAATAATTACATACACAGTGACATATCTTTATGTAGTAAAGCAAAAATAATCATGTAAGTGGAAATGATTTATACTGATGCGATACTGAAAACGGCATGGTTAAACAAAGGATTCATGCATCACCACCATTTTTAATACTAATATAACAATAACAAGAGTTAATTACATAAGCAATAATAGATGTAAGTAACTTAAAATGTAATGATTTCTTATCGGAATTTCATTCAGTATGAAAAGAAAATGTGAAAGTATGCCCTTAAAACAATCATGTGACAAATTGATTTCATTAAACTAAACTTATCAGCAATATCACTTCCAATTGTAGTGTCCCTACAGGGTATTTATTATGGTGATGTCACACCTGAGAGGATGTGGTTGCAAAGCTGTGCACCACAGCCCTGAATGTAC
>NC_056737.1:1746717990-1746845490 GCF_019279795.1 Protopterus annectens | reverse complement strand
ATAAATGAGTTTTTTGTCTTTAATTGATTTCTTTACAAGAGTAATTTATGCACAAAGATAATAGAAGAAGAAGCGCAATTTCAGTACAGTACTGCAGCCAAATCCACATCAGGCAGAGATTTCAATTGTATTACCATTTGTAATGTTAAACCAGCATTTCTCATTAGTATCAGTAGAATTCAAATGTAAAAAACACCATCATTTGATAGTTATATACTGACTGTTCCCATGCATTTCCCAAAAATATTTCTTTACTCGAATAAAGATTTAACAAAAAAATAAAAATAAAAATTCAGTGCTAATAACTGTAATGACAAATAACATTATGCATGAATTTATTGTCTATAGTTCTTCTTTGCCCCCCACCCCCATTTATCTTAATCGTGCATTCATTGTCCTTCATTTTTTTTCTATCCCATTTCTGTTCATTTTTGTACAGGACCAAAATCCTTAGGAGCAGCAAAGACTCATGCCTCCCATTCAGAGAATCTTCACCTCAAAGGGTTAGGGAAATGTCACCATTCCTGAGGGCTCCCTGACACATGGCTCCATGATAAGCCTTACTGACCATGGGCTTTATAGACATGGTGGTTCAGGCAGTGGAGAAATGCCTTTAGCTAGTCCGGGATTCTCTTCACTGGGTTGAAGACCCAGTCCTCTGGTTGTCACCAACCACAGAACCACCACAGGCCCCACCTGCCTCAATATTAAATACATACATACAGATATTTTCAGCAAGGGCATTAATGCCTTTCTTGCCTGCCAATATGTCAAAGCACTTGTTTCCATAAAAAAAATCCAGGCTGTTCTTAAAAATATCTAAACTAGTACTTGCTTTAATGTAATTTGGTAATCTGTTACATGCATCAGCTACTCTCTGACAGAACTAAATAGTACACTTCTAATTCCTATAGAATCTTCTACATAGGTTGTCTGATGATTTTCTACTACTTTTTGATAACCCTAAACATTCCAAGAGGTAGTTGTCTCTAAATGCACTATTTACCTGAATAAGATCTCCTCTTAAATATCTATGAGACACTGTACAAGTTCAGATATTTTACTCTTTCTTAATAACTTAAATTTTCACATCCATGGATGCTCTTGTTAAATTTTCACTGTAATCTTTCCAGTTTACTCATGCTTGTTTTCTTATAAGATTTCCATATTGTTATTTCATACTCAAGTATGGGTCTAATGTAACTAATAAACAATGACTTCATCATTTCTAATTTCCTAGACTTTATAAGTCTTTTTATGCAACCTATAGTTCTATAACTGTCATTAACCAGTTGGTTGATATGATTAGAAAAACTCAAAGCTGAATCTACTCATATACCCAGGTCCTTAAATGAGTCTGCAGATTCAATCACTGTATGCTGTATTAAATATTCACCTTTCAATTTATGTCTCCCAAATCTCATATACTTAGTTTTTGATGCATTTATTGGCATATTATTCTCCTGTGCAGAAATGGTCAATTTAGTCAAGTTCTTTTGCAGGCATGCCTTATCTGTAACACATGTAATCAGCTTACTCCATTTCAGGTAATCTTCATATAGACTGTAGAACACCTCAGATGAAAACGTTAGGCCTGAAAGATAAAATCTAAACATGTAAGGGCCTAGGACAGAGCCCTGTGGGACACTATGACTGTGTTCAAGAATTTCACCTGTTCAGTTACTGTATGATACTTGACATATCCTATTAGTAAGCCATGCATCTATCCATCTTATCAAGAGTACATTGATACCTAGTTAATTATATTGTGCTCTTCCACTGCTGCATCAGCCAGTGGAAACATTTAATGTCCTATAGACCAGGTTTCTTTTTGTACAGAAATCATCACTCCCCTCCTTCCCTTCTCTTCTGTGCTACATCTTCCTACATATTTTCCACCCAAACTACCCTCTTATATAAAAAAATGAAAAAAAAGGAGGTCCATCTCCCACCATAAATATAGCGTCCTCCTCTCCTCATCCTCCACCACAACCTTCTTGATGTTTTCCTTCTTTGTAAAACAAAGGAAATGAACCACAAGGGTTACCTTTCTATCAACTACCAGGTGGTCTGTAATGCGCAAGATATCATCTATAATGTGCTGGTAGGTCACCCACATAATTATCATAACTGGCACATATGGCACACCTGTGAACTATACAAATTCCTTGCGAAGTGACTTCCCGAGGGGCATCTTGTTAGTGATGCCTGATATGCCCTGGAACCGTAAGTCATGACACTCATAAGAAATCCACAAAATCAAAGAGACCATTGATGCAACTGAGACCATTCACAAACAAGGAACATTACTGGCTGTGCATTTAGGCATGTTTTCATTCTCTTCCAAAGATGTCTTGCTGTATGACTCTGCTACAGGTGGAAAAATAGTGACTTTGTGTGCAGTGTTACACAGTGTCATACTTGGGGAGCCATTACACCAAGGTGGACACCCGCATGAGCAGCAGTCCGCAGCACACCAGTCAGCAGAGGATGAGTTAGATGAGGAGTCAGTAATTATATATTTATTTCACATTTTGTCAATAAATTCAATAGCAGTTAAAAACAGCCATACTTGACGATATGGACTTGTAAAAAGTAGCACTCACCTTGAATAAGCAGAGCTTTACTTTGTCTTACAATTCCTCTGTCAGTTGTTGCAAGGTCAGAAGCTGCTGCCCTAAGTCTTCTTTCTCAGTTCATTGAGGAGCTGTGTCTCCCATCATGCTTGTTTCACACAGATTCACCAGGCTGGTCATACTAGTTATGCTAATTAGGTCTCAAATCACTATTATTTCTGAATTACTCAATTTGGGTGATGTGAACACCTGGTAAGCATCATGGTTGATTGTCCTCGACGCTATGCGCATGGTTGGGTCCTTGTGGGCAGCACAGGGCATGGGAGGTCTAGGCCATTCCTCCACAAGGGTGGAGATATGTAATTCCACCTCTAATCTTATATGAATGGAGTCACTGTCGTGCCTACTTTCTAACAGCATGCACAAGGATACAAGACTGCCATGTTTCACGACATATAGTGACTTTGTGAAGCATAATAAAACAGTACCTATATTATACTAGTCAGAAGGCATAGCTGGCTCATCTAGCACCCTGCTCAAAGGAAGATCAAAATAAATAAATAAATAAGTAAACAACATTTTTGAATTCTCTTAGAAAGCCAACCATCCAATGATGCACCACCAAATCCACTCCAACCCCAAGGTCTCATCAGAAGAGCAAAAAAAAAAGAAAAAAATCTTTAGATTACTGTAGGGAACTGATTGGTTTCCTACAGTAAAGCAGTCAATCATGCCTCAACAAATCCACCCCCACCCCCACTTAGTGTCAGAAAAGAAAAAACAAAAACAAAAAAGTCCTCTGCTACCTACAGTACAACAACCAATATACAACATTTTGAAGAGCTCTGGATGATCATGTTCCCTATGACTTGGTGTCCAGAGCAACTGTGAGAACTACTTTGGGCACACATTTTCTGCCATTGTTCCCTGAGATTCTTCAAGATGAAACATCATGAATGGAGAAGAGGGTTGCTCTTTTATAGTATAAAGGTGGTGTGTTGAGAAGACAAACATTTTTTTTACCTCCTTCATAAGGATTACAGACAGAGGCTCTTCCAGCAAGTCTAGCAATGACCTCATTAGGGGACTAAAGATTGAAGTAATTTATCCCAGACTGCCACCCTTACCACTGGCATTTCATGCATGGGAACAATGCCACTACCATTCCAGTGACACAAAGCACCACAATCCTGACCTGTTAGGTGGGTAAAGTTAAAAATCAGTCCCCATCTATGCTCTGTAAATCTGTGCTTGCTATACATATAACCAGACACTGCATGTCATCAGCAGACCCCATACAGTGTTCTTTTTCTCTCTCCATAGCCCTGCATCATTAAAGACTCGGCAACTGCACAGGAGGAAATTGGAGCACCTAAAAGAGCACCAGAGTGAGTATATTTGCTTCATATTTGCAGCTTCTAATATTAAAAACAGTATAGATTCAGTTTCATGCAATATGCCTTTCATAAATCACTGTCTCTTCTATGGTAATTTCCATAGTTCACAGGTAACAGTATGACTGTTGTATGTTAATAGTATATTTTGGACAAGTGGCTTAAGATATTAAGGCTCTTGAGTTATTTGAAATTTATATGGAGCAGCATCCAGACCAGAACTTCTACCATCATGACTCATCAATTGCTCCTTGAAAAAGGAGATACGGTCTAAGTGTGGGTAATGGCAAGTCATAAATGGCAACATGGCCCATATGCCTTGTACTTTCTGTGATTCAATGATCCTGTGAACATATCTCTCAACCTGAAAATGTTGGAAATATGAACAAAGGCCCTTGAAAAGTAAAAATATCCAGCCAAAAATCTAGATATCTAATTAGCATAAAATATGAATACAAGACGGAACAAAACTCTTCCTACTTCTAGAAGGAATGTGGGATACTACTCAAAAGTGCATGTTTAAAATTGAAAGAGTGACAAAATTGTGGAAAAATACAAGCACATTATCAAAGTGAGCATGTAAAATATGTAGATTTTAATTAACTGCATTGCAAAAATCAACCACAAGGTCATTTATTTTTGCTTCACAAAAATGGAGATATAAAATGTATGCCCTCTTTCCTTAACTTATTGTTGATTCTAGCATGTTAGTCATGTAGTGTATTTTTCTTTGTACTATACAGCTTCAAAAATCAAATATGGTGAGGGGATGATTCAGAAAATTGTATGAGGGTCTAAATCAAGCCTGAAATAGAGGCATACGTCCAAAAATAGATCATCCAGTGCAGTAGTAAATCAGACCTGAAAATAGGACTGTTCCTCCAAAATAGAGACAGTTGAGAGGTCTGGCTATGAATATCTTTATTTTTGGTAATGCCAGTCCTTTAGACATTTTATCATGTTGGTCAGGTTTATTTGGCCACTAGTTTTTACTTAATGGCAAATACATTAGTTTATTTAATTTGCTATTAATAACTGGCAGCATATAAAACATACTTCAAATATATTTATTTGAATACAAGAGGATTGGTTTGGAATATAAGAAATAAACTGCCAAATATTAATCTAGAAGTAAGAGGGAAAACTACCGAGTTTGTTTTTTGTTAAGCAAAGTCTCTTCCCAGTATCTTAGTAATTGCAAAGCCATTGTTCTTCAGTGCAGGAAAACAGTTTGGGAACAGAATACAAAAGGCAATGACACTTCATAACAGCTATTAGAGTTCTAATTACACATAGCTTTCTCATCCCTCTAGTAACAATTCCAAAATGTTAATGTTGCATATACTATATGGCTTAATTTCCTGGGAATAGGACATAGGAATACCCAAGTGTACCATATACACAGAAAGTAGGAATAGATGATATAAGACTGGATACTATAATGGGGTTATGTTAATTAAGTAAAGATAAAATACACAAGGTGTATTTTACTGAAATAAATTGAAAATGGACTTACATAATTTTGAAAAATAAGTTTTTGGGAGCCCACATGCCCAAACAACAGGTCTGACTCTGACCGCTGCATGTTCTACTTACAGTAAGCATCTCTGGATCAGCTCTCCTCAAAGCAAAAACAGATTTCCATTTCTGCAGAGACTAGTGCTAACAAAAGAGATATTCAGTGTGCTAGAATCATCTTTATATGCTCGGCATTTCACAGATTGGCCTACTTCCAGCTGCAGTTAATAATTCAGTTTTATCCAACAACAAAGATAATGGTGCTCTGACTAATATATTATAGATATAATATTCTGACATTTTGAACAATAGTGCCAAAATCAGAGCTGGTATCACCCAAATGCTCCTGTTCTTTGACCTTCAAATGGCATTTCCAGAAAAAGAAAGAAAGAAAGAAATCAGCTGTATTTCCATAACCAAAAATAGCACTAGGAAGGAAGCATGTACTGTCCCTAACCAACTGCACAGAACCCATGGGATGACTGATACTTGCTCACTAATTGCATTAGTCTGTCCCTTCAGTGGAGTTATGTTTATATTTTATTATATGCAAACACTGGACTCATTAATAAGCAAACCAAGCTGTAAGACTCAATCAACCACACCATTAAGCATTTAAAGCATTTAAAACAGAGCATCTGACACACACAGACACATACACACACACACACACACACACGCACACTCACACACACACGCACACACTCACACACATACATGCACACACACACACACACACACACACACACACACACACACACACACACACGCACACATACCTGTACAAGTTAAAGCACTGTGAATAACTGCAGTCATGGTCCATAATGCAGTCTGTGAGTGGAACCAAGCTATTAAAAACTTTTTTAATATCATCAGAGCAAGCATTGAACTAAGTCCCATAAGGGTCCCTAGAACTGGCATTTCTGTCATTAGCAGTGACTTTATTCTTGCTTATCCTAGTTTCAATATTGTGCATTAGAGTGCTAATCAGACTAAAACAACTGAGCCTTGTTAAGTGAAAACTCATGAGGCAGTGGGACCAAAACACAGTCTCATGAAGCTCTGCAGACTACAGCTGCAAGGACCACAGCAGCACAACATGAGGAGATCAAGGTGGGGTCAAAGTAACCATGAGTGCTGACAAGTGAGAGCAACTGGCCAGCCAGAAATGGATTACCAGTAGAGCAGACCATGCAAATATGATGCAATTAATAGCCACTAGACCCTTTCCATCTGTGAATAATGTAAACACAGCTGTCTGAAAAATGCTAGCCTCGAGGGAAGCAGAAGGCATCTGCAACAATCGCCACTGCTCTGTAGAACATAATCATTCCTTTCTCAAAGTGTGGGATCTTGGCAGCAGATTTTATTACTGCTGATGGATACACAACATTCTTTGCTATGATGTTATCCTCATTTTGCATTTTAGCAAATCTGCTCAGCAGTGTAGTTACAATAATGCCAAAATCTTTTATTACCATGTTTCACAAGATGCCACATTTTAAGATGTTTTTTTTTCTATTTTTTTAGATATGTTGATGGCATATCCATCAAACAAGGACAGGCTAATTGCCTTTCTCTGCAGTTCATATGTAGCCTCAATTCAGATTACAAGCATTGTGGAACGGAAATATTTTGCAGGTGTGGGCAGTGAAATTTTTCCTTTAAAATTCTGCATTGTATAGCTCTGTTCCACATTATGTCTAAGCAGATAATTGCTCCTTTTTTAAATTAATATGTGCACAGTATTCATAATCTTATGATCATAATCTTATGGTACATGTCCTTGCCATTGGCTTGTGTTCCCATGATTCTCCTTTTGCTGACTCTCTGATATATGTAGTTTAATAATGCTCCTAATGCATCTTCTTTTTATACAGTTACTTATTCCACAAACACATCCTTTTTCCTCCTTCAGTGCCCTTTACTCTAAAGCTGGTCCTTGTTTATATTTCCTGACTATGCTTTGTGGACACTAACTTAAATCACTTTTGCTTAGGCATTTATTCCCTCAGTGGTTCTATGATCCAAGTCCCTAGCCCACATTATGTCCTCAAAAAAAAAATAAATAAACAATAATAAAATGTGATTTTGATGCTCATATTTTGCTCTCATCTGTCACTTACATATCTGTAACTTTATATACGAGTGCTCTTTTTCTTTGTACCATTTGGTATTGTCAGAAAAATGGCTATCCCTGGGATCCAATAAATAATAATAACTGTCAGGGTAACATGTTTCAAAGTACTGTCTTTTCTCTGCTTTAACTCTATACTCCTCTAGCTCAGCATGCTTAAGCACCTTTGCACAAAGATAACCAGACTAGTGTGGCTGATGGCAAAAACTCACCAGGTTTTTCCATAGGATGTGAACAAACCATTCACTGCCACTTAGCAATGGAGTGATATGCCAAACTGTACACAAATCCAGAGGACATAAAGTGATGGCTTATTTATGGGTCATTTCTGGCCATGTGTGTTGTGTGTGATTCTGTTTTTTGAGCAGATAAAATATGTTAAAATGGGGTTGATGGGAAAATTATGAAATGGGGAGGCAAGCAGAGGAAAGAACAAAGTGGAAGCAGTACAGGTATTTGTAGGAGAGGATTGGGAGAGAACAATATATATCCATTTTTTCACCATACTAATGTGCATGAATTTGGACTGTCACCACAACATGGATGAGTGACAGCAGTGCAATGATGCTGTATAGCCAATTAGACCAAATCAAGTGTGTCAACAACACACATATATGAAGTGGAGATTTATGTATGGGACATTTTTTTTTTTTTTGTGGGACACTTCCCCATTTTTTTTTCAAAAGAGAGAAACGTTGGGAGACAAGTCTAGGAATGTGAGCGTCAGATAGGTAAGGGTAGGTGAGGAAGCAGGTGCAGACAAACAAGACATACAAGACATGCACAGGGATGACGATGAGCACAAAAATGTGGGCGGACACCATGATTTCGAATAGGCAGAGGACATTGGAGGCACATACTCATCAAACATGGGAACAGTGGGAATCTAGTCCTCACCCTCAGAATTGTCATCACTGTCCCCTTCATCAGTTCTCTGTGAGACATACTTGACATGGGAGTCTATTTTCTATTTTTAGGAGCAACGTCTCCACTCAGCTGATGCACCATGGCCAGTCTCTATTAGATTTAACACCAACACCATCCCTGGCAGCTCCTGGTGGGTGACATAATCATGACCTCCACCAATACTCCCAGAGGGTACCACTGTACCATCAGCTGGGGCAGCACTACCAAATTAGAATATGAATATAGGGCAGGGTTTGTGGTGGTAGTACTGCCAGGCTGCATCCCAAAGGTGCTGGCTGTTGGTGTAGCAGCCAGTGGAGAGTAGACAGGCTGAGCCACAGTGGTTGGCCTACCTCCCTTTGCTGAAATGCACTTGGTTTGTTGGCAGAAAGGTATGACATCAGAACAGTGTGATTCCAGGTACTCTACCCCCCCCCCAGAAAATAGATGAGGTTTGGGGTTAGACAAAAAGAACAGTGATGACTAGAACCATGATATGTTACATTCATTCTTTATTACAATAAATGGCTATTTATTATTATCCTAGCTGTAGAGCTTTCACATTCCCAAAAATGATTCAGAATTGTTGCAAGTAACCATTGGAATATGCACATGTTCTGTAGATGCTTTCAAAAATACTAGAGAGTGAGTTAAAATTTGTGGCATTAAAGCCAATATGGCAGCATTTCAAATCTAAAAATGATACTTGTTGAATGTGAATCTACAGGTTAGTTGTGGGAATTGAACCTGCATAACCTGAATACACTATTACCCTTACCTAATACAATCAGCATCTACAGGATAAAGCATGCATACTTTCTGTAACAGTTAAGGTATGCATCCTTAAGTTGATACTGATCTATGGAATCACAATAATTAACACAATCAAGGTCAGTTGTGCTGCAGACATACCTCTTACCTCTTTAAGTCACATCAATCTCTCGGCATGTGCCTCCCTGTTCATTGTGGTTCCTTCTGCTGCTGTAAAATAGAGAATGGGAAAAAAAGAGACATGAAAGCATTATGTATACCATCTTGGCTATATACACCATTCCATATCATTTCAAGTTGCTTTATCTGTATACTTGCACAACTGGTGGGGTGTTAATAGTCCGAAACACTTCCAAACATTAGTTGAGTTGTGCCTGCTTGCAACTCTTAAGGTCATTGTAGCGGTGCCTACACTGCTTCACAGTACGTGCTATGCCAGTCGCATTGAGACAGCCTTGCCTAGACTGTTCCAAGCCTCAGCCTTGTACTGAGACCTGGTATAGTCCTCCTGCAGCAGCCTCCTGCTGTAGTACTTGACGGAGAGTGCAACAAAGATTTTGGACTACTCCACTCCCGCCTCTGTGTCCTGAATTTGGCACCATCATTCCCATCACCTGCCATGTTTGCAGATGTTCTCCAACAACAGTTGTAATTGTTTCCCACCAAACTGTAATCTTGCATTTTACAACTAGTGCAAAAACATGCACAACTATGTCAACAGCATTTGTGTGATGGTAAGCAAAGAGAAGAATTGCCAAAGAAAAAGGAAATTAGTTTATTCAACAGTAATGATGATAAGAAACTTGGCAATGATCTTCTGCATGTGTGATGTTATACCTGGTCACATTTTGTCCAGTGGTCAACCCTAACATGCTCAATTGCTTGACTTTTAAGACTTGACTTTGGAGAGATGAAAGGGATGACTTTTTAATGGGACTTACACACTCCTAAAAATAATTTGTACAAGGTGCAATTCAACCCTATGTAAAAGAGAATGCTTAAATTTCCACTTAGGTGATTATTTCTAAATTTCCACAGATAAAGTGTCTACATGATTATCAGTAAACTATTGTGTCCATCAGAGATATGCAACTGTATTTTTTATTACATAATCATCATTGTCATGCAAAATCAGTTGCACACATAATCAACTGGAGCTCACATGTCAGTCATTAATGAGTTATGATACCTACAAAAGTATTTTTTAAACTAGTTAAAAAATAGTTGCAGGACCTATTAGATAAAGCAGGACAACATGAATTGGTGTTGATAATGGGTGACTTGAATGCACATACCGGGACAGACATAACAGGATACCAGGACTGCCTGGGTCCACAGGGGTGGGGCAATAAGAATAAAGAAGGAGAGGCCATTCCAAACTTCTGTCTTGCAAATGCCTTGATAGCCAACACATAGTTCAGAAAGAGAGACAGTCACAAGATCACGGAAAGGAGTTGCCAATATGCAACTCAGGTAGACTTCCTCCTAGTTAGGAAAAGGCACTGGGGTAGAATCAATGATTGCAGAATCATCCACAGTGAAACAGCCAGCCCACAGCACAAACCACTGGTTGCCACAATCAGCTGCAAGCAGTGGTCAGAGAAGGCTCTATTATCAACAGAGACCAGGCTGAAGACCTGGAAGTAGACTATAGAGCAAATACAACAGTTCAAGGAATTACTAAGGCCTCTGGCACCCCAAGAAGAGGAGGAAATAGGTGTAGTTGAAGAAGAATGACAGTGCCTCAAAATAGCATGTGTTAGTACTACAGAACAGATATGTGACTGAGTCAGGTATGGAAATAAGGTACATAAGGAAAGCTGGTGGTGGAATGCAGAAGTCCAGGAAGACATCAAAAGAAAGAAGGAGTGCAGGAAAAAGTGGGAGATACAAAAGACCAACCAAGCTAGGAAGGAATACTGGTTGGCTAACAAAGAATTTATTTTATTTATTTATTTTATTTTATTTTATTTTATTGTTATTTTACATTTGTTGACCGGGCTAATCTAACTGGATATATGTCCATTTTCAGTAGAGGCCCGGAGAGATAAGCTCCAAGATATACAGATAACATAAAAATTGCAAAAAAATATAAAAAATGACTTGGAGATAAGCTCCAAGACATACAGATAACATAAAAATTGCAAACGAAAATAATAAAATTACAGTAATATATACACTGACAATTCAGGTTAATAAGAAACCATTTGAAGAGGACAGACATCAATACAGTGTAAACTGCAGGTTCAAAATAACATGTAGATGCATTCCTTAATGAAAAAGGAGGTATCATGCTAGTTCAATGTGCAAGTAAAGTACATAACTTAATGGCAAAGAAAAAAAGGAGGTATAGCGGCTGATGCCATATCCAAGTACAGTACACAATGAAAGAGGCAGCTTAATGATCAGTAGTAGTGTTTTTTTTTATATATACAAATAAGTGAGAGAGGGAAGGAAGTAATGAGATACAGAGTGTAGAAGTCATATATTGTTAAAATGGATGACAGAAAATTAATAAAAAGAAAAGGGACGGCAGAGCATATTCGGGTAGAGTAGATAGTTAGGCAGGTTTAGTACAGGGGCATAACCAGTGTGTTTTGAGGAAAGGTTTCCATCTCTTTTTGAAGAGTGATAAAGTGGAAAGTTTGGAAAGGTCACAGGGTAGGCGATTCCAGAATTTTCCCACAGTATTGGAGAAGAGAGAATCCCCAGCCCTGTTGTTAGATTTAGATGTTTTAACTAGAAGTTTCTGAGATGAACATAAGGACTTCAGATTCTTATAGGGGGTGATGATGGTGGACAGAGTAGGAGTATTGGAAGGTTGATAAAGAGTCTTGTGGGCAATGATTAGTTGGTGGTACTTGAGCAGATTCTGTAGTTCCAACCATTCAAGCTTTAAATTAAAGCAGTGGTGAGTTCTAAATGGGTTTCCAGTAGTAAATCTGGCTATGTTATTGTAGGAGATTTCCAACTTACTAAGGTTGTTCTTAGATAGATTGGTAAAAATGGTAGAGGCATAGAGGAGTGTAGAGATTAGATGAGTATGTGCAATAGTTAAAGCTGTAGGTGATAGGAAGGGTTTTATTCTGTACAGAGAGCCAAGTTTTTTGTTGACAGATTTAATAGTGCTGTTGATGTGTATGTCAAAGGTAAGATTGTTATCAATGGTGACACTAAGTAGCTTGGTAGTTAGGTCGGGTGATATGATGATACCATTAGTGGATGAAACAGAAAAATCTATGGGGGAGGACTTAAGACTAGGATTGAAAAGGAGGAGTTTAGTTTTTTGGGGGTTTAAGAGAAGGCAATGATGAGTGAACCATTGTTCAACAGTGTTAAATACTTTTTGGGTTAGAGAGTGAAGGTCAGAGGTGGTTAGAAGCTAAAAAAGAGTTGCAATAGCAAAGAATATGACATCAGAGGCACACTACCAAAGTCTGGAAACTAACTCATTAGGTAGGAAGGCAAAGACAGAAAGATAAATACGATATCCAGAAACCCTTCATAAGAGATGCCAACAACAACCTACTCACCAGTCCACAGAACATCAAAGGTAGATGGAAAGAATTTTTCCAGCAGCTTCTGAATGAAGAAAACCCCACAGAATCTGTACTGCCCCAGAAACAGAAAACAGTGAGAGAAGAACAGGAACCTACTCAAGAAGAAGTAAGAACAGCACTAAGGAAAATGAAGTCAGGGAAAGCAGCAGGTTCAGATGAAGTCACAGCAGATATGATAAAGGTGCTGGGTGAGATAGGGGAGAAATGGCTCCTGAGGGTACACATAGCAGTGTGGAGAGAAAGGCAAATCCCAGATGACTGGAGAATAAACATACTCATGCCAGTGTACAAGAACAAAGTGGACAACCACAACTGTGGGCAGTACAGAGGAATCAAACTTTTATTACATTGCATGAAAGTTCGAGAGAGGGTGATTGATAAATGAATACTCAGAGTAGTAGAATATAAGATGGGAGATGAGCAGTTCAGATTCAGATCAGGATACAGCACAACTAACCCAATGTTAGAAGTGAGACAGATAGTTGAGAAGAAGCTAGAGATGTTCAAAGAATCCAAATGGGCATTTCTAGACTTGGACAAAGCATATAACAAGATCCCAAGAAAGCTGATATGGGCAGTACTGCAGTGGTTTGAAGTCCCAGAAACATTGGTAGAATTAGTGCAGGTTATGTACACGGACCCAATGGGCAGCCACGGTGGTGCAGTGCTTAGCATTGTTGCCTCACAGCAAGAGATTCTCCGGTTCGATCCTTGGCTGGGGTGCCTTCTGTGCGGAGTCTGCATGTCCTCCCAGTGGTCACGTGGGGTTCCTCCGGGTGCTCCGGTTTCCTCCCACATCCCAAAGACATGCAGTAGGTGGATTGGACACTCTAAATTGGCCCTAGGTGTGAGTGTTTGTGTGTGTGTGCCTTCTGTGGAAGGTTGGGTGCTGGGCTGGCAACTCGACACAGTAAAACTCCACTACCAATCATGAGTGGACAGGTGATCCGCTGTGGTGACCCCTAACCGGGAAAAGCCGAAAGAAGAAGAAGAAGATGTACAAGGACCCAATGGCTCAAGTATGAACAATGTTTGGCCTCATAGAGGGGTTCCCAGTGGGAGTGGGTGGACACAAGGGTTCAGCTGTGAGCCCATTGCTGTTCATACTGGTGATGGACTACATTAACAAACAGGTTGGAGGGGGCAGATCAATAAAATTGCTGCATGCAGATGATGTGGCATTACAAGCAGTCTTTGAGCAAGAGCTCCAGCAAAGTATAGAGCAATGGAATGCAAAATTGAAGGCACATGAGATGAACCTAAGTACAGACAAGACTGTGGCAATGGCAGCAAACTGGGGAAATCAGAAGAAGCTGAGAAATGAGATAGAAGGGAAGATAGTGGAACAGGTAAATAGCTTCAAGTATCTGGGAGGGGTGGTTGAGGAGAAGGGAAGTCTGAATGAAGAGGTCAAAGCTAGAATCAGAAGGGCTGCAGCCAACTGGCATAGAGTATCAGGTATAGTCTATGACAGAAGAATGTCAAAAAAGCTGAAAAGTAATGTGTACAAGACAGTGGTGCAACCAGTGCTACTGTATGGTACAGAAACCTTGGCAGTAAAGCCAGAGCAGATGAAGAAGCTAGAGGTGATGGAAATGAAGTGCCTGAGAAAGGTGGTTGGTTGCACTGTGTGTGACAGATGAAGAAATAAGGACATAAGAGCAGAACCCAAAGAAGCTCCAATTGCAGAAAAGATCAAAGAGAACAGATTACAGTGGTTTGGACACATGCAAAAGAGACAGGAAGAGGAAACAGGGACATCCAGCAAAGAGGTGGATGGGTTGTGTGAAAGAAGATCTGAGACAGTCAGGCATGAGTGTTGAAGAAGGCAGGAGTGTGGCACTGAATCGAAAGAGATGGTAACAGTTAACATGATTTCCTGACTCCATGTAGAAAAACGGAAAAAAAAGGGGGGCTGATGATAACCTAAAAAGTATGTGTATGCAAGCAGTAAATTATACTCTTCTGTCAATCAACCTGCTATACATAGGTATTGTTATGTAGTATTTCCTTTATAATCAAAGTTTTGTGAGCAATGACAGTGGGGCAGCCTTACTGAAAATTTGAGTCTGTTAAATTTGAATCCTGGCTCACCTGTGTTCTGGCTATGAAGTTAATGCACTTACACATGGTGCCACAGGGAAAGCTAGGCAGCTGGTGTATTTTCCACTCTTAGTAGTGTCCAGACTGCTGATGGTCACACATCATTGCTGAGCCTGTTTGCGCAGATGAAGGTGAAATAAATTAAATTTTTCACTTTTCTTTCCTTAAGAGGTGATCTGTGTTTGCACATAGGTAGGCAAATTGCACATGAAAAAAGGCAATAATGAACACATATTAGTTGTGTAAGTACTCATTATGACCCGCTCACTAATAATACTTATGGGGCTTGAGCCCTTCTTTATCTCTCTTTTTTAAGTGACAGTATTTACACCTTGTGCCACACAGACAGCTAGCTAGCAAGTGAAATTTCTGCAGTTATTACCATCCATGGTGCTGAATGCCATGCAATGCCACTAAGTGTGTTCGCACTCTATTAAGCAACCAGAATTACATTTTTCACTTTTTCCTTAAGCACTGAACCATGTTTGCACTATGCCATGCTTCACATGCATGATAAAGGCAAACGTATATATATATATATATATATATATATATATATATATATATATATATATATATATATATATATATAAACAAAAAAAAAAGATTAAGAAAGGGAAGAAAATGTTAAAAAATAAGACAGCTCTGGATTTGAATCATCAGACTAGTGCACTTACACATCACAGTTTTGGTGGGTTGTTTATCTTTGCCACAGACACAACTTTCCAATAGCAATCAAATAATGTGCATACACATGTACATGTACATTCACATGTCATATCCAGTATTAAAAAGGTCACACATCTGGACATTATCAGTTGATTGCACATGTGTAGATAACATATTTAGTGGAATGTCTGATCACACAATATTTAAAAGTTATGTTTGCAAAGTTGCAGCTCTGCTTTTTCTTTGTATTCTGGGAATCCTTCCTATATCTCTGTTTTACTATCAGGCATGCAATCTCTAATGCATATCCTCTTATTTTTCTTTCAAGGTGTGATACAAATACATAACAGTAAACAACAGTTTTCAGCAAATGCAGAAAACTGTGCTATTATGCCAAATAAATAAACAAGTGGGGGTGTTTGGTTTTGTTTAAAAGCTCACTACAGTTAGTTCCACACTTTGTAAGTGTATCTTCATTGACAAATCCATGTCAGGAAAGGATGTCTGTGTATTGCTGTTTTTTTTTTTCAGTCAGAATAATCGAATAATCATTCGCCATTGCAAGCCATTAGCACCTAACAATGGTGTAGAAGCTACACTGTTTACATATGCTACACGAAGTCAGAAGTTTGGTATTTAGCAATTCTAATGAGTTCATACCTCATTTGCATCTTCAGAGTTCTCAGAGGGCTAAATCTACACTGAAAGGTAACCATGTAGCTAGGGAACTTGAAGGTAAGAAGACTGTTTTCAGTCATGCATATCGCTCCAATTGTGAGAATGTAGGGATAAGTAGACTTTTCGTACTGCTTTTTGTATAGTGGTTATTTTAGTTGCACGGGGCAGGTTATTTGGTAAACTGCATAAGTATATATTACAGATGTCAGTCATGTCAGATATGGTTGGCATTGCTGGGAAACTCTCACACATTCTACTTAGGTACATTTACAAGTACCATTTATATAGGAATCTGTCATTCATGCCTGTTCATAGACATTTATTTTTCTATTATACATTACACACTTATGCTGACATACACACTTATGCTGACAGTCCTTCAGTTACAACTCTTGTTATTCAGGGCTGACTCCATCAGTTGCTAGAAGTACACAGCCGTTACACGAGGAAGTAAAGGTTGTGGCCTTTGGCTGGCATCAGTTGTACTCTATATGTACATAGGATGAAAGGTGTACCATTTAAAGCATGTGTGATATCTATTGCCTGTTGAATGGGGCTAGAACATATTGTCCACACCTATTTCTACCTACACCCACAGCAGCTAGGGTCCACCCCTCTGACTCCTATCCTGTATGTGGATGTAATGACCCTGCCAGTGGTGGTGGAATGTGTGCTCCTACCCAATGGTGTTCCTGCTGCAGTTGTTTTCATGGGATGATATCATGCAAGATAGTACAGACTGTATCATTTTGGCACAAATACTGCGATCATTCTGCAGCACTCCCCAATGTATCTAGGCACCAAAACCACACCTTCAGCAGCCTAAACCCACACTGTATGATGTTTCTTGTTTGAGCAGGTGCCTCATTATAGCATTCCTCCATGTCTGTGTGTGCATTTCTGAAGGGTATCATTAGCCATCGTTCTGATGCATCCCCTGCATCCTCCCAGATAAATGGCCTTGTTGGGCATCATCCCTAGAAAACCTCTGGTAGAGGTGTGCCAGATATGAGAGTCATGGGATAACTGCTGGAGTTGCCAGCACACACATTCAGGATTATTCCACTTTCTGTTGATGTAAAGCCTTCCCTGTTCCCAAGGTGGTTATTTGATCTCAATGTGGGTACAGTCTATTGAACCCAAAACTTCAAGGAAGTGTGCTAAGAGATAGAATTCCTATATAGTTCTAGCTCAGTCCTCAGGGGTATGTGGACGTATATACATTTTCACTGGCATGCTATAGCATAACATTCAGGAACTGGTGTAGAATCCTGGATACTGATGCCTGTGACACCACCGGAATGTCCTTTTTGGGTCTCTGAATGGTTCCTGTAGCTAAAAGTCTAAGTACTACACAATGCCTTGGTCTCCATTGGTATTGGTTCCCTTCAGTTTACCCTTGGTCTCAGGTGAGGATGAAAAAAGTTGCAGTGTTCCTAGAGTGTGTATATCCATCCTGTAGCATTCTACTATTTGCAATTCATGCAAACCATGAAAAGTTAAATGAGGTCTAAACACCCTTCTTCTCCTTGCCCACAGTCTATCAACAGCAGCAGCATAAGAGTTGAGCCTGTTGCACTAACACATAAAGAAGAGCAGCAGCTGCTAACATTCTTTCTTTCCTGTGTAGTTTCTGTGGCTGTATTCCAAAAGGTTTTGGAGTACAGGGCAGATGGCTACAAGAAACATACATATTTTCTTTATAGCTCGCTGAATAGTTCCACCATGTTTGATTGGTTGATAAGCATATAATTCAGATACTTATGCACTAATTAGAATGCCACAGCGTTTACCTGCTTTACTGAATGCAAATCAATGTGCCAGCATGTGTCACATTGCAACATGAACATGGCATGGCCAAATCATGTAGAGTTTATTGAATCTAGCCCTGTTTCCTTTGGCAACATCTGCTTTGTTATCAAATTAAATAAAAATAGTAGTCTGAAAAGATAAACCTTTTGGGCGGGGTTACATTGGCAGTTTGTATTATTATTGAATGGATGCCACTATGGAATACACTACTTTTATTAATTTGAGTTATGCAGTTTAGAAATTTATTTATGACAGAACTGAGGTTTCTGTAGCACTCTGGTATTTCCAACATAACAAAGTTTCATGGAATCAGACTGGTTTTATGGTTAATTTTGTAAGCTCTCACGTCTAAACATCTATAGATTCATCCTCACAATCAACATTTGCATAGATATTTTAATAATTCATGATGCAACACAGGTGGCATTCTTCAGAAATCCTTTAAAGCTTGTTGAAGTATGCTGAAAGCTGGATGACACACCAGCAATATCATCAGTCAGTAAACTAAAAACATGTAGATTATGCATCACAATTAAAAACAATGTAATTGAAAATGTTAAAATGAAACTGACACACATCACACTATATAAAACTTAATGCAAGACTAAAGAGATTTGTATAGCATCTTTCAGCTAGCATAAATTATTTTCAGTTCAGCCCCCCCCCCCTCCGATTATTGCAACTTCTTTCAGGTACCATCACACATTTATTTATTTATTTATTTTACATTTGTTGACCGGGCTAGTCTAGCTGGATATATTTCCATTTTCAGTAGAGGAGGAGGAGAAAAAACTCCACAAAAATATACATGAAGACCTAGTGACAAAGTTAACAAAAAAAAAAAAATTAGGCACACCATCAAAGTCAAAAAACTAGGTAGGCCAGTTTAAAAGCATAAGCATAATTCAAATAAGCTATGCCATAAAGGTTCCTACTAATAAAAAAAAGAAACAAGTGAGAGAGAAGAAGGAGGAGAAAAGGTGAGAGATAAGGGAGAGGGAAGAGATTGTAGTCAGAAAAGAGAAAGAAGAAAAAGACAGCAAGAGGAATATAAATAAATGATAAAAAATAGAGGAAAAGAGAGAGGTAAGAGAAATAGGTCAGAGAATAGAAGGAAAAGAAGAAGAAAAGAAAGGTCAAAAGCATAAGTAGAAAGCACAGTCATCAGCAAAAGATAGGGAGAAAGGTCAGGAGAGGGGGAGAGTCAGGAGTGTGGTGGACATGAGTACAAGCCAGTTTGTTTGGAAGTACAGTTTGATTTGTTAGAGTTTGAAGAGGTAGAGTTATATAAGTAGATATATCCCTAGGTAGCAATGGATAAAGGGCCTGCTGTATTTAGTGACAGGGAAGTCAGGAGCTAAGTAGAGTTTGGTCAAGAGTTGGTAAGATTATGGGAAACATACCTTGTTTTTTGACTCAGTGCTTTTCTCTCAGGGCTGCCAAATCCCCTATACCTTTTTTCTTAACAAAATGTCTTAGAATGGTTATATTAGCCCTCTACCAACCAAGATATTATATTTCACTGCTTTAGCTAGGCTTTTTCATGTTCTTTCTTAATGGCAGTGATTGCATAAAATGCATCCATTCTGGACTGAATTCATTAACAGCTACACTAAGTTCAGTTATCATGTTGGCAGTGTGGCATGCCACCAACGCAATAGCTTGCTATTTGGTATTCGTTAAACAGTTTTATACATTGTGTTGAGCTACAAAACAAAGGAAAATAGCAGAATATGCTAATAACAGCATAAATTGCAGATGTACATGTTAATTAACCAATCCAACATTGCAGAGTTATTCAGGAAGCTATAAAGCAAGCATGTATATTCAGTGTAGCCATTTGCCCTGAACACCCAAACTCTTTGAAATGCAAGCTTGAATACACTTAGAAAAATAACAAGTCAGAGATTGCTGCTGCTATCATTATGCTTTATGTGCAACAGACTTTAAATTAGGGTGCTGCTGCTGCCAGACCTCATGCAAGATGAAGAAAGATGTTTAAACCCTGGTTGACTTATCATGGTATAGAAACAACTGAGTGATGCAGAGTGGACAGGAAGACACTGGAGGAACTATGTACCTCAAGCCCCAGAGAAATTATGGAGAACCCATACAATTGGAAAGGGATGTTTACTGGGACTTTCAGAGATGTACAAGGAATATATTAAGGGTGTTGCAAGCATCAGCCTCTATAATATTACATCCGTTTTTAAATGCAGTGCTAAAACATGCAAGGGATTATATCTGTTTTCCTTGCTTCCCTTGCATCCCACAGGGGAATTCAATTACTGTGCAGGAATTCTATGCAGTAGCACACTTCTCTGAAGTGTTGGTGGGGGCTATAGATTGCACACACATAGAAATAAAAGCCGCACCCAGTGAACAGAAATTACTATCAGTCTATAAACTGTCAGGTTACATGTAATGCACAAGGGGTCAACTATAATGTCTGTGCAGGTAACCCAGACAGTTTCCACAAATCACACACATGGCAAAACTGTGAGCTGTATACCTGGTCTGCTAGGGGTGAGACATTAACAACAAATATAACAATTCTGTAATGCAAAGAACAGATTGTGCAAATGTGTATGATACATTTCAGCATTAACACTACTAATTCACACAATGTGCAAGTAGAAATGTAAAAATCTATTACAGTGACATCTCCACTGTTGCGGAGTGCAGTCAGGTAGGTATCACAAACTTAACACTTGCTTTATGCTAACACATAAAAATACCTGACCTTTCCATAAAGTTATACTACTCTCTTCTGCAATAACTGTTCAAATTCAAAGAAAATAAACCCTACAAAATTTATGTCAGGTAGCATTCTGTACCAGACTTCATAATGCAAACAAATGCCCTATGTCAACAGTAAAGAATAAATAAAAAGCAAAATAATAAAAAATGGATTGTATTAGGCATTAAGAGTCATCCTTAATGTTATACTAGCTGCATTTTGTGATACATATGAACTTACCTTGATAATAAAGCACTGCAGAAAGTATATGCATCTCCAAATGGTGTGTGCATTTACCACTATCAAGCTCTCTGGGTCCAAATAGCCTCCCCACTATGATACAATTGCGTTGACTTACATAATTACCTTTATATAGCGCATAATCTGCCCTTTGAGCACTGTGAGCATGCAAAATGAGTTGCTAAATCATTAGCATTCCTGAATACCACAATCTGTACTAAGTGCAGTAAAGATAAACATGGTGCAAGGAGGTACATGGGTACATGCTCATACCCTAACTCTGGAAGGATGAGCACTGAGAAGTGTTATTTGCTAATAGCTTAAAGGTGTCTATGATTACTTTTACTGCAGGAAATATCAGTGTTTCATAATCTCATCTCTTTGATGTACACTTACTGATTGTGTGTCACGAAGAAGAGACCTAGAAAAATATCTGAAAGTACATTTACTGAATTAGAACAACAACATTTCTAACTTTAAAATGTTGTTTTAATGACCACAGTTACTGCCTTGTACTAAGAAATATCATGCATATTTAAGGGAGTACATTAAGCATTGATGCAGATACCATATGCAATAAAAGTCAGATGGCGTTGCTGTTAGGAAAGCATAGAAGAGGTAATGAGGCACCATAAAGAAAGAGAGGAATACAACTGCATTGTTTGCAGTCTTTGTTCAATATTGTGTGTGTATATGGGTATCATAACTGCTGCCAATATCCCACTCATCTAGACATTTCCTGTCAAAAGAGGAAGGATAACTTTCATAACTTGTTTCTGTTGCACTTCCAATGTGCATTACACAATGTCACATTTTGAGTACACCTAAACACTTGTACTCCTTGTTAATATACCTTATTGTTTGTGGCAGATATGAAAATGGTCTTACATGATTGTTATTAATAACATGGTTTTATGGTTCACATCCACACAGATTCCTGTTGCAAGTTACCAAAGTTGAATAAACATCAGAATTTGCTTTTAAAGTACTTGTTTCAAAATGTGTCATTTTTTTCTTGATTGTTTGCATGCCTGTTTCAAAATTTGTCATTTTTTTCTTGATTGTTTATATGCCTTTTGGCACTGCACTCCATTGACTGGCAGCAGTTAACAGCAGTGTGCATCAGTTTACTTCCCAAGGTAAAACCTGACAAATTTAATTAGGGATGCCATCAATAGTCAATTGTGATTGGCATTGGTGTGCTTTCCTTAGCATTCTGGTCAGTACTGAGTGAAGAAATGCAAACTGTTACACACCTGTCTCTGTTGTATAATGTATACATGTATTGAGCTTAGAGAAACAGTAGAGGTAATGCAAGGGACAAAAACTACTTAGAGATCATTTTACTGAGGGATGCATTGATAAATCTTGACACTCATTTTGGTGTATGCATGTGGCATGTCAGTGTTAGCTAAAAGTGACAGAAAGATATGTCATTTGAAATTATGACAATATTAATAGTGTGTGCTGTGTAGAAAATGACAGCATTTCTGCTGTTCCCTGTCTCTTTTTCTGTTCCCATGGCATTATCCTAAAGTCATGATATTACAAGATATAAATGAAAGTAATTATGTGGCAAGGAGATATGAGAAGGCTGAATGTATCAGTGTAATTCAGGAGTAGCTCTGCTCATTGCTAGATATACACATTTATTCATTACACGTTCCTTTAAATTATCCAAAAACATTTTTTGAAAATGTTTTTATTAAATATTGCCTTCTATATTTGCATGCCACTTGGCAGCACAAAATGAACTTTACTGACTTAAAAAAAGTAAAAAAATGTAATTAGCTTGCCTTCAGTGATGCAAATAAGCTTGGTGTTGGTGCACAGCTGTCTGCACCCTGATTAGTAATGACTGCAGACAGTGCACCTAACAGATATCCAACTCTGTGCCACAGGAATAAATGGAGTGAATTGAGAGAAATAAGACACATGATGCATTATTCAAATCCTGTTTAGAGATCACATTTCAATTATTCTCAATATGTATTTTTTTATCTGTGTTATTATTATTTATTTATTTATTTCCAGTTTGATGAACTGGGAATTCCACTGGGCCAAGCATAGCCCATTTTCAGTGGAGTGGAGAAAAGCTTCAAAAAACAGTTAACAGAATATAGCATAAGAAAAGTATGGAATATACAGTATATGAAAGCACAAATATACAATTTAAAATACAAGTACAAAATCAGGGAGTATGCATTTAAAAAACACAAATGTTAAAAATATACATAAAGTCAAAAGTAATACAGATAATATAATTAAAAGTACAAGTCATAAAGTGTTTATACAAGTTTAGTGTTTGTTCTAACAATAATGTTAGTGATCAGAGTTGATAGTAGATGAGACTGAAGGAAGGTGCAATTTAGGTGGGAAGGGAGCATTAATTATTTAGTCAGCCAAACAATTACTCGTTGTGATTTTATATATATATATATATATATATATATATATATATATATATATATATATATATATATTCCCCCTTTCTTTTGTACAACTGCAGAGGAAATAGCAGCAAACTATGAAGTACAGCAGGACAGATCAACTGGCCTAAAAGAGGCATGGGGTTAGCCAGAAAACAATCTTCAGTCTCTCAGCCAATAGCATCTTGAACAGGCATACCTCCAATTTGATATAAAGCATGCATGCCTTCCCAACAATTCTTGCTGTTTGTATTAGGCAATGCAAACACCAGCTTATCTGATTGTGGGTTCAATACCCAGACACAAAAATTAGTTTTTATTGCATCATATACTATTTCTAAAAACATTAACAGTAATAATATGTCAGTAGCTATTCAAATATGCTAATTGCAATGATTACATTTGAATGCATATATCCTATCTGTCACAGGTAAATAAACACTGCTCTTTCTTCTGTCTTAGCAGTGACACTTGTCTGTTTTATGATACATTAATACCTTCACACCCTCTATGGATGTGGAAAAGGTGTACAATAATAAATAATCATAACTGCTGATGAATTGTCATAAAAGTGAATTGAATAAATTAATGTGACATGCATGGATTTAATTATCTGTTTTTGTTGTCTCCTTCCACCCTCTCTCTCTTTTATATTTATTTATTTTTTTTAGTTCGGGGGGGGGGGGGTAGTCATTTATTAACATTCTGCTGTTTGTATATCTTGCTACTGAAAACAACACAGAGAGGTAGACCAACGAACCCACAATACCTCCACAGATGGCAGCACAGACACCCTACACTTCAGGTTCACAACCAGTCAGCATTGCCTGCACAACCCCTACCCTACCAGCTCCACCTGCATCAGTAACTCTGCCTCAGCTGCTGGTGAAGTAGAACCCTCTAGGAGCAGTACCAGTGGAGGTGGCAATTTTGTCACTGGGCAGAAGTTGACAGGCCTGGTTGAGAATATCATGGAGAGAGAGCCCAATGCACACCAGCTCCCTGTCCAGTGTCAGGATTCATCAGATCACTCATGCACTCAGGTCTCTCAGCAACAAATACCATTATGACTCTGTCATAGTTCATGTTGGTGTGAATGACATGAGATGTACCTCACTGGACTATATGAAGGGAGACATGGTTGAGTTCTCTGAGTATGTGTCCCAGGCACATATGCTCCTAGCCTTGAGCAGCATACTATCTTCACCTAGAATGATGCCACAGTATAAACAAAAACACAAACAAACTAGAAAACAACAAAGGCAAGGGTTCTCTCCAAAAAACAATTTTATAACAGATAAAGTAAGTGCTTTCGAACACTGCCAATGCGTGAACTTCTTCAGACAAACAAACATTTTCAAATACTGAAATATATAGAAAAACTCTTTCGATGACATCATAACCCCACTTAAAAGTTAAAGGTACATAACATCAAAAAATGTAAAAACCATGTTAAAATATGCTTATAATACATATATACACACCCATAAAGCACCAAATAAAATATATATATATATATGTATATGTAAATCCATTATACAAATATTACATTATTAACACAAATACAAATCACCTCTCAAGAGATTTCTTTCTCAAGACACATTTTATACAACAGTAGTGGGAGATGTAGCTATTCTAAATTTATGATGGTTACTAAGTTATTCTGTCTTAACAATGCTAATTTTAAAATCAGAGAGAAATTTAATTGTGAGACCTCTGGGGTTGTTTATGTTGCTAAGTGTCGAATGAGTACTGGGTTCTATATTGGTAAGACTGAGAGACACTTAAAGTATGTTTGAACACCAATATAGTATTGCTAAATTGAATTCCAACAACGCTTTAGCAAAGCATGTGTTGGACAATGTTGAGCATCACTTCCAGTACTTTATTATTGATCAAGTTAAGAAAACATCTCGAGGTGGACCATGGCAAATATTACTTGAAGAAAAAGAGCTTTATTGGCAACTTAGACTTAATGCTTTTGTATACCCAGGTTTGAATGAATTTTGTTGCATAAAATGTGTCTTGACAAAGAAATCTCTTGAGAGGTGATTTGTATTTGTGTTAATAATGTAATATTTATACCCATGAGGTGGTAAGGGACATGGGATCACAAGTTGACTGTGACCTTAACTTCGACCACCATGTATCTACTATAGTAAGGAAGGATTTCTATGTAGCACACTTGATTAGTAAAGGCATTGCCTCGAAAGCAAAATAAGCTATAAGTCTCAATACTCGGCACTTATCCAGCCCATAATTGAGTATAATGCCCTGTTTGGCATGTACTGTACTAAGCATCTGCAGCAGTTAGAGAGATCTCAGAGGTTTTTAACAAAGAAGATAAGGGGCTCCAGCATGTGCCTTAAACAGACTGACTAAAGTCCCTGTCACTATAATCCGTATCATATAGACTTCTTAGGGGAGACTTACATCTGGCCTACAGAGAAATCCAAGACCCAAACCTAATGAACTTGCTGCATATCTGTAAATCAAATTAGACTAGGGCTACCATTCCAGGGACCTAAATATGTCCTGTGACTTAAATAGGACATGCAGGAGGGACAGATTTATCTCCCAGTGACTCCCATATCTTTGGAACAGGCTACCAATTCATGTGAAACAGAGCACCTCTATGACACAGTTCAAGAGGAACCTGGACAAGTGGATGGGGCACCATAAATCCTTGGTGGAGATAGAGCCCATAACTCTCCTGGAGATGGGCAGTCATCACTAAATGCAATCTTGGATATTGACTAACATTCCTATGGTATTACATTGGGATAAAATGGCTTGGCTTAAAATGACCTCCTAGTCGATAGGCTAGTAATTTCCTATGATCCTATGTATCAGCAAGGTTGAAAAGGTCTTGCATCAAATTGCAAAAATGATGCTACATCCAGCACTGACCCAGACAGATGATACAGGAGACAGTGATGACAGTTCTGAGGGTAAGGACTAAATTATCACTGTTCTCAAGTCTAACTTGGGTGGGCCTTAGATGTCCCCTATCTATACCAAATATTGATGTTATCCAAGCTTTTGTCTCCATCACCATCTCTGTTTTGTATATCCTGTATGTGCATGCTTCCTAACCTACTCTACCTGCCTGAACCTCTAATTCCTAAGCACCTTCCACAACATTCCTCAATCTCTCTCTCTCTCTCTCTCTCTCTCAAAAAAATGAACAACTGTCCCGCAAAAACAAATTATGTCCAATACATAGTTCTCCACTTCACCTATGTGTTTATCTTGACACACTTGATTTGGTGAAATTGGACGTAGAATATTATTCTGTTGTTGTCACCCATCACTGGTGTGGTGAATCTACAAATTCATGAAATTATTTGTATAATTGTACATTTATATTGTCAAGAAACAGATGGCTATGGTGCTTTACCACTACCCTCTTGAAAATTCCTGTATTCTTTCCTTTGTGTTCTACCGTCTGCTTGCCAACCTCATTTTTACCACTGTCATAGCCGCCCCTTTTTAACACATTTAACCTGGTTCAAAAATACATTCACACACAACACACACACATGGCCAGAAATGGTCAATAATGGTCAGTGGAAAAGCCTTCACTTTATCTCCTCATCATTTGCATTGAGTTTGGCAACAATACCGAGTGATGGTAAATGCTGCTTAACGTCTGGTAAAAAGTGATGGTAAATGCTGCTTAACGTCTTATTGCAAAAGCTGAAGATTTCAATTTCAGCTGCAGTAGTCTGGAAACTTTCATGTACATGTGCTTAAATCTGCTGTGCAATGGGAATACAGAGTAAAGGAAGACTGGTCAGTACTCTAAATCAGTTACTGTAACAGTTTTTAGGCTGCTGAATGTAATATGTAGGAGTTGTTTATTTGTCTTGTCCAAGCACACTTTACAAGTGTATAATCATCCTGCAGGAAAGTGGCAGAAATTTTGATTGATAATTCATTGGTTTACAGCTATTAATTTATTTGGCATCCCATACTGTAAAAAAGGTACAAATAAGCCATGGTGGTGCAGCGGTAGCATTGTTGCCTCACAGCAAGAGGTTCTCCCGTTCGATTCTCGGCTGGAGCACCTTCTGTGTGGAGTCTGCATGTCCTCTCCACGGTCTAGTGGCATTCGAAAGACATGCGTAGAATGGGTATGCCTTTGTTGAAGGTTGGGCATTGAGCTAGCACCTCGGCACCCGTAAAAAAATCTACTGTCAATCATTAGCGGACTGGAGTTCTGCTGTGGCGACCCCTAACTGGGAAAAGCTGAAAGAAGAAGAACAACTGTAAAAAAGGGTCTATATCAGAACATCGAAGTTTTAAAACTTCAAATGTTCTAATATCAACCAGTTTTAATTGAATGCTAAAAATAGCGAAGCTGCAGAACACCAAATTCTTTCCTAGGAAAAGAATTCGGTTGGCCGGTTCTGTGGCTTTGCTATTTTCAGAGCTGTGGTGGAGATTTACAGGTCAGGTTGAGGTAAGTGTGAGATTGTGTAGTTGTTAGGATTAAGGCACGGGTTATTTCAGTTAGGGTTAGGGCACGGGTTAGGTGAATTAGGTTCAGGGCGGATTAAGTGAGTTAGGGTTAGGGCGCGGGTTAGGCGAGTGTGCGATAGTTACGGACCTTAGGGTTAAGGTTTGGGTTAAGGTAAGTGGATAGATAGTAGTGTATGTATAGTTTAGTGTAGGGTTAGTTGTAGGATTATAAGTGTATGTGTGTGTATTGATGTTTTTTAGGTGTGCTTGTGTTGTATGTATGTGTTTCGGAATAGTGATTTTTTTTTCCCAAGGAAAAAATTTGCTGTGCTGAATGTTCAGTATTATGTGGTTTAGATATTTTAGGTTCGATAAAATAGCATTCGCTATTTTCATCTTTCAATAATGTGATATAAATGATTAAAAAAGGTACACACTCACAGTAATGCAAAGTAAGTGAAGAACAGTATTTAAATCTTAGTAGACATGTATGTGATTACAAGGTACAATCATAGTGCTGTTAAGGTGTCCTGTGCACACAGATGCATTCTTTTCCTGAAACCAGTACCATCTGCTACAAATAGTGCATTTTCAACAACCACAAATGTGCTTTTTCACATCCTTAAGTTCAGACATGTCCTGTGGTGCTTGTGACTAACTGTGCTGTCTAGATTACGTACCTAGATAAGTTGGAGGCTTGATGCTCACCATGGAAATGTTTATGTGAGTGTGCAATGCTTGGAGGTGTGTCAATGTGTAACTAGATAGGTAGGAGTTCTGATGCTCAATGTCGGAAACTTGTGTATGTGTAAACTGCCTGGTGCTGTATCCATGTCCACTGAAAAGAGTACATTTAACTTTGCACACAGCTCCCTTTTCCCATTTTTAATAGAAACATCATCTCTGCAAAACATTGATGATGTAATCCTGTCAAACGTGCACTCCTCCCACCACTTCAGTGTTAAACATCTCCTGTGGCTCTTGCTCTCTATGTTGTATAACTAGATAGGTAGGAGGTTCAACATTCACAATGAGAAATGTGTGTGTAATGCTTGGTGATGCATCCACTTCCCCTGAGGAGAATGCATTTAACTTTGCACACAGCTCTGTTAACCCACTTTTAACAGAAACATCATCTCTGCAACACAGAAGCGATGAGGTCATTCTCTCAAAAGTACACTCTTCACTTAAGAGTCAGGCTTCTCCTGTGTTGCTTGTGACTAATACTGTATTCTCTAGATTGTGTACTAAGATACGTAGGAGGTTTGATGCTCAATGTCAGAAACTTGTGTGCCTAATATTTGCTTCTTTATCTACTTCCCCTGAGGAGAATACATTTAATTTTGCACACAGTTTCATTATCTCATTTTTAACATAAACATCCTCTCTACAACACAATGTTGAGGTCATCCTGTTAGAAGTACACTCTCTTCCCCTAAAGACTCTGATTTTTTTTGTGGTGCTTGCAATTAATACTGTGCACTAGAGGTTGCATAAATAGCAAGGTAGGAAGTTAAATACTCGGTGTGGGGAACTTGTGAGCTTGTGGGTGTGTGTAATACTTTGGGCCATATCCACTGCCCCTGAAGGGAATTAATTTTACTTTACACACAGCTCTCTTATACCACTTCTAATGGAAACATCCTGTCTGCATCCTGATAAAAGTGCACTCTCTCCTCTTCAGAGTCAGACTTATCCTGTGGCATTTCCAAATAATATTGTGCTCTATAGATTATTTAACTTGATAGGTGGAAGGTTCAATGCTCACTGTGGGAAACTTGTGTGTGTGTGTGTGAGTATGTTGTGGGGTATAGAATCAGAAGAGTATTTTCTACAGCACGCCTGTGCTCAGTCATCTACTCTGCAGAAACATTTTAAACTGCTAGATGACTTCACAATCCCCTTATCCCACCTTTTACAATCACATCTGTGCAACACACTGATGAGGTCACTCTTTCTAAAGTGCACTGTCACACTTTAAAAAGTCAGACTTTTCCTGTGGTGCTTGCATTTTTATGAAATTATCTAGAATGTGTAAATAAGTAGGAGGTTCAAATAAAGCAGTGATTGACTTCTATGACTGTGTGTGATTGGAAATGAATTCAGGGCAGGTTTATGCACAGTCATAGTGGAAACATTTACAATTCCAGATAGCTCTAAAAGTAATTTTATTACACATATCTACTTGGCAATAGAGTGCTGATGTTATCCATTCATAGATGCTGTATGCCATACTTGCACACAGGATTACATAATGCTACCATAAGTGCAGTATCTCATTGTTGTACTGCAACTTCTTCTGTGGTGTGTAACTTTGGTGCTGTGCTTTGTAATTGTGTAACTACATAGGTATGATGTTTGAAGCCATCTGTGAGTGTGCTTTTCAACATCATCCTATGTAAACTACTCTTCAAGTACATATATGATGTTTAGCCTTAGAGTACTATTGTGCCCTTCAACCACTTCTTAGCATAAACATCCAACTAATAAACACTGGTGATGTCATTCATTCAACTGTGCACTGTTACAGTTGTACCACAGCATGTCATGTGGCACTTACAATTCAGGCACTAACCTATAGCTTGGAATTTAGATAGTTCAAATCCAGCCATTATTGCTCAAACTAGGTTGTGTCAGTCACTACAGTTATAATGTATACATGGGAGAGGCATCCTCCACATACATATGATGTAATAAGTTAGCACAGGTGGAATGTCACATGTCTGCTAAGACTTCTGCTGTGGCTCTTGCATTTCATCCACATGCCATAAGTTGGTAGTGTTTCATAGCTTGCTTTTCAATTCCTGAAAAGTGCAAGAAATGTACTGACGTTACATAAACATCACTTTATCTAGTTATTTTTATCCATTTTTTATGTTGGGAAATGATATGTAATCACAGCTAGAGATTGCATGGTAGTGAAAAGGTTATTCAGGGCATTTCATGCTGTGAGTGTTTTTTCTGGCATGTGCATTGAGTACTGGATTGTATAGCATACCTACACAGATAGAATGTGGTTCAATTCTGTCACAGTGTGTGTACTACATAGGTTCATAGGTTCATAGGTGTGTACTAGGTCAATGGCCCTGGAGCCTTTACAAGTTTAACCCATAGACATGCCCTGGCATCCTGCCACCATTAGTTCTCAGTGCCTCTATCAAGTAGAGCCACTGGAGTGATCTCCTGGGTGAACTTTCTATTTCCCATCCACTTATCAAGATTTCTCTTGAAAAGGGCCAGTGAGATGCTCTGCTTGACATGTATGGGAAGTCTATTCCAGAGCATGGGCCGTCTCTAGGTTATGAACATGTCCCTCCAGCATGTTCTGTTGATTGTGGTAATGAGGTTGAGGTCCCTGGAGGGTGTGGTGTGGAGGGATTGAGATTTCTTTAGGTGTAACATTTCTAACAGGGCTGGGTCAGACATGGCTTTGTAAGTCAAGCAGAGATCGCCTCTTAATAGAAGATATGAGACAGAGAAAAGCTGGAGCTTTTTGAGTCTGTCCATGTAGGGCATGTGTTTAAGGCTTAGGATACTCCTCATGAGGTATTTTTGTGGCCTTTCCAGCTGTTGCAAATGTTTAGTAAGGTACATGCCAAATGGGGCATTATACTCGATGGTTGGTCTAATGACGGAAGAGTAGAGAGAGATGACCTCTTTCTTTCTGGATGCAAAACACTTGGCAATAAGATGTGCCACATAGAAGGACTTTCTGACCACAGTGACAATGTGGTGGTTGAAGGAGAGGTTGCTGTCAACCTGTGTCCCCAGATCTCTTATAACAGCTTCAGTGTTCAGTGGGCTACCATCAGTGTGGTAATTAGTGGGAACATGATAGAATGTGATTCATTTCTGGGTATATACTATGTGATAGAAAGAGCTTTCTTGTCAAAGTAGTGTTGATATTGTATTGCTCACTGTTGTGTGGACATTAACAAATGTAGCTTCTTTTCAGCATTATGACTAAATCAGAGTGTTCATATTTGCTTCTTTCTTAATGCAAACATTGATTTCAGTTATTTTTGACAGCCTCCATTGCTATCCCTTGTGGCACATAGAGTCTTATAGAGGTCTGTACAGGGCCTAGTATCATAAGTATGGGTCTGAATCCAACTGTGTCAGAGACCATTGCCTCACACACAGATAATAGTTATTCCACACTCAAAGGGCAACCTTTTTAGGCTATTGTCCTACAAGGTAGGGCACCCATATGCCTTATGATAGAAAAGTATTGTAAGCCCTTCATAGCTGTCCTCCATGAGACTCCCAATATGCGTATTTCTGTGGTGTCTATGATTGATATGCATTTCTCTGATATCTGTCCTGGCTTGTGTTTTAAAAGGACATAATGCAAATGTTTATTTTGTCATTCATTGCTCACTGGCGTTACCTATTTGTAAAATGATCGTGTTCAGTATTGCATGTCTTCATCCAAAGATTTCTTTATTACTGAAACTAAATTTTCATTACACTCTACAGACTAATGGCAAATAAGGGCTTCCATAAAACATTTCTTAAGTATGGCATGCTGCCAGACCATTCAAAAGTGTGAATGGTCCTCTGTTATCCCATTAACATCTTCTGTGAGCATGCCCATTTTTATGTATCCACCTAAGCCATGTATTGTCCTTGACATTAATTATCATTATATCAATATGGCAGGATTTTAGTTAAACATGTTTCTGTGACACTTGTCTGCAGTATATGAGTACACCTTGCTCATTTCCCTTCCCCTCTTAATTACTTACAACCAGTATTATTTGTGTACAGCCCCCCTCATTTCACTTCACCTCCTTCAGAATTCTTTCACTTTACTTGGCCTTAATATTTATGGGCTATAGTGCATGTTCTTATATTGGGTTTGCCTATAGGCAAGCTGTTTTGTTTACATTCTCTGCTCGTGGTTGCGAGCACCATGAACACTATTGCTGGCTAATAAAAGGTACTTGCAAATGTTTAGGTGCAATGAGCGGATAGCATATTCAGTTAGTGCTACTGCTCATTGCACTAATATGCTTAAATCATGTTGGCTTAGCACAAAGCCTACACAATTGTTAATGAATCCCAGGCTCTGTGTCAAAGGCACCTCCATGATATTAGTATATACTTGTTATATATTTACTTTCTATTAATACTGACCTCAGTGAATTTTGGAGTATATCTTTTGACTCAATGAATAAGCAACCTTACTCCTACCTACATAGTGACCCAGTAGTAGCTGAACAGATGACATTTAAGAATTACTTTTTTTAGAAGTTACTAATGTGCTGTTACACAGTCAGACATGAAATTCAGCATTTATTTGCCTGGTTTGATAATAATTTGTTAAAGGTTATGACATTCAAATGTGAAAAACACAAAGCAGAATCGTACTTTTATCATATAAATAACTATACCAATTAGCAAAGCTTCAATGGGCTATGAACTTACTCTAAAGAAGTAAACATAAGGATACAGTGTAGCATATACAGGGCCACATATTCTTCCTCCGTTACACTGTTCATGATTATCTCAATGCCCACAGCTCAGAAGACAAAATAAGAACATCCTCATAGCAGCCCCTATGTTATATGCATGAAATGTCAACCACATAAATCTTCATGAAGAAAGAGGTACAGTTATACATTCTGTTTTGATTTGTGGAATGTGTCTATCTGTCAAGTACCAAAAAATACTTAAATCTGCTATTAGAAATACCTGAAGCTAAGAAAGACAAAGCTAAGAAAACTATAAATTTGAGGCTTATATTAAATTTTTAACTGAAAGTTTAATAGCTCCAATAGTCTACTTTCTCACTTCAGTAGTGTTAAAGTTACATGTTACCCCAGATTAGGCAGAAATCCATGATTAATCCTCTAGAACAACTGTAATGGTCAAGATTTAACAATCATTTCAGTTTATAATACTCCACAGTCAAACATATGAATCATGTTATTCCATCCTTTCCTGATGTGATAAACTAAAATAAACTCCCGTTTCTATCTGACTTCTGTTTCTCCCAGTCATTCTTTTCTCCCACAAAACGTAAGTGGTCCAGATTCACACTCCCTACATAATCCGTCTCCATCTTTTCTTGAATCATTGCACTGGCAGCTCCTTTACCTTAGTCATCAATTCATCTGCTTTAGGAAAATGAGTCATTCCCCCTCTGTTCAAAAAAACAAACACTTTTAAACAACAGGCAAAGCCGACTTATATTTAAAATTACTGCATTTACATTCACAAACATTCCCAAACAACATCCGCAAGCTGCAGTCCATCCCGTAAAGGGGAATCCATATAATTATAATCCACATGCGCTGTCCCATGCCCACAGTAATCTCTCCACCTGGCTGCCATACTTTCCACATCATCTAGTCTTTTCACATATTTATTTATTTATTTATTTAACATTTGTTTACCAAGATGGTCCAACTGGACAACAGTGTCCATTTTCAGTGGAGGCCCGAGGAGAAAAGCTCCAGCAAAGTACATTTTTACTAATACATGTCTTAGTACAACAGAGAAGAAGTTTAGTATACAGCTTATATGTATTTACATACAGTCTAGCAGAGATCAGTAAAGCAATTTATATACATAGGAGATTAAGTAACAAAAATATATACATGAGAGATGAGATTAACACATAAATAAAGTACAAATACAGTACAGCATGTCTTAGATTTCCTTAAGCCTCTACAGTACATTTAGTATGTCATCTAACAAAATACAGTTTACAACTGAGAGGAAGACAAGCTGGTATAGGTAATGGAGAAGGAGGTCACAGGAATTATAGAGTGGATAGAAGTGCAGTTGGAAGTTATATCTGAGAGAGGGAAAGTTATTCAGAGTTAGTACATGAGCAGAGCCAGGTAGATGTTAGGTGATCTTTTAGTAGCTTATTAAACTTGGTGGTGCTGGAGGTGGATATAATAGCGATGGGTAGGGAGTTCCAGATTTTGGTGATACTGTTTGAGTATAGCAAGTCACCAACATTATTGTTACTTCTAGCAATGTTTTCTAGGTTTTTGTTACTGGAGTGCAGGGTCCAGTTATTGGAATAGTGAGTAAGTAGGCCTTTGAGAGCAGGTATTTTTATAGGTTGGTTGAGTATTTGGTAGGCCATGGAGAGCTGGTTAAAAAATTAGTAGGTTGGGGAATGCTAGCCATGAAAGTTCTTTGAGAGTGTAACAGTGATGGGATCTGTAGCAAACTTTGCTATTTTATTATAGCAGCTATCTAGTTTGTTTATATAAGTTTTCATGAGGTTGGTAAGGATGGGAGACACATACAGGAGTATGGCGAGAAAGTGGGTTCTGGCAATGGAGATTTTGGATTTGTCTTTGAGGAAAAGTTTGTTCCTGTACTGGCTGGACTTTTTTGATTTACATGGTGATCAAAGTTCATGTTTTTGTTTATTACTACTCCCAGGAGTTTGGAGTGGGAGACAGGGGTAATGATGGTATTGTTTGCTGAGGTAATTTTGAATAGCAAAGAGGGGTCTGGGAATCTTGTATGGTTAAACAGGATGAGTTTTGTTCTGTTAGGATTGAGTATTAACTGGGCATTGGTTAGCCAGGTTTCTACTTTAGAGAAGGCTTGCTTTGTTATTTCCTGAAGAAGGTGGAGTGTTGGGGCTGCACACATTAAGGTATAGTCATCGGCGTATTGTATTAACATGGCTTCATTAGTTGCAATATGTAGGCTATTAGTGAATAATGTGAAGAGAAGAGGGCCAATAATGGATCCTTGTGAGACCCTTAAGGTGACTGACAGCAGTGGAGAGAGAGAGTTACCCCATTTGACTGAGTGGGGCCTCCCAGTGAGATACCTCTGGAACCAGGTGAGTGTGGAGTGGCAGGTTTTAAATTCTTCTGATAGTGTGTTTAACAGTCTGGAGTGTGAGACCATGTCAAATGCTTTTAAGAGGTCCAGAAAGATAGATGAGAGCAGGTTACCTTCATTTCTGAGAAGGCTGACAGAGTTAGTGAAGCTTAGAAGGGCAGGGGTTGTACCATGGTGTGGGTAGAATCCATGCTGAGTTTTGGATAGTAGATTGTTAGTGAGGAAATAGTGGAGAAATTGGGTATGGATGAATTTTTCCAGAATTTTTGATAGTGGAGAGAAGATAGCAATTGGATGGTACTTGGAAAGCTCTATAGAGCTGCTGCCTTTATGTAGTGGAATGATGTGGGCTATTTTCCAGATAGTTGTGACCTGTTGTTCAGTGATGGAGTGGTTTATAAGGATGGAGACAGGGTATGCAATGGCTTCTTCAGTAATTTTGAGCTAGTCTGTGGGTAGGTTGTCTGCAGATAGGGTTGTTGGTTTCATTGTTTTGAGGTATTTTTTATGGTAGCACTAGGAATAGGCTGCAGACAGAAGTTGTCATTTTGTGTTGAAGAGAGAGGAGTGCAGGGGGAGTGGATATCATTTGTTAATCTGAGTATGGAATTGGTAAAAAAATTGTTAAACTGCCTGGGTATGTCATCTATGGTATTGTCAGTGTTTGGGGAGGGGATAGTGATTTGACCAGGCTGAAGGATTTTCATGATTGCTGACTAGAACTTTTATGGGTTTCCTTGGTGCTCTAGTTGTATTTTAGAATAATATTCTTTTTTGTCTTGACTTATATGTTTTTTGGCAGGATTTCTTAGTTTTAGGCATTTCTAACAATTGGTTAGTAATTTGTTATGGTGCCAATTGCCCCAAGCTTTATCTCTTACTTTTAGTAGAGCTCTTGTTTCTTTGGTTAGCCGTGGGGAGTAATTGGGTTTTATCCTAATTGTTCCAGGTGGGGCAAGCTTATTTAGGATGCTAAGGAAGGTGGAGTTAAGCAACTCTACTACCTCGTCTAATGGGAGGTATTTGAGAGGTGTCCATCTGCTGTTTTGAGTGTGTATATGAACTCTTGGGGATTGAATTTTTTTTTTCTGATTTGCAGATATGATGGGGTTTTGGAAGAGTTTATTTGCTGCTGGAGTAGAAAGGTGGGGTGGTGGAAATTAGGCTGTCAAGGAGACAGCCTGTGAGTTGAGAGAGGTTGGGTTATATGGTGAGTCTCCAATCTAGGATTGATTCTTTTTTTTGATGTTTTTCTTATCCTGGTAGTGTTTTGGATTAGTTAGGAGAAACTGCACAGAGAAATGTGGTTTGCGGGTGTGTCTGAGTTACAGGAATACCAATCAATATTAAAGTCTCCAAGTATAACTGTTTCTTGGGATAGGAGCTTATTTGCCCATTGTAGGATGCAGTCTAGGGCAGGGATATTATTCCCTGGTGGGATGTAGACACCTACTATCTTGATTTGTTTTTTTGGAATTAAGTAAAAGTTTAGTTAATAGCATTTCTGCATTGGTGACATCTAGGATGCTGATGTCTACAGCTTTGAGGGTTGCATTATTTTTGTGTAGTATGGCTACACTTCCACCTCTTCTTGTAATATCATTACAGACTGTACCATGCAACTCTCTCTGACCTAGTCAGTGGTAACTGACATATTGTTTCTGTTCCAAATGATGACTTTGAAGCATTTCCTTTGTGTTGACTTACTTCTCATAGACTTACTACTCATATAGCCAAACTGGAAACAAAGGTCTCTTCACCCAAGACTGGACTTGACAGTCAAGAGGAGAAGGTAAACACTTGCACGAAACCACACTCATCACATAGTCCCTCAAAACGTACACCACCAAAACATACACATAGAAATACAAAACAAACACCTACATTTATGGAGGCACTCAATAAAAATCTGCCCAAGCAACAGGGGCCTCCAAGCAGAAATACAAGCAACCTCCACCCCCAACACAACCCAAATGACACATAGCGCACAAACTCAGTGTGCCACTCAACCACAGCCCATAAGGCATAACAACTTACCCAACACTCTAGTCATAGGAGACTCTATAGTCAAGCACACTGATGTTCGACTCACCAGTCTAAACATGGAGAAAGTTTCTGTCAGCTGCCTGTCGGGTGCCAGGATCTGCCACATAATGCACACACTCAGGCCATTCCACAACAAGTACAAATATGACTCTGTCATTGTTCATGTTGGTGTGAATGACCTGAGAAGTATCTCCCTGGACTACATTAAAAGAGACATGAATGAGCTGTCCGATCTTTTAACCCAGGCAGGTATGACCCTAGCCCTGAGTAGCATCCTGCCATCACCCTGAATGATACCACAATACAAGGACAAAATGATTGACTTCAACAATTGTCTAAGCTACTGGTGTCATTCTAAGGGGATCCAGTATTTGTCTGCCTAGGATGACATGATCGACAGACCACGATGCTTTGTCAGAGATGGCCTGCACCTGTCGCCCTTGGGATTCCGGATACTGGCTAAGGTTCTTGCCACTCCTATAGTGCCTTTTTTAGGCAAGGTTCAAATGACAAACTCACCACTGTAACAGGTACAAGCAAGCAAAATCTGAGGGCAATGCTACTCAATGTTAGAAGTGGAAACCACAAAATGCACTCACTCGAGGCACTCAGTTAAGTGGAGAACATCGACATCTGTGCAGTGGCAGAGACCTGGTTCAAGGCTCCAGAGAGCACCCCTGCATTACCAGGCTATAATTCATACCACACCTTTTGGCCACCTAACCTGGACCGAAACACTAAAGGTGGAGGCGTGTCTATATTCATTAAGGATATCCACACCTCCAGGCAAGTTACTCAGTATAATGCATCTGAGATTATCCAAGTGCAACTAACTCTGGGTAAGACTGCAATCCAAACTGTAGCTTGATACAGATCCCCCACCATGCCGCAGGATTCCCACTCCTCATTTCTTGATACACTGGAAAATATTAGTGTACAATGTAACACCCAAATAATGGGTGATTTCAACTACCCCACCATTAACTACTCAAGTACCAACTCTTTTGCTGAACGTTTTCTGGAATTCATAAATTCCAACACCTTGGATCAACTTATCCACACCCCCACCAGGGGCAACAATATCCTAGACCTGGTCATTACCAACATGGGCAACCAGTGTTCCACACCAGAGGTCACTTCCTCGTTGGTCAGATTCGACCACAAGCTAATCACCCTAGACATCCACATCCCACCCCCAGCCCCATTAGCAAAACCACCATTAAAAATTTCTCCAAAGTCAACTTCACGCTTCTTAAGCAGAAGTGGCAAACTTCATGACACCTATGCAGACAGACAATAGAGGTATGACTGCCGAATCCTACACAAATGTACTTTATAAGCACTTACGCGAGTGCATGGATTGTGCAATCCCCTCTCCTGTTTACTAACTCAGCTCAGTACAACCTCAGAGCCTAAGCCCCTCAAATCAATTATCTTTTCTCCATGTTCTTCCTGATTTCCCTTTCCATAGCAATGTTCCTACTCTAACCTTAAGCCACTATCCTACTCTTCCTAGCTCATCATTCATAAATTCACTTACAACTGTAAACAATCCCCCACACATAACCTAATTACTACATACAAAGCAACTATTCCACTGACAGTAACTTGCTTATTGTCCTTAATCTCTACAAAACTTCCATTTTTCATTATGTAAAACCACAGTATCTATTTAATAAGCCTTGATCCATATTCATTGCAACACATAAAATTATAAAACCAAATTTACTCCTGTCATTTCCCACATCTATCATCAATGCCATCGCTCTAAATTTGGAGTGGCATATACTTTAATCCAAATTCGCCACAACATATTGTCAGCACAAAGCTACTTAATGCCACTAAGTTCAACCAGCTACAGGACAATGCTATCAATTGATCAGGCCTTAAAGACTACCATATCAGACTCAGAAATATATGCAATAAAATTGTTGAATTTTTTTCGTGGTTCACCCCCATTTCCCTGATGTCCTTGCTCTGATTGAGGCCTGCCTAAAACCAGAAATCAAAAATGAAGAATTTCTTTCCAGGTTATAGTATCCTTTAGAGCTAAAAGAAAAAAAAAAGCAGGAGGTACTGCTATCATCAAGCTCAGTAATTTACAACCATGAGTTAAATCCACTGTGAATTCTCCACCCAAAAAAGATGAACTATTAATAACCTACCTCAAGTTAAATGAATACAAATGCTTATGCATCATTTCCACATACCTTCTAGCAAATAGCTTACAAAAATTGGAAAACATACTTTACTGGATCTTTTCCCACATCACTCATGAAGCACTCACACTAGGGGACCAAAGCATTCACTGATCCACTTTCAACAATGCCTCTTCTGCATCTATACCCCATCTATTTTGTTTCACCCAGCTTATTACCACCCTAACCATATACAAGAATTCCACTAACAAGAGAATGACAATTGACTGTCTACCAACCAGTACTCTAAACAGCATAAGGTAAGCTCAAATTCTTAAAGGGCCACTAAATAATAATCACCCCACTTAATCTGGCAAGTTAATACATCTCTAAAAACTCCACAATAAAATACCCTGCTAATTTCAATCATAATGTTTATAGCAACACTATAGTCCTGCAACTGGAATACATTAAAAGCTTTCCCACTAGAAGACTCCAATGTATCATTCAATGATACTCTTCTCAAAATCCTCAGTCAACAAGTTCTTATAAGGAGAAAGCAGGGGAAAGTAGTACCTTTTCCATAGCTAATCCACCCTACCAAATAACTCCTGAAAAAAGATTCAAGGCCTAGAACCAAGCTAAAAAAAACTATATCTAATTACCAACAATGTAGATAAGAGTATAACTTTGCCAAATCTCAGATATCCATTAACAAAAAAGAATTCATGATTATTCATCAAATCATTATTCTTTGATGGACAAATGCGCAAAATATAAATCAATAAAAAATACTTAAAAAAATATGTTTTTGAGACTTTATTTTGCAGGAGGGCACCCCCACCCCCAACTAGCATATACCAACAACAGGCTCACACATCAGTGAAGAAAGTGCAATACCTCCTGCTCACTGAAAGTGGCTTTCAGTGAAAAAAAGTCACATTGCCTTCAGTCAAAGAATAATCCATTGCCAAATAATCACATTTCCCAAACAACTACTTCAACAATCTATAAGATTTCCACTCTAATAGTCCTAACTCTTTCTGGGTCTCTATTAATATTCTTCTAAGGCCTGGTAAGCCTGCTGAGTCCAGCCCCCTTCTCTCATACTTCAAATCAACTATTATATATAAATTTGACACCTGTTTCATGCATCCTGCTAAAGTGCTTACCAAAGCCAGTGGCCTATCCCAAACTATTTCACATCTGTCAGCTACCCCCACACCGATAATTCTCCATGAATTCATTTCAAACCTCAGGTATCAGAAAGCACCTTCACAAACTTAAACCCAGTGATCTCACTCCAAGCTCCCTACAGAATACCTCAAAATTGCCAGTGACACTTTGATAAATCCAGCCTATATCCTCGCTAATTGATCCATCCCATAATCTCATGTTTCTTCCTCATAGAAACAACCTTATATCTTTTCACTAAATAAATCAGACAACTCAAATGATCTTATCTAAACTCCTTGCAAAATGCATCCACTCACAGTATTTACAGTTCCTTTCTGAAAATAATCACTTACCTTCTTTGTAACACGTCTTTCACCCAAACACAGCCCTGCTATCCTTCATCAGTACTATACTAAAAAAACAGGAATGATTGTAGACTAGTATCATAATTTTCCTTAATTTGTGTAAAGCTTTTGACACTATGTCACACCCAGTGCTCATTGGCAAACTCTTTATACTTGGTTTATCCTCCAATTCACTATCTTGGGTCAAATGTTACCTTGAAAATAGAACTCAGAGGCTCAAATGGCAAGATTCCATTCCTTCTTTCATTCATTATCCATAGCTTTCCCCAGGAACCATATTAGGCTCTATCCTACTTAATATAATTATTAATGACTTAGCCAACTCTATCAAACCTGCAACTGTAATTCAATATATAGATAATTGCATACTTATCAGATCTGCCCACAGCATGTCTGAAATTCAGAATATTACCCAGAAACATCTTATTTTGATTCAGGCATTCCTTGGAAGCTCACAGGTATTTTGTTGGAAGTTTTCCAGAAATGAGTGAAAATATGTTTCAGAATGAAAACATTGAGCAGGAGTTGAAGGGGTGCAAAGGTACAGTACAATCTTGGTAGATATGAGCATATTGCTGATATGTTAAATACAGCATTTCTGAGAAATTAAATGCTACAGAAAATCACTGAATATTATTTGGGGGCATAGAGAGCATAGAAAGAGCAATATGCATCATGTATTGGCTTAACATAATGCGTATCTTGCAGAGAAATCAAACTCTGATAGAGGATCTCATACAACTTTACCTTGTTTGAAAGTATGAGATGACCTGTTTCAGTATAATTATCTCAGTTTTTGCTATGTGTTGATTATTACTAAAATAAGATAAAATGTCCTAAGCCTAAAAATGCATGCTGATGCTTAATATTTACTGAAATTCAAGGCACAATCCAATTTCCTTCCCCTCTAGTACTGGATTTTACAGAATAAACTTTTCATCACTTCTTGCAATCTTCTCACCTTCTATTCTTAATATTGAGAAATCTCTTGTTTTGAGTATTATTATATTCTTACCTACAAATCAGCCACCTTTGGCCTCAATGATTGGCAATGAAAATGTCATTATTTTAGGGGGACAGACCTGCCTCCACCACCTGGGAAGCCCTGCACATGCCACCTGGAGACATTCACATAATGGCATAAAGCTTTTAACCCCCATTGTGCCTTTTTTATGCAAGGTAAAATTATTAGACATTCCATCCTGACAAATTTCCATCTGCTAGATATCTTATTGGCTCTGTTCAATACAAGAAGCCTCAGTGGCAAAATGTCTGACTTGGAAACTTTCCTTTAGCTTGAAAATATGCATATCTGCATACACATTGAAATCAGATTGCAATCTATGGACAGGAGTCTTTGTATTCTGAGGTTTAGCACCTCTCATTTCATTAGGTTTGTTAGTAGTAGCATGGGTATATCATACTTATCAGAGATCTACTTATGCCTCTCATCTCAAAAAATCACAGCCTTGATTTAGTTCAGGTCCAAACTGTTGTCAGCAAAGCACAGTATTACTTTATCAATACTTTTAGGTCCCACTCTGTCTCCTTGCAGGAACATATTGAATACTGAAACATGTTTCACATCTTATTAAAAGACTTTAATTAGCCAAATATGAACACATCGAACAAATATCACTCCCAGGACTTTTATTTAATATCATTAGATCTGGCTCTCTAGACCAATAATCCAATCATTACAATATAAAACTGAATAAAAAATAACACTGATTCAGGCTAAAAACTGTTTAGTAGTCACATTTTAACACCTCAGAATAAGTCTGCCTTCAAGGGAAGTAACACAAAGGAAATGATAATACATATGTAAATAGCCCCCAATCCAAAATATAAATAATAGAATTATAATATGGAATAGATTATCCTAATATGACCAATAATGAAGATCCAATTTAACTTTAGGTTTAATCTGGTGGGAGACAGAGCATTACATTATAAAATATAACATGATTCTTTATACCTCAAAACATTTTGATGCATTTGCAAATACAGTCCTTACTACTCCTGCCACTAAGTTATGCTCAGAATTTTGAGAATGTGAAAAATATTTGGCTAGGGGATATTAAAAATCTTATTTTTAACATTTCTACAGTGCCCCTTTAAACATGGCATACCGCAAATTTCCAGTATAAAATACACCACATTCATAATGTCAGCATAATTAGGATTATGTAATCACACTTTATATTTAAAAACCCTAATAAAACAGTCTCCTTTTGCCATACAAACGCACATACTACATCAGCAACAGTACTGGTTTTTCCTTCTTTTGCAACTTCCAGTTATTTTGTGATCAGTTACTGGACTCTAGCCTCTGCAGAATAGGGCACTGTGCATTTTTTGGTATCACCTGTGCTAACTCAGTATCATGAAAAATCAAAGGCTTGAGTTGTTTAACCTCACACTCTAATGCTTGGTAACGTGCTATATTGCATAACAAGATGCACTTAATCCATATTTACTTGCCTTTTATTATTAGTGACAGCCTGGTTGTTAGTCTTCCTATTTCTCAAAACCAAGTCAGCTCTATTTTTATAACAAGCTGGCCAGTAAGCCTTCATACATCTTCAATTGTATGTTCTATTTTAAGAAGTAAATTAGAAAAAAATTCAACTTCATGTAAAAAAAAATCCTTTCACTAGAATTACAACATGTCCTTAAAAATTCACCATATAATAAAGAAGCAATTCAAGATTTTGAAAGATAATTACTACTTTGCAAAAATATTTGTGGAACTGATTTCCTTCTATACATTGTAGTACTGATTTTCTTACTTCAGATACTTTGTAATACTAATCCAAGAAATCAGTTTGATCATTATTATCCACATGAGGACATTGAATACTAGCTTATTATTAATATTATCAAAACATTTATAAAATTTAGCAACATAACCTTTGAAAATAATGAGAAAATTGGTCCAAATTGTTATGCTTCCTACAAAGGCCCAAACCTTGTCTACCTTGTCTTAACTTATTTCCTTGTTCTCTTTCCTGCTCAGCCCTACAATGATTCCTTTCTGTAATTAAATCAGACCATCAAGCCACAATTTTCTGCCTCTAAACCAGTACCTCTGTCCTATTAGTCAATTTACATTCAGGGGCTACAGCAAAATTATAAAAAAAACACCAAGCAACTGTAAAAAACACACCAGACTCCAAAGCCAGCGAAAGAAATGCCACAAATCTTATATTAAATAGTTTATTCACACTGAATAACACTCTGGTACCTCAGCACAGCCTTCTTGGAGTTACAAAATATTCAACACCATACATCTATATATATATATATATATATATATATATATATATATATATGTATATATATATATATATATATATATATATATATATATATATATATTTATATATATATATATATATATATATATATATATATATACACACACACTTATATTCACTTAAATACAATTAATTAAACAATCATCTAATCAATTAACTATCCAATTATAATATTCATATATACATTTTAAAGGAACACTCTCCAGTTACATTCACTGTTTAAACCTTCTGGAGATAATGTATTAAATTTTAAAATATATACAGTTTCTTTATACGATAATTTATTTTTCATTAACACTTCATCTGTTTCTGAAATATGTTCCAAAATACAAACTTTTAACAGTGAAAAATCACTACTATGACAAGTAAAAAAATGTAAAGCTATAGAACTCATAGCATTATTATTCTTTATGTCTCTGATATGTTCTTGCAACCGTAGCTTAAATATTATTTTAGTCTCCCTTATATAGAACAAATTACAGAAGCAAGATAAAGCATATATCACTGATTTAGTCATACATGAAAAAAAGAGAAGGGGAAGGAAAATTTACACCATTTATTTTTTCGAAACATTTAGTAATATTAGGGCAGACCGAGCACCTTCCACAAGGGAAGGTGCCACATTCCAAAACCTGTAAATTTAACTATTCACCTGGTGAAACAAAACCATTGTGTACCACCATGTCTTTGATATTTCTACTTCTCTTAAATGAGATAGTTGGAGCTCTACAAAGATTTCTTATCCCTACAGCAAAATTAACCTATTACATTTTATCGACCTTTTCAGAAACTATAAATGATCAGGTCACCTCCAAATATGAAAACACTGACCCTCCAAATAATAATGAATGCAACCAATGCCCAGTATAGTGGGATAATAAAATCAAAACTTTATAAAGAAAGAACCTCAATTTCCCATCCATATCTAAATATTGTCGAACAGCTCATAAAACAAAGCCAGATTAGAAAGAAAATCAGGAATAGCATGTAAAGCCTCAAGTCTGCCTATGAGCATGATAACCAGCAGCACAAAACACAGCCATATCATTTTTTTAGCTATCTACTTTAAGTTGCAATAAAATCCTGAGTTACTTTGATGGTGGGTTGAAAGAGCTTAAATTGTTCCGAATGCAGATGGAGGTCAGCTCTTTGTTTAACAGGTAGACATTTAGCATTTTCAGTACATAACAAATCGTGTCCCAACCTTCAGGAGAGTGTGTTGAATCTGCATATTTTGTTAGATAAGGTTTGAATAATTTTAGTTCTTCTCTTACATGACTCAACCATAAGGGGTTGGTCATATTCCAGTTGTGTAAGTAAGACCCTTTTGCTTATGTCTGTTCTTGCTGGAAAGGAGAGGAATTGTGAGATTTTCTTGGCCAAAATAAAAGCCAGTTAATTTTGTTTCTTGTTTTTCTGTATGGAAGAGGTTAGGCCAAAGTCTAATATATCTGAAAAAATGTTATGTTGTCAATAACCTATTGTGGAGATTCTGGATATTTTTACGTTTGTGCCAAATAGATTTTTTTTCTTTTTGATGTACTGAAGCTTTTTGATGCCTTTGCACTTAATTAATAAGAAGAGATATCCATGGAGATTGTACTAAGGAGTGGAAGAAAGTGACTGCTGTTGGAAAGGAACATGTATTTGTTCTAAAACCCTTCAAAATTTGATTTTACATTTATTCTTATGTATTGTATATGTCTTGAATATTCACATGATTTTGTTTCTGGACTTTTGGGTCATGGTTGAAAAGCTTTTCTGACAAGCCCACTTTACTAATTACCAAATAGTAAATAATAATATAGGATCATGTCATCAGCATAAAGCTCTACTGGTAGACATGGTAGATTATAATGAAGCTTATTAAGGAAAGTAGAAAAAAAACCAAAGGGGCTAAAATTGAGCCTTGTGGTACTTCCTTGGATAAGAGTACTTTTGTAGTGGGATTGCAACATATTTTTGCAAAGATGTAATGGCCACATAGATAATTCAGGAACCAAGGTGTTACATCAGGACTAATGCAAGTGTTAAACATGGTTGGTCAGAGTGGGGTGGTCGGTAAGGTCATATGTTTTTGTGTGATCAGTAAAGACTGTCCCAGTTAACATACCCTTATCCATGCTTTGAAGCATTTCATCTGATAGAGTTCATAGCTTAGTCATATTACTACATTCATGCTGTTTGGAGGAAAGGGGTTTAAAATGGGAAATGTAGTCTGAGAATTGTACGTATATCATTTGTTTGAGAATTTTTCCAAGAGTGGGCAATTTGTAGATTGGTCAGAACTGGTAAGGTTTTTTTGGATTGGGTTATTCAAGTAAGGGATGTGAAATGTAAGATCTTCAGATAGTATACATGATATTATTTATTATGCTGAGGTTAAGTGTGTGCTTAAGTGGATAGTAAGAAATTCCCTACAGTGGAGTATAAACCTAGGAGAAAAATTATTGGAGCCAATTGGCCTGTCCAGTGGGATTTGGTCAAGCAGAGTTTGTCTTTGAGTTTTATAGTTTTAAAATAAAAGTGTGGGATAAATGTAGGGTGCAGTGCATTCTGCAGAAGTTGGCATATGCTGGTGGGAAAAGAAAGGCTATTACTCAACTCCATTAGCAAGGCTTGAAGTGTTAGGGAGGTGAAAGTTAGTTGCATCTGTTGTTTTGGTCCTAGCTGTTAGACAGTTGAATTCATTCCAGAATAATCTTGTTTTATAATAGAGGGAGTTTTGTTTTGCTGTAAGACTGCAAACCTTATAGTTTCAAACAGCCTGTTTGGTTAGGTTTCAGAGTTAAGTGCAATAGATTCATATGCTGTGAGATGGGTTCTATTTTCAGGACTGCAAGGCTTCATGTCTTGGTTTAAGAAGACCTTTTAATTCATAAGTGAGACAGTTATTGTTCTTGGATTTGGATAACCTGAAAATTATTGGGAATAAAGCATCCTGGATTTATAGAAGGGATGATGATAGAGCTTCGACAACAATGTCTTGGTCTTGTGAGTTAACTTTCTGAAACCAGCCATGACTGCTTAGATGAAATTTCAGCTAGTTAGCAGTAGTTTAAAATTTGGCTTTAAAGGATACCACTTTGGGAGGAAGTCTAAGTGCTGTTTTATAATTGTAATCTGATTATAAAGTAGTCATGGTTTGGGCAGCAGTACTGGTTTATGAAATGAGACAGTGGGAGTTATAAAAGTAAAATCTCAGACTGAATGATGAGAGATGTGAAGGTTAGAACAGGTTTAGTGTTTAAATGGCTGAGATAGATTAAGGTCATCAAGGAATTTTACAATGTCATTAAGCAGAAAACTGATATAGCTAAGTTTATAGTCACCAATAATAACAAATGTTTTCAATTACTATACACAAAACATGATATAACATGCTAGATTTTGTAATAGTTTAATATTCTCAGAATGAGGAGCTCAGTGCTAAGGGAAATGTATGATTACTGGTGGATGGGATTTTAGTATGTAACCATTTAGAACATGTCAGAGGAGAAGTTATTTTTAAAATTATTTACAGTTGTAGATGAGATTTATAAGTAACATGCTTCGTTAATTTCTATTGCCTGGTCTGACACAAAAAACATAGTCGTATCTAGGAAAAAATGCTGTACAGATGGTCTATAATTTTTAAACCATGAATTTGTGATGGCAAAGAGGTCAGGCTTATGTTGTGATAGTAGGATGATATATTGGTCAAGTTTGTGTTGGATGTTTGGAGTGTTAACTAGAAGGCAGGAGAGAGTTTGAGTACTAAACTACGATATGGAGACTTGAGGGAGAGGGGGTTTGATTAGTACTGATTCTTCTACTTTTGGCTTTTCCCGGTTAGGGGTCGCCACAGCGGATCACCTGTCTGCTCATGATTGGCAATAGAGTTTTACAGTGACAAGTTGCCAGCCTGGCACCCAACCTTCCATGGAGGGCACACACATGCATGCACTCATGCCTAGGGCCAATTTAAAGTATCCAATAAATATGATAAATATGCATTTGAAGAAGAATTTCAGGCAATGTTATGCTGTTTGTGGGTATTTCCTGGAATATAAAAATTAAAAGATAGCATTCATCTGTGCATTGTTTGGGTTGAGGTAGTGCAGAGGGCTGGAAAGATCAATGTAGGGATGTTGCTAGTATATGTGCAAATATAGGAGTGAGCTTCTAGAAGCATAGTGGTCATTACTGCATGGTTAGAAGGGTATGCATAAGGAGAGGGCAGGGCAGATAAGATTAGCCAAAGTGTAAGAAGTATAGTTACAAGCAATGGGGGTGGAGAATGTCTACGTGTTAAGGGAAGTCTTGAAGGGTCTTTGGCTTAATATGGAGAAGTACTTCTTTAAGGACATAGAGTGGGGGGAGTAGAGAGAAAGCTCTATATCTGGCAACAGAATTATAATCAAAGAAAATGAAGGTCATTAACTGGTATAGGAGATATCAAACTAAAGGTGGAATAGCAGGAGGTTGATATAGGAAGTGTAATAAATGCTGAGTTGATAATTTGTGGTGATACTCAATGTATTTAGGTGAAGGGAAGTGTGTTTTTAAGAGTAAATAATGATGTAGTGAACAAAGAGCATGTGACACCATGAGCATGCATTTGATGATTCAGAGGGTGGATATGAAATTGGAGTAAGAGTTGAGCCACAGGCAGACCTCCCACAAAACATGGCAGACAGTCTGTGCCAACACAGACTGAGCAATGTCTGGCAGAGTAACTTTTGCAAAGGTAAAGTACAACTTAGAGATCCATATTATACACATAAAAACCAAGGAAACCATAAACACAAAGCAATATCCTGTGATTGCTGTGATAATAGCTTGGTAGGATGGCATCACAACATCCACATTTAATACCATCACTGCCTAGTGACCACAAGGAACTGTTTCACATTTTACTAAGTGCCAGTTAATTAAAGCAAACATAGTGACAAGAGGGTGATTTGTATGGGGAGCAAGACACAGCTTGAACTCCATTTGCTCAAGTCTACATATGAGAATATGCACCAATACTGCATGAGACTTTGAGGCAATTCACCAAATATGAAGTGAAACTAAAGTAAATGACGTTAAATTGCTGGCTGTGTATCTAGAGCCACTAAAAATAGTTCTGTGTACATAGCAACACTTGCATATAGTTTTTATGTAGCTCAGCAGGGGAGAAGCTAGGAAGTGGCACTGCTATCCCACAAATGACTGTCTTTTAAAAAGACCGGCTTTAACCAGACATATACATACATACATACATATACATAGTAACACTCTGCATTAACACGGAGGAAAGTCTTCTGATAGATCATGGAGTTTCGTGCTTCAACAAGGGAGTCAGATATCACAATGTGACTGTCAATGATGGAAGGTGTAATTTCATTTCAGGTAATATAGCACAGCCTTTCTCTATGCCAGCTCAGCCCACACCTCCAGAAACATAGTAACAACTGCATATATATAGCAACATTCCTGGTTGCTAAATTATTCACAAATCCAAGTCTCTCCTAAATACTTGCAATCAAATTACTACCGCAGAAAGGAAGTACCACAGCCATCCTCCTCCATAATAGTAGCTCCTCCATTGATCCAGGTAACTATAGGCACATCACTTTCTTTTGCTCCACTTCTCTATAAAGCTTTGGAAAAATATTCTACAACTAATCTAACTTTCACTATTATAAATGTTAGAAGCATAAGAAATAAAATTGCTGAACTACATGTCTGGATTACCCAACATAAGCCTGATATTCTCGCTGTTACTGAACCTTGGCTTAAACCTACCATAAACAACACTGAACATTACTTCCTTACTATAGTGGCCCCGGCAATAGCGGCCTTGGCGATATAGTTAGGTAAAGAGTAAACAGGGAGATTAATTGCAAAATGTGGTTGCCCTCCTAGCCTGTAATTGCAGTTGAACTTTATGTGTATTTATTTATTTATTTATTCAGGGGTGATACAGTGTACTATCATGGCTGTGACATGTTGTAGTTTTGTTTTAGCTGTCAGATTTATGATGTCTTTAAAGAGGTAGAAGTGACTTTAACTGAAATGCTTATTGGACTGCAATGTGCAGTTTAAGAGATTGATACAGGGTTGTGATTGGGTTGTGCTACGTTAATCCAATGCTGTTCAAGTGGCCCAGAGGAAGCCAACTTGAGCTCTACAGATTGTGTTCCAACTTTTCTTTTTTCACTGAACCATTTGCTTCATTTTGTTTGGTAGTCAGTGACTTGTTCAATAATGACTCAGATCATTAGGGTAATGACAAACTTTAAATAAACACAGAGGAACAGTACAATGATGGAACATTACACCAAGGTTTTGTGTGTAGAAGATTTTGCAGTAACTGGCTTGGTGCATTGATCCCATTGTATACTTATTTTTTTTTTCAGGAATTGTATTACGTATATTGTTTTATTACTGAATGGCACGTCCATTAGTGACTTTTGTTTTGCTTTTATTTGTACATATCACAAGCTGTTTGTGCTTTTATTTGTTAAAACACCAACTGATGTGTTAGTGTGTCATTTTCAGATTTTCCTTTTTGAAGATATGTGGGGAAATTGAGTATTTTAATGCCTTCCTCAAAGAGTGTTATGGTAAGAAGGCATAGTAGGATAATGGCAAAGCATTGAGGTTGTTGCACCGGAGCCACTATAATAAGGAAGTACTCTCCAAACTTATACCTCCTGTCTGTAAAATGATCCATAATGTCTGTATAAAGAGGAAAGGTGGAGGTATTGCTTTAATACTTTCCAACAACTACTGAATTTACCCTTACAATAAACCAATACCAAACTTCAATTCAGAAGAGATTTTTACTGTTTCCCTGAAATTAAACAATTATAAACAATTAAATATTACTGTTCTTTACATTCCTATTGGCAACATGCAGCTATACTGGAAGACATCCTACATTGATTATCCATAACAATTCCACAATAGATAATACTACTAGGTGATGTGACTGTCAATTGGTTGGACATAAACACTAACACCCTACATCTAGCGTGCACTTACTTGGTTTTATACAACTAATTAATATCCTGTCACATTCTAGAAAAACATCAAATTCCCTTTTAGATTGGGTCCTAGTATCAGATCCTAGCAAATACACCACCTCAGGTACAATGTCTGACGGTCTCAGTGACCATCTCCCAATTTTTATAGCCAGACATCTCATCCATCCTCTTAAAACATCATGTTTATAAAGCAGCACACAACCTTTCCAAGTATGACCCTGAAAAGTTAATTGCTGATGTATCATCTATTAACTGGAACTTCCTAAAAATCCTCCACTTAGATGATGCTATAAATGAATTCAATACATCTTTCCTGAATATAATAACAGGTGATCTAGTCATGGTCTCACGTTACTCTCAAAAGAATTATAGTATAGTCATCTTGAGTAAAAAAATAGTGCTCCTACACAGTATCACATAAATGGCATTCACCTTTAGAGTAATGTTTCAATCTGGAATTTAAGAACTTTGATAGATAGTAAGTTGTCCTTAACTCTGCATGTATCCAGTATTGCCAGAAAATCCTTCATAGGTTCATAGATTTGTAGGTGATTGCTACACTAATGACTCCAGGGGGCATTTTTAAGCCTAAAAATGCTTCCTAAATATATCTGACCAGATTTGATAGCATGATGTTAGTATTATTTTAAGGGGTATAGTTAGGCTTGGGCATGGATTGTCAAACATTTATAGGCTGCCTCTGTCTACTTGAGATGTAGGTGCCAGACTAGGGTTAAATTTCTAATTTTCCATCAACTGGTCCAAGTTGCGCTTGAATTGAGTTAAGGATAAGCTCTGCTTCACTTTAATGGGAAGCCTGTTTGAGAGGAGAGGAAGTCTCTGAGATACATACCTGTCCCTCCAACATGCTCTGTTTCCTTTGCAAGTGAGGTTTAGGTCCCTAGATTGGGTAATTCTGAACAATTGTCTTGCTAGATGAGACTCAACCTCTCTCACCTCATCTGCCATGGGTTCTTATCTTGATCCCAGTCCATCATACTTCACTTTTAATCTGCCCCCACACACTCCATCACAGAATACAATCCTAGGTTTGATATGTATAATTCTAAGCAACTCTTATTAGCTAGAAAGTTCCTAGTGCTTTATAAACAAACAAAAAATCCAAGGTATAGAGAACAACTGTTATTCAGCTAGACTGTTCTATCCTTATTGTATGTGGCCTGTAGGCTACTGTAAGGTAACCTCACCATGCCTTTTATGTTAAAACAAGCCTGATTTCTGTGATCACCTTTACCTCGAAAAGAAAAACTCCTCTTAACTTCCAGTGAGCATGGTGTTTTGAAGAAATGAAACGATTGTTTCACAGTTCAAACAACAGTTCATATCTATAGAATCAAACCACTAAGCACAAATTAACTTTTAGAATGGTTGCATTCATTCAATTCTAGATCTTAAACTGGAATTTGTAAGCCACAATAACCACAATAAATATGAATTACACAACATTGTACAATCGCAATATCTCAGTAGCCATTCAGGCAACACACATACTGCCAGCAGTATTTTCTTCATACAGCTGTAAGCTATTATATGTGGCTAAGTAGCTCTGCCCTCGTCACTTGTCTGTTGAGATATTAAGAGAAATATTAAAATTATTACAATGCAAATAAATAGCATGCAAGTATTATCCAATCATTGTTTAAGCTTTGAAATATTCTAATAATTTATGACATGGTTTTGGAATTATTAATGCGAATATGAACAAAGCAATATTTGACATCTTGAGGCATCAGTAGGATGCAACTGCAGAAATATTAGATGTCATTAGGCTGTAATGAGTTAATGTCCATTTCAGGGATCGAGTTCAACATCAATATTTCACCTTTTTGATTCATGTATAAATTCATCAGGTTCACAATCCTCATCTATGTAACAAGTTTCCCCTACATATTAGGCACTACAAAACCATTGTAATATTAGATGAACTAATGGATCCCATAAATTCCGCTCAGGAGCAGTGGCATCTAACTATGGCAAACTAAACATTATCACATCTCAATCCACCCTATTCCTTCTCTGTTTTTCTTTCCCTTCCTTTCCTCTAGGTGTCCCTTGTTCCTTTTCAATCTAACACAATCCAAGCTGAAAATATTCTAGCTATATTTCATAAATTTATTCTGTCTCCCACCATCAACTAAACTATTAGATCAGCTTCAATGGCTTTTCATCAATCATCTACATTGCACTACCCCCATATTTCTTATGTTGCATATGTGATAGGTTGCATTAGAATAAACTCCTGCCTCAGAAGGTAGAGGAACTTCCCACTGAACCAAATAGCTCTTTCTGGCCACTACTCACTGTACATTGGGTTATGCTACTCAGCCTAAACTAAAATGGTTGCAAAGCCTCTTTCCATCATCTTATACCTTGCATAATTTGCTGTTGTCTGAAGAATAAAAGGATTACTTGTATTCCCTTTTGTTGAATTTCTGTAGAAGATAATGTGGATAGGGGGCTGTTTTTCTTGTTTTGCATTTTCTGACTGGCACTGTAATGAGAGGGATGGGCATGATCCCGTGCTACATAATGAGCAAGCTTGATTTGCTCATGCTGCATGAAAGTGGCCTGTACAAAGAGGTTATTAGTGCCCTTGTAGCAGCCATACACCTTATGAAAGTGATGAGCCAAGTGGAACCTAAGGGTAGTAATTTGGATCAATAATGTAAGAAGCTGGAGAGTGATCTTCCATATACCAGGGCTGCACTGGACTAACTTCTTAGTAAGCAGGATGATTTGGAAAACAGAACTCACCAATAATGCAATAATCATAAGCCTAAGGGAATATGTGGAAGAGGGTGAGTTGAATAAGTTTGTGGAATATTAAATAAGAAGGAGTGCTCCAAGGGCTGTCAGGACTGGATGGAGAAAAAATACACACAGAAACAGAGAGCTGTAGTCATCTCAGTGAAAGCCAGAGCACTTGACTGTTAATTGTAATTTCTTTAATCTACAGCAATGCCATTCATATAGGCTAAAAGAATGTCAGTTTCATGATGTGACTATTAAGCACAGTTTGATTTTGACAAGATGGTGAGTATGGTTTGTGGAAGACTTGACCACTGCGGTGTTTCAGAGACAGTCTCAACTATAGCTAGTGGTATGGAAAATGAAAATTGAAGGATTCATAGTTTTCCCAGTTGCCCTGCATATAGTCTAGATGGGCATATCATCTGGTGCCATAACTTGGAGGATAATGCTCATTTTTATACTGATGTGATACATGGAAATAACTTATGGTGGCTTACAAGCAATATAGCCAGTAGGGAGCAGAATAAACTGCAGGAAAGAGTGCACACTGTGTCAAGTTCAGGCCTGAACTAAGCATGGTCCATGGCTGAAAATAGAACAGAGACACCGATGCAACTGAGCTACTAGCAAAATCTGTCCAGGTGGAGAGCTCAGAAATGGGTATGAGAGATGGAGCCAGCTAGGTGTTAGCAGATGCTGGAATATGGGACAGACTGACTGACAGTGTTAGCAGTAAGACAGCAGGATTGAATCCCTGGATGACTTCATGAAGGAGCACAGTGAAGGTGAAGTAATATTCAAACAACTCTGGCAGGAACCTGTGCAAAGAAAGGGAGGCACCTTTGAAGGAAGGAATAAAGACAAGGCCACATCAACACATGGATTAATAAGGATTTTAAATGGAGTAAAAGTATAGGGCATTACCAGCATCCCAGTAATTAATATCTATGTGAAGATGGATCTAACTGGGGTCACACTGTTTTTCATAGGTAAGTACTAAGGTACCTGCTTTTGTAGAGCATTTTAAGCCCAGCTTTTTCCAAATATGAGAATCATATCCTGTACCTTGTGCAGCAAACACCTTAACCATCATGGTGACCTTGTTTGCCTGATTTCCTCTTACTTTTCTCTGCTCGTCTTCTTCTTCTGCTGTGCTATTGTTTCAATGATAAGAAGGAGATGGATGGGTTGTTATTTGGGATTGACAGGATTCCCTTATCATCTGCAAATTTTTGTTAAGGATTGAAGGCAGAGGTGACTTCACTGGATGGCATTTATTTATTTATTTAGTTATTAATTTATTTCACATTTGTTAACTGGGTTAGTCCAACTGAGTTTGCAAACAAACCCATTTTTAGTGGAGACCCGAGGTGAAAAGCCCCAGCAAACATAAGTAAAAATAAAGTGGCAATATACAAATATTAAATAACAATCACAATGCAAAATGATTGTAAAAAAGAAAAGGTTATTAACTATGTCCATTGCATTGATAGTAAGCAACTCATTTTCAGTGGAAACCCAAGGGGAAAGAGCCCCAGCAAACATAAGCAAAGATAAACATAGAGGACAAAAACTACTAAAAACAATACTCTAAATACGAAATTAATTATGAAGAGAAAAACAAAAGAAAAAAATTATGAACATTACGAGTTGACCTGACAGTAGTGGACTAAAATTTATTACATATGAGAGCAAAAATGAAAAGATAATCATTGTTCAAAAGGAGGACAATGTATAGATATTGATAGGAAGTGGGGGGGAGATAGTGTGGAAAATGGGAGGGGGCTATAGTAGTAGAGCTGAGGGTTTAAGAGATTAGTTTAAGCAGACATTACAAACAAAGGAAGAAAGTTAGGAGATGCAACAGGTTATACAGTGGGAGAGACTAAGACTACTTGTGGTCAATGCAACGGCATAATTCCAATTTTAGTAGGTGGGATTTAAACTCCTTTTTAAAACAGGGAAAGGAAAGGTTGGCTCTAATATGGAGAGGGAGTTTGTTCCAATTTAGTGAGACAGAGTATTTGTAAAGTAGTTTGCCAATATTCCTTTTGGGGTTATAAACTGAGAGAAGATGTCTCAGCAATCCAGAGAGGCTGAGAGGGAGAGTAGGGAGTAACATGGGAGGCAAGAGCAGGGCAGGCAGAGGGGTTGTTGAGTATGGAAAAGTTAGTGTGGAGTTGCGATTGTAGGAGAAGGTGCGGAAATTCCAGCCACTGAAGTTTGTTTACTGAGAGGCAGTGATGTGAAGAGAGTGGTTGGTTTAGAATAAATCAGGCAGTTTTGTTGTATGCTTGTTCCAGTTTCGGCACCAAGGTAGTTTGGATATTGGTAAGGATGGGGGAATCATATAGAATGCTGGGTAAGAGAAATGCCTGCGCAAGAGTGCATTTAGTGGCAGTAGTGAGGAATTTATTGTTCCTATAAAGTAGTCCAGGTTTTTGGTGGGTTTTTTTGATGGCCTTTTGTATGTGCAACTGAAATTTTAGTTGGTCATCAATTATTACCCCATGGTGTTTGGTGTGTGAGGCAGGGGAGATAGTGGTGCCATTTAGGGAGGAAAGAGAAAAGTTGGATTTAAGGTGAGAGAGTGTCTCAGGTAGGAAGAGAAGAAGTTGAGTTTTCTTAGGGTTAAGGATTAGTTGATTGTTTCTGAACCATTTTTCAACAGAGATAAAGGAAGTCTATGTTAGTGAGTGTAGTTCAGAGATAGTATTGGAGATAGATAAGAGAGTAGAGTCATCTGCATATTGGATTACAGATGAGAGACTGCAGGATGAATGTAGGTTGTTGGTAAAAATGCTGAAAAGGAGCGGTCCAAGTATGGAGCCTTGGGGTACTCCTGTTTGAACAGCAAGGAAGGGTGAGATAGCCCGTTGCCATCTAACAGCTTGTTTTCTGCCAGTAAGGTAGGATTGGAACCAGCCAAGAATAGAAGGAGACAGGTTTAGGCCTGAGACTTTCTTAAGAAGGATGAGATGAAACACAGTGTTAAAGACTTTAGAGAGATCAAGGAACAGACAGGAGATGAGGAGGTTGTTGTCCCTAGCTTCTGCAACCTTTTGAGTACAGTATAGTAAGGCAGTCGAGGTAATGTGTTTAGGCCGGAAACCATGTTGCAAGGGGGTGAGATTTTTGTGAATGAGATAGGACAATAGATGAGTATGCATACATTTTTTCAAGGATCTTAGAGAGCAGTGAGAGAATAGCAATTGGTCTATAGTTAGAGGGTTCAACAGAGTTGCCACCTTTGTGCAGAGGAGTGGTATAGAAGGATTTCCAAATTTCTGGTACGGTAGATTCCTGAATGGAGCAGTTGATTAAGATAGATACAGGATATGCAATAGAGTCAGCAGCAATTTTCAGAAATTGAGGGGGGAGTTTATCAGTGGGGAGAAAGCATGGTTTTAATTTTAGAAGTAGGGATTTGATGTATTTAGTAGAAACAGGTCGCAAAGTAAAAGGCTGAGGGACAGAGGAACATAGAGGTTTAGGGGGAGGTGAGGGTGACACAGAAGAGTTGGGATGAGCAGAGTTACCAGAGGGTAGGAGTTTAGAGATGCTGTCTATGAAATGTATGTTGAGTAAGTCTGCAGTTTCAGAGGGAGATTAATAGGGGAAAGGGTTAGGGATGGTAGGAGAACCACTGTGGAGCAGGGAGTTGATAGTAATCCAGAATTTTTTGGGGTCATTTAGGTGAGAACTTTAAAATTTAGTGAAATATTGGTGTTTTTCAAAATAATACATTTTTACATGATTTCTGAGTTGAATCAGTATTCAATTATTGAAACTGAGCAATTTATACCAGTCCTATAGAATTACAATTAAAGTGTTCCTCAATCATAATTGACCTGTTTAGATGTAACTTACAAATATTAGGTCCTTCCATTATGAAACTACACGCACTACAAAAACACATTTATATACACCCTTAGGTTTGTTTCTGTGTATAGCAAGCACCTTGGTATATTCAAATTCTAAATATTGCTTGAAAAGTTTAAATTTTCTGTAAACAAAACTAGGACTAGAATTGATAATTGAATGAAAATCAGGATTACCCTTAAAATCCTCTATGTACCAAGAATGACATTTTTGATACCTGGATTGTGAACATGAAACTATTTTTTGTTAGTGTTAATATCATTACTGGACTTTTAAGCAAAACCTAACAAAACAGGGGGGAAAGCTCATTTCTCTTTTGTGTTATTATTTTTGCAATAGACTCCAAACTAGCTTGCTTGCATCCTCCGATATAGAGCATCTCAATTAATTCCTTAAAACAATCTAAAACATATGATCATATGTACTTAATCTACAAAGTCTAATCATTTGTCCATGAGGTAGATCGTTTTTAATAAGACTGGGGTAGGCACTGGTTTCATATAAATAATTATTTGAAAAACATGTTTTTCTAAAAAAATCCTACTTGAAAAAACACATTTACTAAGATCAAATGTAACTAAACATCCAAGTATGGTACACTATAACCCACTTGCCCTATTGTGTAAACTAAAATTTCAGTATTTTGTTGACTTCACCCACAAACTCTGTAATATCTTCTCTAGATCCATCAGGAACAACATGTAAATTGTTAACAAATCTTTTATAAAACAATGCATGCTGCTTGAAAAAATTCATGCTTGATAAAATCTGGGACTCCCAACATCCCATTACCAAACTGACAAATGAGGGTGTCACAGTAGCCCCCATCACAAAACTCTTCAACTGCTGATATGTGCCATTTAAATGAAAAAAGTTGTTTTCCAACATCACCTTCATCAGTAAACAACAGGTGTTGATATTAATGTTAGAAAAATTTCTCTTGAAAGACAAAAATGATCTAAGGTATTCCAGACCTTTATCAGTGGGAATACTTGTATAAGGTGACTTAACATCAAGTGTATTGCATTGGGTCTTATCAAAGTTAAAATACCTTAATAAAATTAAAAAATACCATGAATCCCTGACATAACTAACTTCTGCACCAAAGGATTGAAAAGAAAGTCTAAAAAATAGTTGTCCCTTTGGTAACACTGCCAGATGCAGAATCTATCAGCCTAAAGGTTATAGGAAATTGCTGAGAGTGTAATTTTGGTATACCAAAAAGAACAATTATCTTAGGTAATTCCAGACTCATAAACTGATACATCTCAATAGTAATAAGTTCATTAACAAGAATGAATATCCACCAAAGATAATATATTCTGATCTGCTGTTTATTGTTTTCCCTATTTCAATAACACAATCAGTATGATACATAATAACTAGTCTACTACCATTATCAGCCTTCATTAATCTCAGTTCATGTTTGTTAGTTCAATTAACACACTCCTTTCCATCGTATTGAGATTGAAACAACTATTTTAAGTTTCCTATTAAATAAACTAATAATGTATTTTTGACATGAGTCAAGAAATGCTTGGATAATGGACCGTAATGGTGGACAGTTAACATGGCAAGTGAGAGTATAATGTTCCAACAAAAGAGGGAGAAATCAGAGATGCAGCAAGCCCATTCTACAGAAAATTTTTGTTTTTGTGGACAAATGTGTTGTTTTCGGCTTATAACATTTATAATTTCACTAAGAAATTTTTGACAGTGAAAGAGTTCATTTACTGGAGAAAGTGATGTCATTTTATGTTTTGGCTTATAACATTTATAATTTCACTAAGGCATTTTTGATAGTGAAGAAGTTTATTTACTGGAGAAAGGGATGTCATTTTTAACCAGTAAACATGCCAATCTATCCAAGACATTGTTGGATTTAAATTTGTTTTGTAGGAAATTAAATGTGTAATACATTTTTAAAGATTTTAAACTTTCAGAAAATAAGAAACTAAGAAGGCCTACCACATTTAATCCACAAACATCTTTCTGCACAGCTGCCATTAAAATGATTCACATACCCTTGGATTTCTTCCTCAAAGATATTATCTCATGGTCAACAACTATTAGTGCTACATTTGTGTTAACAAAATGTATGCCAAGCATTATAGACTTTACAAGGAATCTTATTCTGCATTTAGGGTCTATATTAAATCAGCGAACGCTTAAAAAAGCGAACGATGATTTATCGACCCCATGTAAATGAAAGCTTACAATCCCGAACACTTAGAACAGTGATTTTTTTTCCCAAGGAAAAAAATTGGTGTTCCAAAAAAGAAAAAAAAAATGTTAAAAACATTACATAAAGTGAGGGGCTTCACCCCCCACATCCCCTACTTAAATATACCAACTCCAAGATCGGACTACAGTGACGAAAATGGCAAAATAATGAAAGCGGCCAAGTGATTTCTTTCCCAGGGAAAGAATTTGCTTATATGCCGTTTCGGTATTTTGCCTTTTCTTGCTTTCAAGTTCAATCAAAACACATTCGAAAGAATGCATCTTTGATCATATAATAGGGAACCTGCATTTATTTGTTGACTTTTTGTCTGAGTGATCAAGTGTCTTAGTGATGGTACTACATTTATGTGTTGCATTGTGTTACAGGCTATAGAAAACAACTACCCACTACAAACTGTCAAACTGCTAGTGCTAACCATTACATCATTAGAAGGCTAAGGCACATGACATGGAGTCAGGAAGTAACTGGACACCTGCTGAGACTACAATAAATGGAGGTACACATTTTAAAAAATATAGTTTGAATTAAGGAATTAAAGTAATAATATTTATTTTTTAATCAGAAAGCCCAATTTACATGATGAGAGCATAATTGCAGTGAAAAGAAATGGTGAAAACTTTGCTGATGATCATTAAGATTCACTTCATTAAAACATCACAGCTGTCTTCATATATTATGGCGTTGTTAAATTTTAACAATAAGGAATTATAGCTGGGGATAAATGGCTTATTTTTGTGTGACAGATACATGTTTTACATATAAATGAAGAGAAGAGTAGTTGGGGAAATTAATGAAAAGTGTGTGTGTGTGTGTGTGTGTGTGTGTGTGTGTGTGTGTGTGTGTGTGTGTGTGTGTGTGTGTGTGGCAAGTTCAGAACATGTGCTTAATAAGAAAAGGCACAGATGGTCTGTATATTCTTTGGTTTGCAAAATAACATAGAGGTGTTTAGCTTTAATTGGTCAGTGGCTATAGTCTGATAGATAAAGTGTTTGCTCAGAGGATTTTACAGTATAAAAACAATTATAATTGCCTTGTTCGAGGAGACAAGTCCCTGATTGCTTAGTCTGCCATGTATGTGTTCTCTTACTATAAAGGAAATTGTTCTACTCTGCTAAACTGAGATGTGTGAAGCTATTTTTGACTATAGCAGCTTGGTGCCATGAAGTCTTGGATTTCAAGCTGCCTGTGAGTTGCTACTGCAGAAATCACATTTTGGTCCCATTCTTGACAGGTTTTATGTCTAGTGCATTTTCTGGTGTGTCAGTTCATAGCTATATTTTTTCATCTCCAGCAAGAATTAGATGGTCTCTAAAGGTAAGCTTTTGTTTCAGTAGTCTAGTGATTTTGGTATGATAGTGAGTTAAATTGTATGAGAGCAGGTTAAAAGTGGGTTACATTACATACATTTCGTATGAACGTGGATTTAATCATATATCTGTATGAGACTGGGCTTTGATGACAACTATATATATTTTGTACACAGTATGGGAGTGGGTAATATTTCCATTGCACTGAAATTACAATGGATCCAAGTGTTAGGGTATTAAAAGAACCAGAGTTTGGAACTCCAGCCAGACATATGTTTAATAAATATGAATTGGGCAGATGTAATTACTTGGTACAGTGGCCTGAGCTGACTAAAATTAATAATGCACTGCAGTTCCCTGAGGGTGAAACTTTACATAAGGGCTATTTTAGAAAATATCAAAAAGAAACTCAAACAAAAAGGAAACAAAGTACCTTCCTCTTCTTGGTCAGCTTTTACTGACTATCAAGAAGAATATAAAAACAAAGCAAGGGACTCTTTTTAATTAGAAGTTTAAAATATAACTCTGCTAGATAAAAAAAACACAGTTGTAGAGAGCTAATAGAACAGTATATGCATTATAGAAAAGTGTAGAAGATAAATCTCTTGGTACTTGAAAATAATTCAGCCTGATTCTTTTAACAATGACTGGCCCCTAATTATTTCAGCTCCCCCTTATGACCATTCATTTTCTGATTAAGCAGATAGCTCTCCCTGTCTAGGAGAACAGGTGCTAGGAGATGGCTTGAGGATAGCCCCTTTGCTATTTCCCCTGATAAATCCCAAGTCATGTCTAGTACTTCTGCCCATCCCAGAGGTCCAGTAAATAACATTGGATTTTGGCAACGGCAGCAGCACCACACTGTTTCAAATTCTGATTAGATGTTAATGAGAAAAGAAAACAAAAGTAAACAGTTCTAGCAAAGACACAAGCACAGATAAATAAGGTAAAATGATTTAGTAAAAAAAGTACCCCTTCTAAGCCAAATAATATGAAGAAATTCAAGAAAGTTGATTGCAATTTCCAATAATTATTGTAGGACAAGAATACAGTTAGAAACCCCCTTCCAGGTAAATCTCAAAGGATGTATCAATTGCTGATTCATTATTGAATGGTGATGGCACCCGCACCACCATCTCACTATCTAATACTCAGATTCACCCTTCGAGGGACATACCTAACCATGCATCAGCCAGTGCTGGTAATGCCAGGACTGTTATAAGCATAGTCTGCCTGTGGACAGCAGTAGATTTTCAAACTATTGTAGATTCTCTCTGTCCCTTCCAAACCTATTCAGCTAAACATGCTAACATTTTGGAAAGACGTACTTTTACAAAACCAGACCATTAAAGGTTTGCGGGCAGTTTGGAAGCTTCCACTCCTTCAGATACTTTTAGAAAGATATGAAAAAAGTCAGCTATAGCTGACAATATCCCAGAATACACAGATGAGGGATTTCTAACAGCTAGAGATAATTCACAAAAGGCAATAACTAAAGCATATCCTCTAATACCTAACTGGGCATGAATTAAAGTTTTTCTATAGAAGGAAAATTAATCTACTGATGTATAATTACAATGCATGATAGATGTGTTTGAGGCTTTTTCAGGGCAACCAGAACCTATTGACGGAGTGGCAGCTAGTGGGCTGTCAGCAACGTTTGAAAAAGGCTTATTACCACCTATACAAGATAAAAAACGTCTGTCTAAATTGGCCCAGTTTAGGTATGCATGAAATTGTTAACCAAGCAGAATATGTGGCAGACAAAATAATCAGTGAGGAGAAAGAACAACAAAAAAATTTAGTTGATGTTCAGTTTCAATAATTGAATACTGATTCACGACAAAGAAAACAGGAGAGGAGAAAGCGAGGAGGTAAACATGCATTTATATTCTTTCCATAACCAGCAATACCAGCAAAACTTTTACACCTATTTTTATTTTTATTTATCTATTTTTTTAGTTTGTTTATGGGGATAGTATACTGATCACAACAGAGCATTTGCAGGCATGGCTTGGGTGCAAAAATTCACAAAAAATTGAAAAACAGAGCAGATTCACAAAGTAATCACAGAAGGTAGATAATCGCATATACAATTGATATGGTATGTAAATGTTGACAGAATAGAAAAACAGCCGAGAATGAATTTTAGTAGTAAATATGAGAGAAAAGCAGCAGGTGAGAACACAGGGTCAAAGTAGGAGTGATGCAAGTGAGGAGGAAGTTAGGTTATGTGTCCAGTGGAAAAGCACTTGTCAAATTTTTGATGGAGTTGCCTTTTGAGTTGAGCTCTTAACATACGGAATAGGAAACTTCTTTTAGGTGAGGGGGTACAGTCCTGTTTGGTTTTAGGCACCTAGAGTGGGGAAATTAATTGGGACATTTAAACAAGGTTATAGAGGGTGGTTTTATTATGGAATCTGGCTGCAAGAGGTGGGAAGTCACCTAGTTAGAAGGAGATGGAAACAAGATACCTTAGGAAAAGCTTAACTCTTTAGGAGACTGATACCATTTGGCTTTGGAGAGGGTGATGCTGTGGTGTTACTGTGGTGGTGGGGGTTAGAAATGAAACTGTAGATTTTGTTTTCAGTGGACTGTAGACTAGATGTTTTTTTTTGCAGGGTGTGGTTATGATGCAGAGCCTGTATTCAAGTTGTGAAGAAGGACTCCTTTGTGTTTTGCAGTTCTAGCTGGTCTGGAATGTAAGGGAGACATTTTTCAGGGCCAGAATAAAAGAGAACTGCTCTTTTTTCCCTGATGTTTTCAATGTGATCTTGGAAATTAAGTAACTTGTCTAGTCAAACCTATGTATTTATAGGACATGGTTCTTTCGATTGGGGAACCACTGACATCTGCAATGTTGAGATTTTTAGTTTTTTCAACTTTTGTGAATTTCCAAATATATTCTTGTTTTGGTGGGGTTAGGAGTAGCTTATGGTTGTTTAGCCAGGAATTTAGGGAGTGGAGCTCAGACTGAAACTGGTTTTGAATAGCTGAATGGAATAACCATATAATCTGTATAAAGCGTGATTAGAAGATTAAAGAGGTCAGAGGGTTGTTTTTAATAACCTATAACTCATAACTTATTATTGAAGTACTGTCCAGCAAGAGACCTTTGCTCTAGTAACAAATTCCTATTACTTACAAATAAGACAAATAATGTTGCAGGAGACTTGCTCTACCCCAATACAATGCTAAACTCTGGAATAATATCCCCACACAAATACAACTCTCTGACAAACTCAGTAGTTTAAACCACTACTTAAACAACATCTTAACCAGTCCTTATCCTGCACATGCTCATCACAAGGTTGAGACTTTGTGTTCACCATACAATACTCTCTAAATACTCTCCTTAAACAGAATATACTCAACCTCTCACTGAAATGACAAAACAATTTCATACAAAACTGCTGCATGTACAATCCATTAAGTTGCACATGGACTTTCTCTTTAGTAACTTACACCTCTCTAAAAATCTTAGACTGTATAAGTGTAACCACTGTATGTTTATAAATGTAAATAGAAATGCAACTACTCTCTGTTTAACTGGAACTTAGTATAATGCAATGTAAGCAAATGGAGCTTTTCTCCCCAGGCCTCTGCTAAAATGGAAATTACCCAGTTAGACTTTCCTGGTAAACAAAGACAAATAAATACATAAATAATAAAGATTGAAAACAACAGTGGGGTGAATATGGATCCCTGAGGCACTCCTCTGGTAAGGTGTGTTGGAGGTGATAGGGATGAGTCTATTTTTACTCTAAAACACCTATTTGTTAAGAACTGTTGTAACCAGGTGACAGTGTTGGGGTTAACCTCATTTTTTTAGGAGATAGTTGTCAATAAGATGAAAAGCTTTGGTAAGGTCAATGAAGAGAGTCCCTGAAAGGCTTCCCTTTTCCATAATGAGAAGAATCTCAGTTTTAAGTGACCATAGTGCTATCAGTGTGCTTTGACCAAATCAGAAACTGTGCTGTTTAAGAGTGAGGAGGCAGTACTGTTGTAAGTGGACCACTGGTTGTAGATTTGTTTTTCAAGTATTTTCCCAAGTGTAGAAAGGATAGAGATTGGGCAAAAGTGTGAAGTATTTTCTGGCTGAGGCTGTTTCAAGAGGTTTATCCAGAGCAGTTTTCCATATGTCTGGCATTATATTTTAAGTTAAATAGAGATTACAAATGTGGAGAAGAGATGTGGTAAGGAAGTCTTTGCAGAGTGATACAAACCAGGGAGTAGGTCAACTGTACCAGGGAGTGCAACTAGAGTTTTTTTCTAGTAGCCAGTCAAGATCTTTGTGTGTAAATGTCTTGATATAAAAGAGGGGGATAAAACGGGGTGACCGGATGAGTTGGGGATAGAGGAGGAGATTGTAGTACTAGATAGGTTGGTAAATTCCTAGACAAAGTCAGAAGGTGAAAGTTAGCCTTGAGAAGTTTGGATGGATGCTTCACCTTAGGCCCATCAGTGTGGGTTATGTATTAGCCCTTTCTTTAATTGTCACCAGAGTGGACAATGGCATTATCAGTGTCCTTTTTTTCAACAACAAAAAAATCTGTCTTTTCAGCTTACCACTCACCCCAATGTCCAAGTCTCACAACAAATGGAAAGACAGCCTCCTATTTAAAGAACAACTTGGCAGCCACCAATGTGGCAACAAGACCATTAGGACAGGCATGAACAAGAGACAGCTATTTTATTTGGTACCCGTGGACCAGAAGAGTCCCTTTATTAACATTACAGTGTGCAGTTCTGCTCTTTTATCAAGACAGGAACAACTCGATCTATGATGTTAACTCGATCTATGATAACTTCATCAAATGCAAAAAGCCTCCCACTATCCATGAAATCTGTTCAGAGAGTGTGTGTGTGTGTGTGTGTGTGTGTGTGTGTGTGTGTGTGTGTGTGTGTGTGTGTGTGTGTGTGTGTGCGCGTGTGTGTGTGTGTGTGTGTGTGTGTGTGTGTGTGTTTGTGTGTGTGTGTGTATGCGCATGTGTTTTAGGTAGAGATTGTTGCTTAAATTACGATATACTATATTCTGTACTCTGGATGGATTTTGCTTAAGACATTCCAAACAAACCTTCCTGACTGGGTCTGTATTCAGCCAATAGTGTGCAGATGAAGACACACTCTTTGTAGTGGTTAGATCAGAACAGACCTCTAGTATAGCTGATCTGGAGGGACTTGAAACTGTTTTTTTTTCACAGCTGTAGCTAACCATGACAATGAGGTAGGGCTCATAAAGGGTGAAAAATTATGTCTTTCTTGGTGGTAGTTCTGTACCCTCTATCAGCATAGGTAGATAAAGGAACTGAACATGTCATTTCTGCATTACTCAAGCAAGAAATAATAGTCCCAACCAGAAGCCAGTGTAATATGCCTATTTTGCCAGTAAAAAAAGAAAATGTGCAATGACAGCTATAAGTTTGTACTAGACATATGATCTATTAATGCAGTATTAGTGCCAACTTTTCCTGCAGTACCTAAACAGCGGTGGCTCCAGTTTCCTTTTTGTGCCGAGGCACAACAGTGACACAGTAGATCGCAGGTGGGGCACACAGGACATGTTGAAAAAAAACACCCAAACATCATAATAATAAAGTATAAAATACTTTGATCTAGTAACAACTCACTCATAGTCCACTGTTAAAAATGAAAGCCATTTCCCTATTAAAAAAGTGAATGGCCATCTTACAAATGCTGGCAATGTTCACAATACAAAAATACTAATTTGATATGCTCAAGGATTATGGTTTGGATGAAGTGCAGGTATGCTACAGTCTAACAAGTCAAGGGTATAGCTTCACATACAATAGATGTGGGAAAATGACATGCACAAAGACATCGCTGACTCAACAGAAAAAATATCATTAACCCAAATTCAAAACAGAAGGTCATACTTATTTTCTGCTGCACTGCATGGAAACTAGTTTTTAAACAAATACAGCACATTTTGGCAACTTTCAAGATAAAACACACACCTTCTCACTGCAGACATTGGTGAATATCAACGTGGTTTAAATGTCTGTTGAAAGTACACTGAAGTAGAAGCAGGAGTGGTCAGTTAGCAGCTCCTGGTTTACAGTGCTAGTTTTAACACCTCAGTAGGAATATGGGAGATCATTCACAAGTAGTGTTAAACTAGCCGCATTGGTGCAGCAGTTAGCATGTCGCCTCACAGCAAGAGGTTCTCCCATTCGATTCTCGGCTAGAACGCCTTCTGTGTGGAGTCTGCATGTCCTCCCCACGGCTGAGTGATGTTAAACACATGCAGGTAGGTGCAAGCGTGAATGGGCGTGCCTTCGTTGAAGGTTGGGTGTTGGGCTGGTAACTCGGTACCATAAAAAACACTGCCAATCATGAGTGGAGCGGAGTTCCACTGTGGCGACCACTAACCAGGAAAAGCCAAAAGACTATTCACAAGTAGTGTTAAAGACTTAACAGCTGCTCTGAGAACACAGATCACATGAATTTAAGCATTAATGTACACAGAATTTAAAAAAAAATGATTCCCTTACGTCTGGCATGACTTGTATAAAGGAAGCTGGAAGTGGATTCTGGAAAAAAAGACTTCCAAGATGACTTTACAGTGGCAAATCCATTAAATATAACAACCATACCCACTTACTGATTCTGATAGATTAAAATAGGCAGATTACAAACATATAATGAAATAACTGAGATATACAGGCAAAAATTATTTTTTTATACTTTTATTGACTGGGTTAGTCCCTCTAGGCCAACGGCCACTTTTCAAGTGAGACCTGAGGTGGTATTCATACTGACTAGGAGAAATTTGCCAGGATACCTGGGAACTTCCCCAACTCTTTTTGATAAGTGTCATTGGATCATTTACATTCACTTGAACTCCAACCATCTCAGGCAGTTGTGATCTCAATGGGGCATTGAGATGACATCTCACCCAAAGAACAGCACACCCAGTAATGCAGCACCAGCCTTATTCTGCACTGCATTATTAGTATTGGAAGATAAAGCCATGTACTTGGTGTGGAAAAAGAACCCACAGCCTATTAGAATAAAGATGAGTGCACTGCCTGTTGAGCTACTGATTCTGCAAACAAAATTATTTCAGTTTCCAGACCCCTCCAATAAAAACTGTACTAATACAGACGAAGATTATATCAAGCAACTATGGCGACATGAGCTATTTAGTATTCTGGTTTTGGCTTGCTGAAATAACTCCAAAAAAGACAGTTTAGATCTGAATGTTTTGGGGTAGCAACACACTTCTCAATTTGTATGGCCAAGAATTCTGGATAAAGACAAAATTAAATGGGGGGGGGGGTAAAATCAGGAACACTTTTTAAATATTACTCTGATATACTTAAACATTAATCGAAGAACATGTTTTGCATCAATTTGCATTTTGTAAACAGCAGTAAGAAGTAGGAAACTCAAATGGCTGGCATTACTGACTGTAATCATAAATGATTTACCAAACAACAAAAAAGGGACCGGAAACATTTGAAGCAAAACTGGGGACATTTTGGAAGAATGGGAAGAGTTGAGAGTTATGGGTGGCACTCAAAAAGGAATGTCTGATCGCAATAACGCATTCCAGGGTCTCAATACTTTTTTGGATGTGCAGCACACATACACCCATACAAAAATAAGAAAAAATATTCCCAAATTCTCTTAGCATCTCTAGTAATAAATCTTCAGTGGCAACATCTTGTCTCACCATCTTCGTTATTACTTCATTCTACCCACTGTATTGCTAATACCTTAATATTTGGTAAACACACACACGCGCACACATACACACACACACACACACACACACACACACACACACACACACACACACACACACACACACACAGAATATACTTATGGAACTATGATCAAGTATTAATTTCAGAACTTCACATTAGTGGCATGCATTCCACAAATTATTCTAACTTTTAGAACTTAGGTAATCCTTTCCATATGAGGCAGTTCTTCTTAACATTCAGAGTGTTCCCTCATCAAAAAGACAAAGCATAGTTTATCTTTATTTTTGTAAACTAATGTATTTATTCATACCTTTCAACCTCTTAGAGCAAGAAATCTGGACAAAGCCTAACATAATGGGGAGACCTACTTCCAAAAGATAGGGATATATTTTAAATATTGCTCTTATAAACTTAGTTGTTAGAATAACAGGATTTGTCTTAGCATGCATTTTCTAATGGACATGAAGTCTGAAACTCAAATGCATGTCATTATTTAGTAACTTCAATCCTCCTCACTCAGTCACTGATTTCCCAGAAAACAACACCTTCAGCAGTCTGTCCAAGTCTGCATAAGCACCAAAGTGTAACATTTCCCTAATGACCTCTTCAGCCTTCTATCCAAGTCTGTACAAACACCAAAATGAAACATTTTCTAAATGACCTCTTTAGCAGTCTATCCAAGTTTGCGCAAGCACCAAAATAAAACATTTCCCTCAACAACCCCTTTAGCAGTCTGTCCAAGTTTGCACAAACACCAAAACAAAATGCTTCCCCCAACAAGCCTTTCAGCAGTCCGTCCAATTTTGCACAAGCATCAAAATTCAATGTTTCCTCCAATGATTCCTTCAGCAGTCTGTCCACATTTGCATAAGCACCAAAATAAAACGTTTCCCCCAACAACCCCTTCAGCAGTCTGTCCAAGTTTGCACAAGAACCAGAATGAAATGTTTACTCTTGATTTATTTGAAATAACCATATTTACTTGAGCGACTCACACTTGCTATTTTTCTCAGCTAAATAAAAGCCATTAAATGTGTCCACAGTGAACTGAGAGCTATAGCATTTTTTGAAACTTAAATCGTTCTCTGTGGGCACCAATAATATATCCCAAGATGTTGTCTTTATAGTACCTTGGCACCATCCCTTCAATCTGCACAGCCAATTACAGGTCTTTTAGGGCAGTGCTCAGGCAAGATTATGAAAGCAGAGCAGGAGGCACACAGGAGTGTCTAGGATGTCTATTGGATGTATGCACATATGAGTTGTTGGTTCCCTTAAAGAGAAATAAATAAATCAATAAATACAAATATTGCATATATTTCTTTTTATTTTATGTTGTGAATTGTGCCCTAGACCAGTGGCTGCATGTAATTTGCATTTTTGAAGTAGGTTCTAGGGACTGGGATATTCAGGAGGGCATGCAGTTTCACAAGGGGCACATGCCCCCCATGCCCCTCTGCAGTGCCATCTCTATACCTAAACCAGCTACTGTCCAAAGCTCTATCCCACCTACAGCTGCTATCTTTGTAGTGATAGATATTTCCTCTGCTTTGTTTTCTATCCCTATCTCCCAGACAATCAGTATATGTTTGCCTTTACATACAAAAGACAACAATATGCATTGACAAGATTTCCTCAGGGATATGTAGAATCACCTACACCTTTGTGTAGAGAAATGAAGAAACAACTAGATAAAATTAAATTTCACTCTTGGTCTACCTTAATTCAGTATGTAGATGATTTTTTAGCTTCTGATTCTTACTCTGACTGCTAATTCAAGGTTAAAGGTACAATTGCAGTTGTGGAAACCACAAAACAATTTTATTTATTTATTTTTATTTTTATTTTACATTTGTTGACCGGGCTAGTCTAGCTGGATATATGTCCATTTTTAGTAGAGGCCCGGGGAGAAAAGCTCCTCAAAGTTAAGTACAATAGAACAAGACAAAGACAAAGATAGGTACAGCATCATTAATGCTAAAGACAGGGCAATTGAAAATAGGTAGTAAATGAAAATATTCAAATACATAGAAAATACACTAATCATATAAAGTGGAAAAATACACATTTTTTTTTTTTTTTGCAACACACAGTGAAATACATCCATGTTAATGAGAGGCATAGATTATAGGAAGTTTGGTGGAAGAAAAAGGTAAGGGAGGTGGAAAAAGAGTTAATCAGGGTTAGTGCAAGAGCATAGCCAGTGTTTATTGAGATAAATTTTTAGCTGTGTTTTAAAAAGCGGAAGAGAGGACAAAGAAAGGATTTCTGAGGGAAGTTTATTCCATATTTTGCCAATTGAGTTGGAAAAGAGACAGTCACCTGCAGAATTATTGGGTTTGGTTATATTTATCCATAGTTTGTTGGAAGAGCGTAAATGTTTCAGGTTATTGTATGGTGAGATGAGGCTAGAGAGTATAGGTGTTTTGGTTGGTTGGTATAGGATCTTATGAGCTATTATGAGTTGTTGCAGTGTAAGTAGGTTCTGAAATTCAAGCCATCCAAGATTTCTTAGGTTCAGACAGTGGTGGGTTTTGTAAGGGGATCCTGTGGCAAATCGAGCAATATTATGGAAAGATCAACCAAAACAGAAACACCCAAAATTAGGGTAAAACCATGAAAATAAAAACGCAAACAGCCACTGAAGATGACCAGGTGAAAGGAAGGGTTTTATTCTATAAAGGGATCCAATTTTTTTATTGACTAATTTTATTGTGTTATTGATGTGAGTGTTAAAGGTGAGATTATTGTCAATAGTAATACCTAATAGTTTGGTTGTTGAGTCAGGAGAGATGAGAGTGCTATCCATGGCAGAAATAGTGAAGTTTAGTGGGGTAGACCTGTGGGAAGGTGAGAATAATAGTAATTTGGTTTTCTTAGGATTAAGGAGTAGGCAGCGAATAGAGAACCATTGTTCAACAGTGGTAAAAGCTTTTTGAGTGATTGACTGTAGTTCAGTTTGTGACTTAGCCGTGCAGATAATAGTAGAATCGTCTGCATATTGTATGCAGGTTGTATGTGGGATAGCTACTTGGAGGTCGTTAATAAAGATGGAAAATAGAAGAGGGCCTAAGATAGAGCCTTGAGGTACTCCTAGAGAGGTAGGGAGGAGGTTGGATAGTGCATTTTTCCAAAGAACTGCTTGTTGGCGGTCTTCTAGGTAGGATGTAAACCATGTTAATGAAAGAGGATCAAGTGAGAGAGATTTTAGTATGTGCAGAAGAAGTTTGTGGTTTACCATGTCAAAAGCTTTTGATAAGTCTATGAAGATAGAGGATGAAAGGTAATTATTGTTATGGTTGAAGTTAATGGAGTTGGTAAAGGAGAGAAGAGCAGTGGTAGTACTGTGGGAGGGTCTAAAACCATGCTGACAGTTTGCAAGTAGGTTGTTTTTCAGAAGGTGATTCAGTAGTTGCTTGTGGATACATTTTTCCATGATTTTAGCTATTGGAGATAGGAGAGCTATAGGACGAAAGTTAGAGAAGTCATTAAACTTACCACCTTTGTGAAGTGGGATGATGTGAGATATTTTCCAGATAGAGGGGAAATTACCTTCAATTAAGGATCTATTTATCAGAATAGAGATAGGGTAGGCAATAGCTTTGGCAGATATTTTCAAGAATTCAGCAGGAAGCTTGTCTGCAGAAGGAGTAGATGGTTTTAGTTTTTGGAGCAATGATAAGCTATAGGAGGTAGGTATGGGTTGAAGGTGAAAGGAAGGAGGGTGATTTAGGGAAGGTGAGAGTAGCTTAGAGGTGTCAGGAGAGAGAGATGACTGGCTAGAGTTTGAATAGTATTAGTAAAGAATAAGTTAAAGTTGTTAGCTGTTTGTATGAGATTCTCTGGGTTGCAGTCCTGTGGGTTAGGTGTGATAGACTGGCCAGGGGATAAGAGATTATCGATGCTGGTCCAGAATTTTTTTGGGTCCTTTTTGGTGGTTTGTTGTAATTGAAGGTAATAGTTCCTTTTGTCTAGAAGGATAGCTTTTTTAGTACTGTTTCTAAGTTCTTTGAAGTTTTGGTGGTCAGTTACATTTTTAGTGGTACGCCATTTAGACCACAATTTATCTCTGAGGATAATTTTTGCTTGGTGTTATTGGTTAGCCAGGGTGCTGCTTTAGCTTTGGTTCTGATGGTGTGACTTGGGGCATAATGATCCAGGATAGATAAGAATGTGGAATTAAAATATTCTACAGCTTCAGTAAGAGGGAGATTTTTTAGAGGGGACCAGTTACATTGAGATAATACAGCTATAAATTTGTCAGGGTTAAAATGTTTTTTTGAACGTGGTGTTCTGTATGTGGTAGGTAGTCTTAGGTTGGTTCTATGCCTAGTAACATAAATAAGTGAGTGGTCACTTAGGGCATCAGGGAGAGTACCTGATTGATAGGATTGTTGAGGAGTATTTGTAAGGATCCAGTCTAAGATGGATTCTTTATTGCTGCTTTATTGCTGCCAATTATTTAGGACAATAATAATATTTAGGTTCCCTGCAAATGTTGCCTTCATGCATTGCTGCAATTCAAGCAGAACCGTACACTACAACATTAAAACAAGTGGAAGTTCTTCTGGGACTGACAGGTTACTGACAACAATGGATTTAAAATTGTGCAGTAAAGCCCTTGTTAGAATTATCAAAGAAAGATATCCTTGAGCCCTCACCCAGGCAGAAACACTATGAACAAGCTTTTGTTCAGCTAAAACTTTATTTCTGACCCTCCTACTGTTGGGTTACCTAATTATTCAAAGAGATTTTTTTTCTGTTCTATTGTGAGAGGAACAAAGTAGCATTAGTATTATTAGCACAGTGTAGAAATGATGGTTTTACACCTGTTGCTTATTTTACTACAAATCTTGATTCTGTAGCTCCAGCCCTCCTTCACTGCCTTAGGGTGATGGCCATGATAGCGCACATAGTAGAAATGGTGACTGCCCTACCTCTTGGGCACAAAACTTCTGTGGCAGTTTTACTCTCTGTAGAAGCATTATCACTAAGTACTAAAACACAATGTCTGTCTACTTTATGATTGTCTAACTATGACTTGTCTTTGCTTAATAATCCTATTTTCCAGATCATTAGATGTCCACCTCTTAACCCTGCTTTTTTAATTCCTACACTGGATGGAGGCAAACCCCATGATTGTCTTTTTGTAGTTAACCATGTGCTCTTCCTAGATCAGATTAAAAAGATGCATCTTTAATAAACTCTGAGTTGCTTTTATCTTTCTCTGGATCTTCTGTTCAAAAAGAAGCTAGTAGAAGCATTTTCCATGTGCACAGTGAATCAAGTACTCTTGACTAGACAATTAAATGGAAATGTACCTGCTCAGATAGCTGAACTTGTAGCCATTACTGAAACATGCAAAATAGCAAAAGGCAAATAGGTTCATAGGTTCATAGGTTCATACTAGGCTATCTGCCCGAGGGCATTTACAAGCCTAGCCCATAGTTTTGTGGCTTACGCCACCCCTTTAGTATGGGGAACTATACCCATTATTTTGCTGTGCCTCTGTTGAGCAGTGACACTGAGGTAATCCCTGGGGTATATCTGCGATCTCCCATCCATTGGTCAAGATTTCTCTTGAACAAGGCCAGCGAGGTGCTCTGCCTCACATATAGCGGGATTTTATTCCACAGCATAGGGAGTCTTTGGGTGATGAATCTATCCCTCCAGCACGTCCTATTAATAGCCGTGTCGAGGTTTAAGCCTCCCGCCCTTGTGGCTCTGATGGATCTAGATTTTTTGAGGTGAAGCATATTCATCAAATCTGGGTTTGACATGGCCTAGTATGTTAGGCAAAGGTCACCTCTGAGCAAGCGTGGCGACTGAATAGAGCTGGAGTTCTTTCAGTCGGGCAGCATAGGACAGATGTTTGAGACCCTTTATCCTTTTGGTGAGGAACTTTTTGTGGCCTCTCCAGCTGCTGCAAGTGTCGGGTCAGATACATTCCGAATGGGGCATTGTACTCAATCATTGGTCTGATGAGTGATGAGTATAGGGAGACTATGACCTCCCTTGATCTAGATGAGAATCCCTTCATGATAAGGTGGGCAATGTAGAAGGTCTTCCTAACTACTTTAGCTACATGGGTGTCGAATGACAGACTACTATCAACCTGGGTCCCCAGGTCCCTGATAACTTCTTCTGTGCTCAGTGGATTGCCACCTATTTGGTAGCTAGGGGTAACCCTGTTTTTCCCGAAGGGTATGACTATGCATTTTTTGGCATTTAACTTTAGGCCATGGCTCTGGCACCAGTTATCTGTTTCTGTGAGACCCTTCTGAAGGATATCTGTGTCAGATGTGTTTTCTACTATGGCGCCCAGTTTGCAGTCATCTGCAAACTTTGTCAGCCATAACCCTCCTGTGTTTGCTTGTACTTGGAAAAGTAGATGCCAAACAAGAGTGGGCCCAGGACTGAGCCCTGTGGTACACCACTTGTGACAGGCTTTGAGTCTGACATGGCGCCAGCAACTCTGACCCTGTGGGTTCTGTCACTCAGCCAGTTTGCAACCCATCTTGTGATGTATGGGTTAACATTTAAGCTGATGAGTTTTTCAATGATACCCGAGTGGGGTATTGTATCGAAGGCCTTCGCCAGATCGAGGTAGGCTGTATGGACTGCCTTTCCCTCATCAATGGCTTTGGTGACTGTTTCGAAAAAGTCAACCAAGTTTAGAAGGCATGATCTGCCTTTGACAAAGCCAAACTGGGATGGATCCAAAGTCTGCAAATTCCCTATGTCTTTATTTATGAGGTCCATTATGATCCTCTCCATGGCTTTGCAGATAAGGCTTGTCAAGCTAATGGGCCGGTAATTTCCAGGGTCGGTGGAGGCACCGCCTTTGTGAAGTGGGACCACAGTTGCAGTGCGTCACTTCCTGGATACGTATCCAGAGGTAAGACTATGATTAAACAGCTGTCCTAGCTGTGGGTTTAATTCCTCGTTGAGTTCGTGGAGCGCACAGCCGGGGACACCATCAGGTCCCATGGATGCTGTGTTTTTTGCTTTGGAGAGAGCAGTTCTCACTTGAGCGTTGGAGATGTTTGGGGGGCTGCAATCGCTTGGTATAGATATCTCTCCTTTTGGGGAGGGGAGTTTGCACTGAACCTGTCAGCCAGTATGTTGGCAATGTCTGTAGGATCAGTAATCTTCACATCATTTTGAACTAGTTCTGAGCATATCTGGGAGTTTCCTCCCAGGTTTCTAACATAGCTAAAGAAGGCCTTATGATTGTCTTTTGAGTCTTTAGCTATTTTTCTCTCAAAATTTGCTTTGGATGATTTTATGAGAGCTCTTAGTTTTTACTTATAGTGATCAAGGGTGTCTTACCTTTTAAGGATTTTGCTCTATCTTGTAGTAGCTTCCTCCTTTTGTTGTAGAGTTTGTTTATGGCTGGGGTCCACCAGACTGGACGCTTGCCTTTGGTACAAAGAGTCTTTGTTTTGCTTGGGATTGCCTTATCCATGCAGTCCTGCAGGTGCTGGTAGAAGGCATTTGTAAGTGATTCAGCGGCTTGAGTACTGTTTTCCGCCGCTCGGGGCCTTAAAGGAGACCACACTAGTCTTTAGAAGTGTGAAGTCGGCTTTCGAGAAGTTCTTTACTGTGGTCTTTTTATTTCAGGTGGGGTGGGATGAGGACCTCCAGCGAGATTAGTTTGTGATCTGATCTCACCAGTGAGGGGTATACTTCGGTGTTGAACATTGTGCTCCCATGTTCGTGATGATGAGATCAAGTATGTTTTCTCCTCTTGTGGGGATGGTGACTAGTTGTTCCATGGCATTTGAGTTTATGAATTCCAGGAACTTTTGGGCTAGGGTGTTTGGGCTTGAGTAGTGTTCCCAGTCTATATTAGGGTAATTGAAGTCACCTAGTATGATGGTGTTTGGTGATACATTTATCCCCTCTAGTGTTTTCAGGAAGGCCATGTGAGGTTCCTGAGTTTGTGAGGGTAGCCTGTAACATGCTACAATTTGCAGAGCAGTCTTGCCTATGGTTAATTGCACCTGGATGGTCTCCAATGCATCATGCATTGCCACCAGTCTTGAGGTGTGGGTGTCCTTGATGAATATGGATACCCCCCCTCCTTTCTTGGTATTGTCCGGATTTTGGGGCCGGAACGCATGATAAGAGGTAAAACCTGATAGTGCTGGGGTGCTCTCAGGAGCCTTGAACCAGGTTTCTGTCACTGTTGCAATCTTTACAGACTCACATTAGAGTCTATATTATATACTCGAAGTTTTAAAACTTCAACAGTCATATAATCGACCCTATATGAGTGAAGTTTTAAAACTTCGAACATATGAAAAAAAAAAATAAAAACAAAAAGCAAGATTTGCAACTGGTCTACCCTATAGAACACATCATTGTAAAAACCTAAATTATCTTGGATGGCCAGAGCTTCCCAGGCAGATTCAGTATAATCAACTCGTTGTGGCTCACAAAGCACTTAACCAACCAGATAATACACATGCCCTGAAAGAAATCATTTATCCCCACTCCACCTCTAGATCACTACGGTCACCCAATAGAATATCAGTGCAAACCATTAAATCCAACAACTCAGCTGGTGACTCCCTGTTCGCCAACTCTGATGGCAAAATTTGGAATTCCCTTCCTGCTAACATTACCCTACATGCCACCTTATGTCATTTTAAGAAAGCTCTCAAGGAGAACTTCAAGTCTCAATGAATATGTCCCTGCTCCAAGCCTGACTAAGTCTTGATGCATACTGGTTTACTAGTTCTATGTCTGTAAGTGGTACTCAATTATCTTTGTTAAGTTAGTTTAGAAGATGGTTAGACTGTATTAATCTAACTGGACTATAAAATGTGTTATATTTGTAAAAATTCAACTTGACTGCAAAATGTGTTCTGTATGTATAATGTTATGAATGAAGACTCATGATCTATATGCACATTGTAATGATTGTATATGAAACCATCTGTGGAGCTTTTCTCCCCGGGCCTCCGCTGAATATGGGCATGTATCCAGTTGGACTATCCCGGTCAACAAATGTAAAATAAAATAACTAAAAACAATCTACCTGAAAGCTCTGAGCCCCCTGCACCCCCCCCACACCCCCCACTACTTAAATATACCAACTCTGAGATCGCACTACAGTGAAGTAAAGGGAAATATTACCTACGGCAATCTCACTTCACTGTAGTGCGATCTCAGAGTTGGTATATTTAAGCAGTGGGGGGTGTGGGGGTGCAGCTGCCCATGTGGGGGTGCAGGGTGACTTGCCCCCCTGCTCAGAGCATTCAAGTAGGTTGTTTTTGTTTTTATTTATTTTATATGTTTCAATTTTTAAAACTTTGCTCATATAGGTTTGATTATATGAGCGTCAAAGTTTTAAAACTTCAAGCATATAATATAGACCCTCACATTATGCTATGGGGTATTTCATGATTTTGGAATACTTTGGAGAGAAAGAAGGATATATTACATCAGCAAGAATGCTTATTAAAAATTCTGCTTTTGTTAATGGACCAAGCTGATGACTCTGAAAAGGTAAGCTGGAAATGGTACTGCTTTAGCCACTCCCTGAACTCAATTTGGCACCATTCAGACAGGAGACTAGTAGCACCACATTCTATTCTAGTACAATTAGTAGTAGCACCACATTCTGTTCTAGTACAATTGGTAGTAGCACCACATTCTGTTCTAGTACAATTGGTAGTAGCACCGCATTCTGTTCTAGTACAATTGGTAGTAGCACCACATTCTGTTCTAGTACAATTGGTTCAGTCTCATTATTTGTCTTCTCATTTGAGGAAAATGCATTAATAAGACAAATTCTGACTGACTAGTATGCCCTTTACATTTCCGATTTCTGTCGAATATAATCTATCCAAAAGTATTCCTGTCCTTTGAAAAAGTCATGCGGACTTTTCTGTTGAGACCAGTGAGATATTATTGAATTACCACAGTGTTAGAAAGTTCAGCAAGTTTTAGAAACTGTATTGTTTTTTCTGGATGGGTTGAAGCTTACCCTTGGGCTAGGCATGGCCTCCAGAAAAATATTACAAGAACTGACACCCAACTTTGGCATACCTTGTAGTATTCAATCAGACAGGGGTACTCATTTTACTGGTCAGGTAGTACAGCAAGTATATAAAATTGTGCAGGTATGCATGCAATATCATTGCCCACAGAAGCCCCACACTTCAGAAATTGTTGAGAGAATGAACCCAACTTTCAAATTGAAATTCTAAATTATGTGAAGAAACTGATCTTAAATTGGCTTGAAGCATTGCTTTCAATCTGATTTAGTATTCACATTGCAGTTAATACTTCTAAAAATACCCTCTCTGTGAAATTCTTATGGGAAGACCTATAAGAATGCCAAAACTGAATTGCTCAAAATTTTCAATCTGCAAGATGTTGATGAAGCTATTTTTCTTTATTGCAAGCTTCTTGTTTCTGTTTTACAGCGTATTCACTCCTAAGTTATTTCAGCTAAAATATAGCCTAACCCTGCCTCCTGTCATGATTCATGCATGCATATATTCATACAAATATGTCAGGCATGGGCAATAATGCCCTTCTAGCCTACCAATATACAAAAACAGTTATTCCCTTAATAAATATCCAGGTTGTTCTTAAAAATATCTAACTAGTGCTTGCTTTAATGTAATTTAGTAGTCTATTGCATTTATCTGCTACTCTCTCAGAGAACCAATTATTAAATCTCTCATTCCTAAAGCATCTTCTAAATAGGTTATCTGATGATTCTCTACTACTTTTGACAACTCCAAACATTCCTAGAGGTAGTTGTCCCCAAATGCCCTATATACCTGAGCAGGTGTTCTCTTAAACATCTATATAAGACACTGTACAAGTTCAGATATTTTACCTTTCATAACAACTTAAATTTTCCCACCCCTAGATGCCCTTGGTTTATTTTGACTGTACTCTTTCCAATTTACTCAAGCTTGTTTTCTTATACAGTTTCTATATTGTTATTCCATATTTACTTTTCGGTCTAATGTAACTAGTAAACAATGGTTAAATCATTTCTGATTTTATAGTCTTTATAAATCTTTTTATACCCCCTATAGATCAATAACTATCATTAAGCAATTGGTTGATATGATTAGAAAACTCAAAGTTGGATCTAGCCTTATACTCAGGTCCTTAAATGAATCTACAGCTTCAATCACTGTGTGCTGTATTAAATATTCACTTTTGAATCTGTCTTCCCAATCTCATATGTTTAGTTTTTGATGTATTTATTATCATATTATTCTTCTGTGCCAAAATGATTAATTTAGTCAAGTTCTTTAGCAGACATGCCCTATCTGTAACACATGTAATCAGTTTACCCATTTTCAAGTGATCTGCATAGAGACTAGAGAAAATCTCAGATGAAAATGATAGATCTGAGAGACACAATCTAAACAAGTATGTGCCTAGGACAGAGCCCTGTGGGGCACCCTGACTGTAACCTCAAATTTCACCTGCCCAATTTCTGTATGTTACTTTCCATGTCCTATTTATAAACCATGCTGTTATCTATAGTCTAAAGTGTACATCATTACCTATTTGTTTTAATTTGCTGGTCAATATTTGTGTATGATCCTATCAAATGCTGAAGTTAAATCTATATAACTGCATCACAGCACAATTTTTCATTTAGTTCTGTTATTAAATTGTTGCAGAACATCATGCTACAGGTGGTTGTAGATCTATTTTCAACATATGCATGCTGATAAATGGTTTCAAGTCCCAACCTTTCTAATTCTGACAATAATTTGTCCAATATAATCTTTCCTATTAGGTTCCACAACATGAAAGTAAACATGTGGGTCTGGCACCCCAGCCAAGAATCGAACCAGAGAACCTCTTGCTGTGGGGCGACAATACTAACTGCTGCACCACTGCGCCTCCTGGTAAATATATATATAAGCTTTTGTGTCTGAGAAAAAAATTTAGTATATATGTGCAGTTTATCAATTTGTATGTCTTTACTCCTACCATATCTTATGTATCTACAAAATGGTTTCTTATTATACTCAATATCTTTAATAAATTTTCTTTAGACTTTTCTTGATCTTACCTCACACTATGTTTAAGTTTGTCCATCTTTCTTATTTATTTCCATTTTCAAATCCATAGTCTGACCTCTTTTCCATTTCTTATACTTTTTGTCTCTCACCATAATCAAGTATCTTGTCTTATGGAAATATATCCACCCAAGACCATGTTGTTAAACATTTTTTTTTTATTTTTTTGCATTCAAACAATTTTTCTTTCAAAACTTGTCACATTATATCCCCATTTTTTCCACTGAATGCACCACTCCAGTTAGTTTTATACAGTGATGGTTTTGCTTCCATATAATCTGTCATTAATCTGCTCTGCATTGTTTTAGATTTCATTTTGGCAGAATTACATATCTAGCAATAATTTAACCATTATAACCCCATAACCACTGCACATCAATGGTGGTAAAACATGGCATGAAGTAACAGTAATTTTTTTTAAGAACACAATGTTCTAGCATGTTGCATTCCCTGGTAGGCTTTTTTACAATCTGAAGCACTTGTTGTTCCTGAACATACATTGTAAATAACTGCCTCACTAATGTTGCTGAATCAGTATTAGTCCAGTCTGTTTCTGGTAAATTTAAGGTCCAAGCCACAATTATTCTTTCTTCCTGCTTTTCATACAAGAAATGTATAAATTCATCCAGGTTATCAGCACTTAACTTTGGTAGTCTGTATACTCCAGTTGTTATGTGTTCCATGGTTGTCATTATTGCTTTATTGCCACAGTTACACAATCTACAGTACTGGTGTTATCATTGAACATATAATAATCAAAGGTCACACAATTTTAATCCCTATCATAACATCACCACATGATTTTTTTACAGAATGTCTGTACCAGTAAAAACACTTATACCTTGATGAATTGGTTTTCAGTCATTGTTCTTTAACCTTGTTTCACAAACAATAACAGCTTCAATCTGGTGGGAATGTAGTAAATATTCCAATAAAAAAATGTTATTACTAATGCTCCTAGCATTAACAACCATCAGAGATGCCTCATATGCTGCTATCTGTGAACTGTTAAAGTTTTGACCTGACAAAAATCATGTCTTGTGTTTGTCAAATATTGCAAGATATCTGTTGCAAACATTCTCTTCCCTAATTTCGACAAGTGCACACTACACTCTCTAGACACGTGTGTGACCAAAATTAGGCTTCAGTGTTTTACACATTTCATTTTTAAATGGGACATTTTTTCATGTAAGTATTTACCTAAAAAAATAATTTCATCCACAGTGGCCTGACTCACATTTCTATATGTCATTTGTAAAATATATATGCTAACACCTGTGCAAGTTATGCTATCTAAGAGGGCTATAAGTTCACTAGTAACATGATGTTGTCCTGGGGAACTTTGTTGACTTCAAATCATTCTCCGGAAGACATACCCTCTAGCCAAGATATGAAGCATCCTTCCTGGTGCTCCTTGCTAAAGCTACAGCAATTCGATGTGAAGGATTGCCTACTTGGATTAATGTTGAACATGTGAAGTATACCCTCCCTAATAACAGATGAGATACCAACAACATCATCATTGTTTTTGATGATAAGCCAATTGTATCACATACCAGAAGAAAAACCAAGGAAACCAATGTGTCCAGAAGTGAGGCCTAGTGATTCAGTAGCATCATCTTTGTTGGTAGTGAGGCCTAGAGCTTCAGCAATGTCACTGTAGATGGAAGTGAAGTTAGTGATCCCACAACATCATCTGCAACAGACAATGAATGGAATCGGCCCAGGATTTGGGAAATGAGTCAAGTGACCAGGCACAACTCATAGGACTCAGACTAAAACCCAGAATGGAACTTGTTCAGTAATTGATATTACATGAACTATAAAAAGACAGTGCATCATCCTTGTTTACAAATTAAAAAAAAATACCCTGCAGCCCCAGCCTGCCCAGTATTTGTTTATATTTATTATTGGAACTGCTACACTGGTATTCATCATTCTTCTATTGAATTTTCTAATTTCATCCAAAGCCATTGGAATTGTAAGTATTGAACATTTTTTTAAAGAAAATGATTTGGTTAAGAATAGAGATACATTTTTTTTTTTTGGTTAACACCAGAATGGTATCCTTTGTTTGCTACCTTTTCCTGCTACATTGTATACTTATGCCAAGACAATTAAAATGTTAATAACTGTTGGATATATGTATATATACCAACTGCACATGATGATTCCAATACCAGTAACAGAGACAGAAATAGGAGAAGCTTTTATGACAATCCTTCTGACCAAAAACTAAAAAGGCAGACATACTTCTTTGCATAATGTTACCATCTTTAGACTCATTCACTGAAATTATCACTGACTGTAATGGGACATAGTTGTTACATTAAAAATGGAGCACTTCCAGTTAGGTGGAGCAACATTTATTTTAACCAGAAAATATATAATGGTGCTGGAAGGCAGGGTATGGCCATATTGAATGAGTCTTATTACGTATGTAGAGACGAAGTTTACCACTTGTTAGCAATAGACTTGTCGGGATGTTGTTACATTGGTAGTGTTATTGCAGCTGTTTGACATACAAAGACTACTGAGAGGAAAAATTCACAATGTTTGTTGAAAGAGAGAGGCAAAGGACATTAAAAATCCACCCAGTCAGGAAGACAGATTTTTTGTGAGTGTATCATCATAACATAGAAAAGACTGCATTCAAAAGATAGTCACACATGAACCTGGGTGATGGCATTATTTCAAGAATGGATAGTTTGCCTGCTTGTGGGGCAGTGAAATCAATTTGGGAAATAAAAAAAAAACATTCAACTAATTAGAAATATTGAGAAATTCATCTTTTGAATCAGTTAATCAGATTACCAATTAAATGACTGCCATGTGCAGTGTAGTGCTGCAAAACTGCATACTCATCCAATCAGAGTGCTGCTCATTTATTCCTGATAATGAGCATGCTATCCACATCACTTAGAAATTATACAAAAAGTTGTAGAGTTGTCTCATGTCAAAAAAAGCTGACAGCTCACAAAGGACATGGTTGACTATTTTTTTTTTTCTGGTTGGGAAAGAAATGTTTTAAAAAATATGCTCATTGCTATTAAAATTATCCCCCAGATTCTGCAAGCCTTGCATGGTGTGCAGGATTAGTGCAGGAGCTCTAGCAGGCAATATCTCTGCCATCCAGGAATAGCCTGCAGGGGCGTGCATGAGCGCTCCTGCAGTAGTCCTGCACGGTCACAGCCCCTGTATGCAAATTAACCCATTTGCAGGAGAAATACATGCAAATTAGGTAAATTTGCGATCCAGGAAGCTGGAAACTGGCCATGCAGGACTAGTGTAATCTGCAGAAGTGTACTCGGTTAGTAATGAGTACATTTCTGCAAATTCTAAAACGGAGCCGTGACAGCTCCAAATAAAGAGTGCATATCAGTCAAGAGGCATGCCAGTGACCAAGTATAAGGCCACTGGCATTGGAAACAGCTTAAAAAATAAAAAAAAACAACTTTTATTTTTTTTTAGCCGATCTCGGCAGTTTAAGAGTAGGGCAGCAAACGGAATCGGGGGGAAAATAAAAAAATAAACCTAAAATTAGCATTCTTGCTAAAATCACTATTCTGTCATTAAAGTCAATGGCAGGCAGAAGACAACATGGCCAGTGAGTGGTGATTGCTAAGGGGGGAGGCTCAGTGTGAGACATGTAACTAAGCATTAGCAGGCAATCCTATGCAAATGAGGGGTATGACAGTGAATCCCAGTTTTCCCCAGCATGCTAGTCAGGTCCCAACAGTGTATGAGCAGGAATAGCTTGGTGCAAGCCTAGGAGTTAGCTGACATTATAGGAGGGTGTGTCAGGCATACTGTAAGCGGATTGGAGCCCTGTGGCTCAGGTTTTCTCCTAGCTAAGCACAGCTAAGCAAGGGGGCGTGTGTGAGTCTGTCTAGCACTCTTTACATTGCCTAAGCGGGTGTGCATGCCACACACTGGGTTTTAAAAAAAAAAAAAAAAAAAAAAAGGTAAACCAGGAAATAGCAGCTCTGTGCACACTTGAGCACTGTGTTTGCATGGCGTGCCCCTGGGCTTAAACAGGAAGGCAATAGGAAGGGAAAACAGCAGTAGGAAGTTAATCAAGGAGAACTAGCATAGCTGTCAGGTGAAATGTATCAGAATAAGCCAATTACACTGGCAGCAGACCAGCCCAGCCCAGAACACTACTATAAACTATGAAAACACCTTCCACTATGGATTTTCCCATACTATACACCACCGTTGTATACAAGTGGGGAAGTTTTAACAGACAAAACAACAAAATGATAGGGGCTCCAATAGCTATCATACAACAACTTGTGGAAGAGGCTGAGGGAGGTGAGGATGTGAATCTTGCCAACCAACCCACAGTGAGGAGACGGAGAAGAGTGTACAGACCCAGGGTAATCTAGCGGGGCTACATGAGCTGGAGATAGTGGAGCACTACAGGGTAGACAGAGACCGCCTACAGCAAATTGTTGAGCTGCACCTGCCATGCCTGACACACAGAACTAACAGAGGGGAACCCATCCCAGTGGATACCAAGGTATGTGTAGGCCTAAGAATACTAGCTACAGGTACCTTCCAAAGGCCAACTGGGGATATAATGGGGATCTCACAGGCATCAGCATCCAGGATACTCCAATTCCTGGCTGCCATATCAGCACATGAGCATGTATATCTCCCCAAAACCCGTGAGGCGCTGGCCAGCAATATGCAACTGTTCCACCAAATAGCAGAATACCCTGAGGTAGTGGGTGCTATAGATGGCATGCACATATGCATCAAAGCACCACCCGGTGAGTGGGCTAGGGTCTACATCAACCACAAGGGCTTCCCCTCCATCAACTGTCAGGTCGTGTGCGATGCCCAGGGCATAATAATGAATGTGTGTGCTGGCTGCCCTGGAAACTATCACAATTCCCACATCTGGCATCTGACGCAGCTGTAGCAGAGATTTGCCAATGGGGACATCCCTCACGGTCACCAAGTGGGGGGATGCTTGATACGGACTGGAGCCATGGCTGATGACACCCATTAGAAATGCACACACACCCGAACAAAAACTCCATAATGAGGCACGTGCACAGACCATGATTATAATAGAGCGTGTGTTTGTGATGTTCAAGTCACAGTTCTGGTGCCTGGACACATCTGGTGGAACCTTGCAGTACTCAGCAGCTACATGTACCCAAATTGTCATCGTATGTGCCATGCTACCCAATATGATCCTGCAGAAACAGCTGCAGCAGGAACAGCATGGGGCAAGGCCACACAGCCCCCACCATTTCTAAGGCCTGCACAGGCACAGAGTGACTCGGAGGAGGAACAACCTGAGCTTGCCCCAGTAGGCAGAAGGAAGTGTGCCCAGTACACCCTGGCCTTGGTAAAGAGGTAACTTATAGCACATGCAATGACACAGGAGGTACCTAGGGAATAATACCTCTCTCTGACTCTCACATACAGTAAATGGGATGCCAAACATGACACTACCTGTGCTCAACCATGTGTAGGGAGTGCACTATGTGCATCTGACATAGGCAGCCCTGCAGCACCACCCTCAATACTGGGACACCCACAAGGTAAGTGACTCACACGTGCCAGTCAGGGAGGTTCACATACCCAACAACAGTCACAGCCAGCAGGACAGGTGTAGACAAACACAAACAAAGGCTGTGCTATGGCCTCTAAATGATGCCTATGGGTACTCCCCCCCAGGCCTACACAGACAGACTACAACAGCTCAGGCAGTGGGATGTTAGTACTGAAGGGTAGAAAGTCAGAAACTAATATGTAGGTCAACCAAAGCTAAGACCTGTAGTGCACTGATATGCCTCTTATCAGCATGATAGGTTAGAATATAGAATGAAATGGAGTACCTGATGCACCAGTACAGTCATAACAAATGTGTACAAGTGTCAGGTGTGCCCCCCCCCCATCCTATGTAGAAATGTAATAACAGTCAGGTGTGCCCCCCAATCCTGTGTAGAAATGTAGTAACAGTCAGGTGTGCCCCCCCCAATCCTGTGTAGAAATGTAGTTACAGTCAGGTGTGCCCCCAGTCTTGTGTAGAAATGTAGTAACAGTCAGCTGTGCCCCCCAATCCTGTGTAGAAATGCAGAAACAGTCAGGTGCCCCCCCATTCCTGTGAAGAAATGTAGAAATAGTCAGGTGTGCCCCCCCCCATCCTGTGTATAAATTTAGAAACAGTCAGGAGTGCTCCCGCCAACCCTACCTATTTATGTAGTAATGGTCTGGTGTGCCCCCCCAATCTTGTGTAGAAATGTAGAAATAGTCAGGTGTGCCCCCCAATCCTGTGTAGGAATGTAGAAACAGTCAGGTGTGCTCCCCCCAACCCTACATATGTATGTAGCAATGGTCTGGTGTGCCCACCCAATCCGATGTACACATGTCATAACAGTCAAGTGTGCCCCCCCACAACTCTATGTAGAAATGTAGGAACATGTATGTGTAGGTATAATACCAGTGGAGCACAGATGCACAGAGGTGACCAAGGTAGCAGGGTAGGTTGTAGCATCTGCACAATATGCAGGTATGTGTGCATTAGGTTGGTGTGTGTTTCATATTGTGTGAGAGTGGTTGGTATATATGCATGTTGAGGTAAGACCTGGTGGCCATTGCTCACTAATGCTGATGACAGGGACAAGTCCTCACAACTGCAGTGCCAAACACAATACCCACCAGTATAACACAAGCCAGCAGTAAGCCATTGCAAATGTATGGTGGTAATATGTGTCATCATCTGAAAGACTGAAATGACATGTCTGTTGGGCTAGATATACAAGCAGTACACAGGGGAAAGTACCCCAGACATACAGTATATATTGTGTCACTGTGAAATGGGAAAACCCTTGGAATACTACAAACAGGTATGCATCACATTATCTGGTCCTGTAGTAGGGGATACCAGTGTTGTCTGCCCAAACACTCGCAGATCACAAAGGAGGTAGGACTGATGTAGTGGGAAACAGCTGATGCACCCGCACATGCAAGCATAACTGGAATGCCCAATGCATATCTGTGTGTCAGATGCAAGTAGTGTCCATAGAACACATGCACCGAGCTCACGCAAACACCACCCACAGGTACTTTCCTGGTTGCACCCCTGCTGTGGGGAATGGATCCAATAAGACCCCAGTTGTATATGGCAATGGTGAAAGAATGCAGCATGCAGTGCAGGTGTCCCATGCAGGTGTGTCAGCAGCTGTAGGTAGCACCCTGCCAGCATCCACACCACCAATCAGAACTGATAGAAGGAATTGGCATGAACACCTAGCACACCTACCCTGCCACCCCAGGGGAATATACTATATGGTGGTCTGAGACTGTAGGACAGACAGAATGCAATGGCCTGCCACATCTGGCCTGCATCAACAGCCAATGGTGCACAGGCCTCTGTCAACGGCCTGTGTCTCACATGTACTGCCAATGCATGTTATGTCATGGACACCCAATTAACAACACAACACACTCCATATACGCCATATGCAAGGCCATGTGGACAAACCACAGTAACAGGTCCACCATGTCCCACTGCATGAACTGTCAACTAACACCAACACACAGCCGTGATGGGGTGATAACCATAGGGAAAGTATCAGAGAATGTATGTATAATGTAAGGAAGAGGAGAGAATAACTGAGGGGGGGTGGGAGCGTGGCCAGCATGGAATGTGCAAGGTCTGACACAAAGCTGTGTGCACACACTATCCCTGGCTGTAAACACATAAATGGGAGCCTACATACCCACCCATACATCACAATAGGGGTAATGTCCTGACTCATGGCCCCTGCCTCTGAGTAACCTGTGCGAATTTGAACAGCTGAGAGGTATTGCCATAGCAATATAAGGCTATACTGTCATGTTACTGGATGTACATGTAAGGGATCCCCTGCCAGCACTGTACCAAGGTGCTGAACTGGATACACAGACCCAGCAGCAAGTGTCTGCAGCACCCCCTCCAGGATGGCATAACCTACCATGAATATGTAGGCATCTGCCCACAATACCGCACACAGCTGCAGTCACCCTTGTTCCCCAAGACATCACTGTGAGCAGGAATGTCCATCTGACAGTACATGAGGATGGAAAACATCACAGTGTATAACAGTACACATGTCTGAATATCTCTGCTAACAGCAGTACCATGTAGCTGAAGCAACACAGACACAACCACCTACAGTACACACTATCCCCTGCACACTTTGTCCCCATATTGCCAAATGATCGATGGATACCCTGCAGAAACAGTTTGCTACCTGTAGGTGTACAACACAAAGGTCTGCACTGGAGGACAAACTGCCTGGAATCGATCCACGCATGCAGTACAGAAGGACATACTGGGCATGCTCACACACTTGGAGAAATGAAGGTAATATCAGACAACAACATACTGAAAGGTCATACTGGGCATGCTCACACACTTACACACATTAAGCCCATGTCTGCAAACAACAGTGGACCAGACATATCTGGCAGTTGCAGATGTTAGTGCAAACACTCCTCAGTATGCACTTCTCATGCTTTGCACACAAAGTGGATAGGAATGCAGACATATATCCAAGGAGAGCACACTATAATAAGCCAGAAGTAGATGTACATAGATGTGTGGAAGAGAGTGGCTGCAACAAGGAGCCATCCAGGCCTGTCCCACCCAGCACACAGCCAAATGGCTACAACCACATGAGGTTCAGATGTCACTCACTGTAGATACTAGCCAACGGTATCTGTCATCAGTACCGACTATGTGGTGAAAGTGCTAGCTGTGCAACATGACTGTACAAGTAAGCAGTCATCTAGTAGCTGTATACATGTACCTGTGGAATATGGCCCTGCGTGTGCCCACATGTGGTGTGTCAACCCCTAGATGAATGGGTTATGGCTCATGCACACAAACTGGCCTCCCCATATCCCTACTATGACAAGCCTGCTGAGGTCATCGACTGTGAAATACAGCTTTGGGAAGGTTGTAGCCCAGTAATCTCTGTGGTGTGTCTTATAACTGCATACTGCTGTAGTGTGATAAAATAGTTAGGTAGGAGTTCTAATCCCAGACTTGGCAACTGTGTGTGTGTGTGTGTGTGTGTGTGTGTGTGTGTGTGTGTGTGTGTGTGTGTGTGTGTGTGTGTGTGTGTGTGTGTCTGTGTAGAGAGCAATGCTTTTTAGACTAGTCACACTCCCTACAATTCAAATGCCCTACTTTGGCAAGGCTGCTGATATCATCCACCCTGAAATGCACCTTTGGGAAGGTTGTAGCCCAGTAATCTCCATGGCATGTGCTATAACTGCATACTGCTGTAGTGTGATAAAATAGTTAGGTAGGAGTTCTAATCCCAGACTTGGCAAGTGTGTGTGTGTGTGTGTGTGTGTGTGTGTGTGTGTGTGTGTGTGTGTGTGTGTGTGTGTGTGTGCCTGTTTGCCACTGTCTGTGTAGAGAGTAATGCTTTTTAGGCTAGTCACACTCACTACACTTCAAATGCCCTACCTTGGCAATCCTGCTGATGTCATTCACTGTGAAATGCACCTTTGGGGAAAGAGTACTCCAGTTATCCCTGAGGTGCATCCTATAATTGCTTCATGCTGTAATGTGATATAGAACTCTGGTAGGGGTTCTATTGTCACACATGGCAGCTGTGGATTATTTGTGTGTGTTTCCATATCTGTGTAGGGAGCAAGGAATTTTAGGCTAGTCACACTCACTACACTTCAAATGCCCTACTTTGGCAATCCTGTTGATGTCATTCACTATGAAATACACCTTTGGAGAAGGAGTACTCCAGTAATCTCTGTGGTGCATCCTATAACTGCATAGTGCTGTAGTGTAATAAACTAGTTAAGTAGGAGTTCTAATCCCAGAAATGACAGGTGTGTGCGTGTGTGTGTGTGTGTGTGTGTGTGTGTGTGTTTGTTTGTTTGTAATTTGTATCATGTGTGGAGGTGGTTGTGAGTGTGTAACAACTGGAGTCAATAGGGAGCGGGTTTTGCAAACCTCTTATATGGTGGCCCTAGTATATATTGCAATGTCCACCGTACAGGTATAACAGATGTGAAATAGCCGAGAGGCTGGGGTGCATATTCATACCCCTACATTTGACATCAAGACCAGGCAAACAAAGTGAGCGACCCTAGTATTACCCAGCATTACGCAAATAACACTCTCAACCCATGTCTCATACACACACACACTTGCCTAGGCAACAGCCGCTATGTTGGTAGTACCCTGCATATTGCCCACTGACAGTAACCATGGTGTGACTGCAGTGGGCTACAGTAGGCATGGCACCCAGACCATCAGTCCAATAGACACGTACATGCCGACAGTGCACATTCCCCATGTTCCACACTGGACACCTGCAACACCTGTGGTACCTTCAAAAGGACATGCCATGCCTGAAAATATGCCCTGTATGGACAGATGCCACTGACACCAGGGAATACCGATATCATGCTATCACTGTAGGTGCTGGGTCAACCTGGTGTCCATTAACAGTTCCCACCACATGAGGTCAGGAATGGCACATCTGATGATAACAATCTGTGTACACAACATGGGCCAGACACCCCAGGTACAGTTCCACATGTCACTGTACATGCATGTGGGAGGTGTGCACATCCCAGACACCGTCCATGTCATGGACTAAGGAACACATACATGGCAAGCAATGCACAGCATTGGCCACACGCAATAGTCACCCAGGTGACTGGATGGTGAATACAATACCCACCTGCGTGGTCAGATTCAGACACTACACCCCTGAGCCACAATGAAGACCATTGTCATGTGGCCTGATGCAAAGGTATATCCATCACCTTGCCTTGTATAGCCATCTGGCACAGTCAACAACACACCCATGCAGCAATGCTCCCATGCATGTCAGTACTGGCACCCTGTGTCTGTATGTGTATTGTATGATGCATATGACCATATTTACACTCACTACAACCCCCATTGTCATACTGAAGCATGCTGTCTGATGTCAGACACCTCCACATACCCTTTGCCCATATAACCTCCGTATGACCCCTGTGGTGCATGTGATACCTGCACTGTAATGTGTTGTGGAAATCACACTAGTGATGATTTGTATTCCTGGCCCTGCCAAGTGTTTCAATGTGTGTGCATCCCTGTGAGAGTGTGGCTGTGTTGATACTGGCACCTGTTCATGCAGACAGGCACATGTACTACACCTACCATATAGCTACCATATCCCTGTTGCAAATGTCATTCACCATCACATATACATTTTGAGGGCTCCTCAACATGTAACCTATGTGGAGCATCCAATAACCGCATAGACATGTGATAGCACTACATTGTCATCAGGGGTTTGATACCCTGTACTGGTAGGTGTGTGACACAAACATGCTTATGCTTTACTCTCCCATCCCTCCCTGACTATTCTTTGCCTCTGTCTGCCTCTCTCACTCTCTCTCTGGTGGATGTGGAGAATTACACCTGCTGTGCTTAGGCAGCAGCGTGTGTATTTTAAGTATTGCTCATGATCAGCTGATGGTGTCTGCACAACTTGCAGCCCTCCTCTAGCTGATTGCATGTGGAACAGCTGTGGTAACATTCCCATAGCCAATTGCATGGAAACACACTCCAATATCTAGGAACATCATGTTGGTGTTGGGCCTTTACATTCACTGTAAGCAAGAACTCAATCTGTTGTTTGGCAAACAGCATCTCAGATGGATTGGGGATCTACCTCTAACAACATACACTGTGGGAACAGGGCAACACACAGGAGGGTGATGTGCATGACCAGACTACAGACCGTAAGTGCTGCTATACTGCATTTGGAGTAATGGAGTAACAAGGTGTGTGTGAATATGGCTGTCCTACATGTTTTAATAGCTACCATGTCAGTGCTATGTTTATGAGGAAACCCCCATCTGTAGGGTCTTCTGCAGACTGGGCAGTGTGTGGTGCCTTTTGTTTCATTTGTTACCCTCAGAGCACCTGTCTGTGAACTGCAGAAGGTTGTGTGAGGATTGCAGTCTGTATATGGTGACAGCCGTGAGAGTTACTGACTTCATATCCCTCATAGGACATATGTTGCAACAAACCCTGTTACAACAGTTAATGTATGAGGGTATCACAGCAACAGGTCAATATTGGCCCTGCATATGTGCCTCCAGCCACAACTCTGTCACCCTTTGTATATATGTCATGCAGAAAGAGGTGCATGTGTGCTGTACACCATAATTAGTGTCATCATATCTGATAACAAGCCAGTGAGATATCAGACTGCTACACATAATATGTGTAGTAGGGGTTACAATTTATGACATAACCTGGATATTCTGTGGTTGTGTGTACAATATTGAGGTCTGTGTACTCATAGTGATTGTTGACACTGTGTGTATTGTTCTTATGTACTTTAGCCTGTGTACAGACTGTGGTAGATGTCATTGTTCATGGTCCTGTTCTATCTGATGTTACATGCTGCTCCACTGTATGTTAACCTATCGGCGTACACATTTGTAGGGCCATACACACACATGTCCCATACCACAGTCAGGCTTCAGACAACACTGTGGAGTGGCCCAGTATATGTAGGGTTAGTGTGTGAGCTAGCTTACCATATGTTGCTGTAGCTGTGTTCACATTGGTTGCAGTTATGCACTTCCACACAGGTGTATCATACTCTGTGGAGTGATATGCCTGTAGAGCCTGCTATACATGCTGGTACACGTGCATTCCCCCATAGGAAGTGTAGGCCCGTGTTGAGCCAGTCTGCCTGTAGACTGCACAGTGTGTTGTTACATGCTTAGCAGCTTAGTGTACTTACCCAGTAAGATGTCATGTCCAGATACTAGCCAGATATACTGTTGCCGGGCCACCATAACAGTCATGTATGTAAGACAGAGCAGTGGGATGCTGTACAGATGTATGTCAATATCTAGTGGCTAGTATGTGGCCATGGCACCACCGTACTAGTGGTTATCATGTGTCAGGACAGACAGGGGTGTGTGAATGCATAAACTATAGGGGCAAAACTCCCTTACCAGCCTCGGTAAGAAGGTGAGATCCCTCATAAAATCCTCAAAAGCTAGTTATGAAAATAAAATTGCCAAAGATTCCAAAGACAACCACAAGGCATTCTATAGTTATGTCAAGAATCTAAATGGCAATGCTTGGATCTGCTCTGAGCTACAACAGAATGGCATTAAATATACTGATCCCAAGGATATTGCCAATATCCTTGGCAGACTGATTTAGTGCCAACATCACCCCCCCTCACCCCCTAAAGGGTCCATCTCAATACCAAAAGATTGCCAAACTCTGGTAATCACGGCCACACAGGTAGAAACCGCACTCTCCAAAGCTAAGAATACAGCATCTATAGGACCAGATGACATTCTGGGCTGTGTACTACATGAACTACAAAATGAACTGGCACCTCACCTAAGTGTCATGTTTAATCATAGCCTCACCTCAGGCTTCGTGCCCACTGAGTGGTGCACAGCTACAGTTATCCCACTTCACAAGGGGAGATCCACCTTAGATCCCGGCAACTACCGTCCCATCAGTCTGATGAGCCTGATCTGCAAGGGCATGAAACACATTATCATGGAACTTATTAACAAAACCATTGACAACCTTCAAACACTGGACCCCACCCAGTTTGGGTTCATGTAGGGCCAATCTTGTCTCCTGAACCTGATTGACTTCTTTGAATCAGTCTCTAGAGCTGTGGATGAGGGTAAGTTGGTCCACACAGCCTATTTGGACCTCGCCAAGGCCTTTGACACCATTCCCCACTCTGGAATCATAGATAAACTTACTAAGCTGGGCATAAATCCCTCTGTCACTCGATGGGTTGCCAACTGGCTTACTGACAGAACCCAGACTGCAAATGTAGCCGACTCCAAATCCAGCTCCAGACAAGTGACAAGTGAAGTACCTCAGAGTTCAGTCCTGGGACCGCTCTTGTTTGGCATCTACTTCTCTGAAGTACAGGCTAACACTAAGGGACTCTGGCTAACAAAGTTCACAGATGACTGCAAACTGGGAGCCATTATTGAATCCCCAAATGATGTGGATATTCTACAAAAGGGCCTTACAGAAACAGATGCTTAGTGCCAGAGCCATGGGCTCAAGCTTTATGCCAAGAAATGTATAGTTATCCCCTTTGGAAAAAAACATGTACCCATGAATTATCACATAGGTGGCAGTACACTAAACATCGAAAGTGTGATGAGAGACTTAGGGGCACAGGTGGACAGTGGTCTCACCTTCAATAACCACATCGGAACAACAGTCAGGAAATCCTTCTATGTGGCACACCTCATCACTATGAGATTTTCATCCAGAAAAAAGGAGGTCATTGTCCCACTTTACTAATCTCTCATTAGACCCATTATAGAGTACAACGCCCCATTTGGTATGTACCTCACAAGACATCTGCAACAGCTGGAAAGGCCACAGAAATACCTCACTAAAAGAATCACAGGCCTAAAGCAGATGCCATATGCTGACCGTCTAAAAAAACTCCAGCTATACTCTGTGATATATCATCTACTCAGAGGCGATCTCTGCTTAACATACAAGGCCATGTCAAACCCTGAGCTGTTGGACATGCTCCACTTAAAGAAATTCCATTCCCTCAGAGCCACACGCTCCAGGGATCTAAACCTTGTCATCACAATGAACAAAACCTGCTGGAGGGATAGCTTTCTGACCCAGAGACTCCCCATACTCTGGAACAGACTGCCCATACATGTCAAGAAGAGTGCCTCCTTGGCCCTCTTTAAAAGGAACATTGATGATTGGATGGGAGATAGAAAATTCACCCCAGGGATCATGTCAGTCACCCTGCTAGACAGGGGTCCAGGGAAGTAAATATTATGGGAAGAAATATCCAGGGAATTGTTATGGCTAGGCTTGTATAGGCCCTAGGGCCTATAAATGTGTACCAGTAGTTACGTGTTATACCCATTTACATGGCTGTTAACATCCACATTGTCAGGCTTGGTGCACATGTCTTGCACTAAGGGGTTCTGTGTATACCTCTGGACTGTCCAGATTGTGTCAGACTGTCCACATATATTGGCCAATATCTGTGCTGTAGTCCACAGGAGCATTACGTGCTAGCAGTGGTACTGTCCTATAATGTCCTTAGGATGTCTGTCAGTAGCCAATGGCGCACATGATAAAAGCAGATGTGACCACCCACACACACCATGTCTATGCTGCCTTAAGGCATCTGGATGTACATTACCATACAATCCTCCTTGGGTAAATGCAGGCCTACCGCCTCCTGCCAAATAGACTGTTCTGTCTGTCAGTGTGCTTGTGATGGTGCCAGCTATGCCCTGTTATGTAACAATTACATTCCGTTGTGTCAACTGAGTTCTTTACCCACTAGGGACTGTGTGCAGAGTGTAGATAGAGGCTGCTGAACTATAAATCTGCATTTCTTACTGTTGATTGTTTGGTATCCTGTGGCCCAGTCTGTCTTTACTATTGCACACAACCCAAAGGACACATAGCCCGCAGACTCAGTGTGCCACTCAACCACAGCCAATAAGGAAAAACAACGTACCCAACACACTAGTCATAGGTGACTCTATAGTCAGGCACACTGATGTCCCACTCACCAAGCTAAACAAGGAGAAGGTTACTGTCAGCTGCCTGTCGGGTGCCAGGATCCGCCACATACCACGACTCAGGTCACTCCACAACAAGTACAAATATGACTCTGTCATTGTCCATGTTGGTGTGAATGACCTGAGATGTACCTCCCTGGACTACATGAAAAGAGATATGGAAGAGCTCTCCAATCTTGTAGCCCAGGCAGGTATGACCCTAGCCCTGAGTAGCATTCTGCCATCACCCAGAATGATGCCGCAGTATAAGAACTAAATGATTGACTTCAACAATTGGCTAGGCTTCTGGTGCCATACTAAAGGGATCCAGTATATGTCTGCCTGGAATGACATGGTCGACAGACCACGATGCTTTGCCAGAGATGGCCTGCACGTGTCACCACTGGGATTCTGGATATTGGCTGAGGTTTTTGCCACCCCTATAGTGCCTTTTTTAGGCAAGGTACAAATGACAAATTCACCACCGTAACAGGAACAGGCAAGCAAAAACTGAGGGTGATGCTACTCAATGCTAGAAGTCTAACTCTCAAAATGCACTCACTCGAGGCACTCCTTAAATGGAGAACATCGATATCTGTGCAGTGACTGAGACCTGGTTCAAGGCTCCAGAGAGCACCCCAGCACTACCAGGCTATAACTCATACCACACTTTTCGGCCATGTAACCTGGACCGGAACACCAAAGGCGGAGGTGTGTCCATATTCAATAAGGATATCCACACCTCCAGACTAGGTGCTCAGCATAATGCAGCCGAGGTTATCCACGTGCAAATAACTCTGGGCAAAACTGCAATCCAAATTCATCCTCCATGAGCCAGGATTCCCACTCCTCTTTTCTTGATGTACTGGAAAATATTAGGGTTCAACCAAACACCCTAATAATGGGCGATTTCAACTACCCCACCATTAACTGGGAAAACTACTCATATACAAACTCATTCGCTCAATGCTTTCTTGAATTCATAAACTCCAATGCCCTGGATCAACTTATCCACACCCCCACCAGGGGCAACAATATCCTAGACCTAGTCATTACCAACATGAGTGACTGGTGTTCCACAGCTGAAGTCAACGCCTCATTGGTCCGATCCCACCATAAGCTAATTACCCTCGATATCCACATCCTGCCCCCACCCCCCATTAAGGAAACCATGGTAAAAAATATCTCCAAAGCCACCTTCATGCTTCTTAAGACAGAAGTGGTGAACTTCATGACACCCATACAGATGGACAATACAGTTACGAATACTGAATACTACACAATTGCATTTTATAAGCACTTACAGGAATGCATGAATTGTTCTATCCCAAACAGAACAAAGCCGCTGTCCTCCAAAAAAAGGAAGCCTTTCTGGTGGTCCCCTTTAATAAACAAACTGTACAACAGAAGGAAGAAACTGTTGCAAAAGAGAGTAAAATCCCATGAGCTCCCTGGTCAGCCTCAGTAAGAAGCTGCGATCCCTGATAAAATCCTCCAAAGCTAGTTACAAAAACAAAATCGCCACTGATTCTAAAAACAACCACAAAGCATTATATAGCTATGTCAAGAATCTCAATGGCAACACTCAGATCTGCTCTGAGTTACAGCACAGTGGTACTAAATATGCAGACCCAACTGATATTGCTAACATCCTGGCAGACAGGTTCAGTGCTAACTTTACCCCCCCCTCTCACCCCCTAAAAAGCCCATCTCTATACTGGAAGAATGCAAAGTTCCTGTAATCACAGCTGCATAAGTAAAAAACACACTCTCCAAAGCCAAGAACACAGCATCCATGGGACCAGACAACATCCCAGGCTACGTTCTACACGAACTACAGAACAAAGTGGCACCCATACCTAAGTACCATGTTCAATCATAGCCTCACATCAGGCTTTGTGCCTGCTGAATGGCCTAGAGTGACTGTTATCCCACTCCACAAGGGGGGAGCCACCACGGACCCCAGGAACTACCACCCCATTAGCCTAACGAGCCTGGTCTGCAAGGCCATGGAACATATCATCATGGAACTTATAAACAAAGACATGGGTGATCTCCAAACTCAGGACCCCACCCAGTTCGGGTTTGTAAAAGGCAGATCATGTCTCCTAAACCTGATAGACTTCTTTGAAGCAGTCACCAAAGCTGTAGACAAGGGTAAGGTGGTTCACACAGCCTATCTAGATCTTGCCAAGGCTTTTGACACCATCCCCCACTCTGGAATTATAGATAAACTCACTAAACTAGGTATAAATCCCTATGTCACAAGATGAGTTGCCAACTGGCTCACTGACAGAACCCACACTGTGAAAGTAGCAGACTCCAAATCTGACTTCAGACCAGTGACAAGTGGAATACCACAGGGTTCAGTCCTGGGTCCTTTCCTGTTTGGAATCTACTTCTCTGAAGTACAGGCTAATACAAAAGGTCTTTGGCTAACGAAGTTTGCAGATGATTGCAAACTAGGAGCCATAATCAAAACGCCTAATGATATGGACATCTTACAAAAGGGCCTTGCTGAGACAGATGCCTGGTGTCAAAGCCATGGCCTCAAGCTCAATGCCAAAAAGTGCATTGTCATCTCCTTTGGTAAAAACTCTGTACCCATGAACTACAACATAGGCAGTAGTATACTTAACACCAAAAGTGTGATAAGAGACCTTGGGACACAGGTGGACAGTAATCTCTCCTTTGATAATCACATCACCACAGTAGTCAGGAAATCCTTCTACGTGGCACACCTCATCACAAAAGGTTTCTCATCCAGAAAAAAAGAGGTCATTGTTCCCCTCTACTCATCACTCATTAGACCCATTATAGAGTACAGCGCCCCTTTTGGTATGTACCTCACAAGACATCTACAACAACTGGAAAGGCAGCAGAAATACCTCACAAAGAGGATTACTGGCCTCAAACAGATGCCCTACGCAGACCGTCTCAAAAAAACTCCAGCTTTACTCCGTCGCATATCGCCTACTCAAAGGTGATCTCTGCCTAACATACAAAGCAAAGTCAAACCCAGAGTTGTTGGACATGCTCTACTTAAAGAAATCCCAATCGCTCTGAGCTACATGCTCTAGGGACCTAAACCTTGTCACCACAATAAACAGAACATGTCGGAGGGATAGATTCCTGTCCCAGAGACTTCCCATACTCTGGAATAAACTACCTATCTATATCAAACAAAGCTCCTCATTAGCACTCTTCAAGAAAAATCTTGATGATTGGATGGGAAATAGGAAATTCATCCTGGGGATCACCTCTGTGGCTCTGCTCGACAGTGGCACAGGAAAATAAATTTCTTGGGTGGCAAAAGCCAGGGTACCTGTTTGGCTGGGCTTGTATAGGCCCCAGGGCCGATAGCCTAGTACCTACCTATGAAACTATGAACCTATGAACTACTTGAAGGCCTTGGCATGGACAGCAACATTTGTAAACTTTCTGGACTACTGTATTAGTATAACTGTTTCACAGTTGCATTACTCTGTTTATATGGATGTCAGTGTCTAAACAGCTATGTGACATGGCATATACAACTTTAATAGTACACAAATAAAGCTTCCCCATTTATGCAAACCTGTGTGTGGTGTTATATCCTTTGACCTCTCTGTGGGTATATGTTGCAGGCAATGATTGTCATTTGTATGGGTGGCTCATAAAGTGTCCAGTTGTTAAGGTGGTAACTGTAGGCAAAGTGGCTGTTCCATATTGTGTGCACCTTCTACATATGTGTCTAACTATACATATATCTGCGTGTGTATGTGTAGTTACATATATATATATATATATATATATATATATATATATATATGTAAAGATATATATGTGTATCTGTATCTGCATATATGTGTCTGTGTATATGTGTCTTTGTATATGTATACTAGGGATGTTGATAGCTTCCACATTGTACATTCCCTATGGGAGCCAGAATGTACTGCATGATATGTTATTGATACCAGCCTGGCATCATACAGGTGGGATGGCGTACTATAGACATCTTGTGCCCATGTCATGTCAAGGCCTGGGTATGGGATCTGCAACAGTTGGTAGTGTATTGCAGGGGAGACATGTTTGGCTGTGAGAGGGTATACCTATTCATACAAGGCATATGTTGATTGGGGCCTCTCAACCCCATTAATGGTGCATGTGGACTTATATGTTTTTGTTATGTTCCCATTGTTATCTACAGATGTATGTCCATATATACCTATATAGATATATATATATATATATATATATATATATATATATATATATATATATATATATATATATATATCTGCTTACATATATATCACTTGCTGTATATATAGACATATAGATGTAGACATATATATCTATAGATGTATGGATTTGTATGTATATATGTTTATATTCATATATATATATATATATATATATATATATATATATATATATATATTCATATATATATATATATATATATATATATATATATATATATATATATATCTACATATATAGATATGTTTTATCTGTTTAGATATTATTATATATATATATATATATATATATATATATATATATATATATATATATATATATATATACACATATGTTGTGTCTTTCGGCTTTTCCTGGTTAGGGGTCGCCACAGTGGAACTCCGGTCCGCTAATGATTGGCAGTTGATTTTTCATGAACGCCGAGGTGCCAGCTCGACGTTCAACCTTCAATGAAGGCATGCCCATTATGCATGTCTTTCGAACACCCACCCAATCGCAGGGAGGACATGCAGACTCCATACAGAAGGCACTCCCTGCACTCCAGCCGGGAATCAAACGGGAGAACCTCTTGCTGTGACGCAACAACGTTAATGCTGCACCACCCTGGGTAAGCTCACAGATATATATATATATATATATATATATATATATATATACACACACACACTCATACACACACACACACACACACACACACACACACACACACACACACACACACACACACACACATACACATACATCGACATGTTGGAATATATTCCCTGTACTGTTGAATGACTGGGCTGGTTGATATGTTTGTATAAACAGCAAGGTTATGTATATCTGACATTACTTAGTGGTAAATCACTCTGGCTATGGTGTGCAGGGTCCTGGCTTTGAGCCTTGCAGAGGCTGTTTATTTTGTTGCTGGGGAGAACAAGGGCAGCTGGATACAGAGTGATTAAGGCACTTTCGAGCAGTTATAAGTGGGTTTGTGAGTGTTTGCATGGAGGTAAGCACTGCTAACTTCCTGTTACTGTTTCTTATATTCAGTTAGCTTCTAAATTGCTTAACCTGTGTAGGTATTGCTTACTCCCGTGCAAACAGGCTTAAACCCACTTACTGCTGCTTAAAAGTGCTTACTCCCACTTACCTCGAGCTAATTTCTTTAAAAGAAAAGAAAAAGGCTTGATAGGAAAGTGTGAAAAAGGAGCACAAAGAGGGAAAGACAGTAGGGAAAATAGCTAGGGATGTGCAGGAAGGGTGTAGGGAAGGTCCATAGCTGCCCATTTCTTCTACAGCCACAGCTGTGCATATACACTGAATTTGGATGTAGATTTGGAGACTCAAACCCCTGGGAGATGGGTGAAGACAACAATAATAAGTTGTGATGCCAAATAGATGTGATTACATTTGTCCAGTGGACACGTGCAAAATGGACAGCTATGTATGGGGCAAGATTTTTTTTTTTGGGAACAGATTGCCCTTTTTTCTTTTGTTTTTCAGGTGTGAGTGGGATGTTGGGGAGGGATAGTAGGTATATTTGGGGAGGTAGGTTGGGTAAGTTAACAGACAAGACAAACAAGGTGCATACAGAGGCAGTATGTGACACATGTGGGGGGTAAACATCTTGATGGGGAGGGGTGTTGGGAAATCGGAAGCCCATGAGCCCCCTAGTGGAAACAGTGTGACTGAGGTCCCCACCCATGGGCAGTCACCACTGCACCTTCACAGCCCCAAAGGTGGCTGTGCTTGGGGCTGAGTCACAGAACCAGCCTGACCTTCTAGTCATGACACATGGCCCTCAAGCTGGCGTAGCAGATCACCAAGCTGCTGGTTGAGCTCGCTATGCACCACAACCCAGACCTGGCGACAGGTGACAGGTTCCTGTCCATGTCTGCTCCCAGAGGCGGGGTGAGCCCCATCCCTTGAGGGAGTTCCGCCCGAAGGTGGTGCAGGACCAATGGACAGGGAGGTCCCGGGTTGTTCCACCTGAAGGTGGTGCAGGACCAATGGACAGGGAGGTCCCGGGTTGGGCCCCAGACATGCTGGTGCCCGGTGCCATGGCCAACTGAGGTGGGACAGGCGGGTCCACTGGGACCAGCCTTCCCAAACGTGCTATAGTGTTTAGAGTTTATCATCATATGTGGGTTAGTAACAGTCAACACATTCCAGGGATGGTATAACAGCATGCATAGATATTCCCATTAACCCAGACACCAAATACGGAACAGCTGCATAGCAAACAGAATACATGCATATATGGGACCACAGTGGTATTAAGAATAGCATGCAGGTACATTGATGGCACCATGCCACCAATGTTGGAATAATTCAATATAGCACATCCATGGGAACAATTAAAATATTTATCAAACAATACGGCATTATCAGAACATTGGAGTCATTACATACCGGTTGGGGTGGGTATGTTGTTTATTGTTGGAAATATGGTGGGGGGGTGCTGTTATCTGTACCTTACATTTCTTACTACACTACCCTATAGCCTTAGTTTGGACAGTGATATGGCTGTCGTCATCGTTATACATGAACTGGTTTTACCTGCAGTATACACCTCTTACCTGGTATACCTGTGGAGGGAATGTATGTTAACACTAACTGACTGTTTCTACACATACTCCCAGATTCCACGTTGATGTGCACATAATTATCCAACCCTTTCTGCACAGACTCTGGCCATGTGTTGACCACATGCAGGTGTACCGGGACATATCTAGAATATTGCCCTCTTCCATCTTTAGTGACTTGACACACACTTATACATGCTTTCCTACACAGTTATATTATGTAGCACAATGTAGGTGACAGTGACCAGTGATACTTTATTATTCAGAGAAACTGCAACACTCACAATTCCCTACAATACCAGAGTAAATAGTACCAGTACAGGGTATAATGTTTTTTATTTCTCAGCACAGTGTTCGTGTCCGACATACCTGTGGGAGCAATGTTTGTTAGCACTACCTGAATGTTGCCACACAATGTTCCAGATTACACATTAGTAGTGTGCACATACATCTCACTCTGTTACTGTACACACTCACAGCTTGACAACATGGGGGTGTAGATCGGACATACTTGGCTTATTACTCTCCTAACAGTTTTGGGAGTTGCTATAGTGACTGGTTTGTTCACATAAATGTTGGACAATCACTTGTATTACCTGTTTGCTGGCTAAACATCTGGGATGATCCCACAGACTTGACAGGGGGACATGTAGCAGATATGGGCCCATATACTGGACATTTTTGTCTCATCTGTACAGTTCTGAGGTATAATTCTGTATGCAGCCTACTTTCTCTCCCAGGATTCAGACCATGGCTGTGTCTGCTACAATTTAAACACTGTCCATCAGAGTTGTGTGTGCTATATAGATATTGCTGTATATCTCCTATCTGCTTTCTGTCTTATAATTCTCCTATGCTTTTGCATTCTGACCTTGTATTACAACACTCATACATATTTCCTAGACAGTTATATTCTGTAGGACAGTGTGGGTGACAGTGATGAGTAATACCTCATTATTCAGAGCAAATGCATCAGCCACAATGCCATACAATACCAATGTAAACAGTACCAGTACAGGGTATCATTCTTGTATTTCTGGGCACAGTGTTCGTATTTGACAGACCTGTGGGAGAAATGTTTGTTAGCACTACCTGAATGTTGTCACACACAGTACCAGATTCCACATTACTATTATGCACATACATCTCACTCTGTTACTGTACACACTCTGTCCACAGCTTGACAAGATGGGGGTGTAAATGGGACATACATGGCTTCTCAGTCTCATAAGGTTTTGGGGAGTTCCTAGTGTGCCGGCTTTGTTCTTCTAGATGTGTGTCAATCAGTTGTATTTCCTGTTTGCTGCCTATATTTATGGGATCATTCCACTGATTTTCCAGGGGAGACAGGTTGACAGGCAACAGATACGGGCCATTTTACTGGACATTCTGGACATATCTGTACAGTTGTGGGGTATGATTTTGTATGCAGACTACTACCACTGGCAGGTTTCGAACCATGGCTGTGTGTGCTAAAAATACAACGGTTCACATCTCAGTTGCATGTGCTTTTCGGGTTTTGTTGTCTGCCTTTTCCCTGTTTTTTGTCTATGTGTCTCTCAGTTGTACTAAATGGCCTCTGGGGATTACACCAGTCATATACAGGCATTTCTACACATTCTATTTATGGTGCACGGTGTGGGTAACAGTGCTTAATACAACAGTACTATTAAGCGAATGCAAATCTACATTACCATATGTTACCAGAGTATACACATGCAGTCCAGCAGTTAGACCTTTATTGTCAGGCTAGTACGCTTTTATTTACATACATACTATATGAGTCTCTTCCTGCCATATTCTCCAGTGTATGCAGTACTTGCCTTAATCAATACAGGTTTTAAACAGGCAATTAATTTAATTTTAATACTTTTAGATTTATTTTCTATGACAGTGCTTGCAAGAGTATTACTGACCTGCCTTGCATCGCAACCTCTTCAGCTGACTTCCATGAGCATCCTGGTTCATGGCCTGCTCAACTGCAGCTGTGGAGGACATAAGAGGAATATTTAGCCATACCTATGCATGATATACATGAGCTGGCATTTATTACACACATAGTGGGGTGATACTTACACACCGCTGGAACATCCCCTGCCGTTCTAGCCTCTTGGATCCACTGCCAAAGAGGTCCCCCTTACGCTGCTTCAGGTAGGCATAGTGATGCCTGACCTGCTCACCAGTTTGGGGTATGCCAGTGGCACTGGTGAGGTCATGGGCGAGATGGTCCCAGGCTTCCGCCTTATATTGGGAACCCTGGTACTGGCCTTGCAACAGTCTCTGCTCATGGTCTTTGACAAGGACTCCTGCCATGACTCTGGACTTCTGGATGCACCAGTGCTGTGCCCGAAAGCGCACACCCTCCTCCCTTCATGACATGGTGCCTGCAAGGTAAGCTACAACCAGTTATGAGATGTATTCCCGCCTGTTGGGTTTAAGTAGGGCCGATTTCCTGCACTTTTTCTTGATTCTCTGGTTTTGATAAGACCAAGCTATGGGCAAACCTGCTTACCTAAGGTTGGCATTGTTTAAAGGGATATAACACTGGGCACATTGAGTTAGCTGGCCTACACATTGCTTACACCTCTTAAGCTGGCCTGTACAATGCTTAACATTGCTTACATTAAACTTTCCATTAAATGTTCTTTTTGGCATTGATTTATTACTCATTACATCTTAAATGTATGCCACGATTCATGTGTACGTACACTGTATGGGGTCCTTGTGTTTTACTGGGGACTTCAACACGCTATTACAATTGCACCTCACTTCTGGGCTAACTGCTGTACTCCAGTTTACATATTTATGTCATGTAGTGGGTTATGGAACATATGACTATACTGATTCCTTTCACAGGTTCAGTTTGATTTTACTATAGTGCGGACTTGTTTGCTGATACCTCACTCTTCTGTACTGCTCTGTTGGCTTGGTGGTTACCTACTGTGACTGTAGTGTATGGGGTTCTGGGTTCAAGACCTGCAAGGCTGTTTATTTTGTTGCTGGGCAGAACAAAGTGATTAAGGCACTTTTGAGCAGTTGTAAGTGGGTTTGTGCAGGTTTGTGCGAGGGTAAGCACTGCTAACCTCTGGTTAATGATGCTTACAGGGAGTTAGCTTCTAAATTGCTTAACTTGTGTATGCATTACTTATCCCTGCACAAACGGGCTTAAACCCGCTTACTAATGCTTACATATGCTTACTACTGCTTATCTTATTGGTGCTTAAACTTGCTTACTACTGTTTTATTCATTATGACACTGACACCTCACATGTGCATTTAATGCAGTACTCCACTTCACAAATATATGTTACTTAGCGGGCTATGCAATAAAAATATTGGTCATAACGTGCTTTGCCATGGAAAATGGAATGTGCTGTAGTGGACTCGAACCGGGAATGCTTGCTCGTACGGCGAATGCTCTTCCCACTACACTATTGCTCCACTGCTTCATTTGCATATATCTTCCTTGTTATCCTCTTCAGCCATTTAAGCTGCATTAACCGTAGCTAAGCGATGGGCACACCAGCGCACCTACGGTTAGCTTTAACTGGATTTTAAAATAAAAAAAAAAGGTTTGTTCATTTTATTTGTAATTACTTGCTGTTGTACACAAGGGGGAATGTTGGTGGGGATATGCGGACACCTATGAGCAGTCTCGCTCATTTCTTATCTTTTTCTGCAGTTCTTCATTGTGAGGACGTGTATATTCTGAGAGCTCTGCTCTCAGACACACCCCTGCATTCTTACATGCTCTGTGTAAGATTAGGAGCTCAGGCAGCGTGCCTCATTAATATGCATGGCACGCTGCCATTCTGCTCCTAAACGGCCGCTTCCTTGCAGGACTAAGCTAGTCCTGCATGGAAGATTATTAAATCCGGGGGAATATTTTAGCCATTATTTTACTGTTAAATCCAAAAAAGATGGAAGCCCTCCAAAAAAACCAGTAACGAAAAACAGGAGTGCAGATAACTTTGGAGAGTAACCATGAACTTGCTTCAGCCCAGTTAAAAGAATTTTTATTATTATTCCACCACCAAAACACATACACCATTAACGCTTTATGTTACACCATGCATTTTCGTCCTCATTCAATGGACTTCATCAGATGCTCCATTCAAACTCCTTGGTTACATTTATACTGATTCTAAAAACAGTAAACCAATAAAATTTCCTCACTTAATTTGAACAGACAAATAATCTCACATTTGGGCTCATAAATATTAAAAGTGTATACTTCCTTTCCACTTGTAAATGTTACCATATTTTAAAAAAATATTCATATACACTTTATAAAATAAAATAATGTGTGTATTTTCCACCAATTTTTCCACAAAAATTCACATAAAAAACCTTTTATGCATCTATTAGTCATTATTTTACTTATGTGTAAAATGTTGATCTTGAAGCTTCTTGAATCTAGAACAACATATTACATTTCCAAATGTGTATGTTAAAAATAGAAATGAAATAGTACCACTGAGCACAACTGAAGAAAATTATAATGAAGAAGAGGATAGTGAAGAAAGTATCTTAAGAAATTTTGGACAAATGTATGGCAATTTGTTTGGGAAAGGGACTGAAACTGAAAAATATTTAAACTGTCTTTTTATTCCATCCAAACATACACATGTTTATTGCTCATAAAAAAATGTTGCTAAGTGTCTGTTGAAGCACTGTGCATGCCAAGGTCAGAAGGAAACTGCATATGAAGAATGTCTGATTACATGTAAAAAAAGTGTCTAGCCATTTGAAAACCTGGCCTTATTGCCCAGTCATTAAGAAATACATCACTTGTGTGATGCTGCACAACATCAAATGAGGGACTGTGAAGGGAAAAGTGTAAGAAGGGAAAATGTTTAGTGCTATATACAATATTCTGTTTTTAGAAGTGGATTTCATATTGTTTTAAGATGGATCCTGACAGTTTTGGCCTGTAGTGAAATCTTTCTACTTCCTAGTATCAAAATGGATAGTGTCAACAGGAATAGTTCCTACGTGGAAGATCAGAACTTGCGTCAAATAAGTAAAGACACAGATAAAGGGTATGTACATTTTTTTGTTAGTAAAATAACATAGAGGTGTTACGTTTTAATTGGTCTGTGGTTGTAGTCTAATAGATATACAATTGCCTTGTCTGATGAAATAAGACCTTGTTTGCTAAGTCTCCCACTTAAAATAAAGGAGATTATCCTTTTTTCTTCTTCTTTCGGCTTCTCCCGATTAGGGGTCGCCACAGCGGGTCACCTGTCTTCTCATGATTGGCAGTAGTGTTTTATGGTGTCGAGTTGCCAGCCCATCACCCAACCTTCCACAGAAGGCACACACATGCATGCATGCATGCCTAGAGCCAATTTAGTGTCCAATCCACCTACTGCATGCCTTTGGGATGTGGGAGGAAAATGGAGCACCCGAAAGAAACACAAGCGACCACAAAAGGAGATTATCCTTCTTCACTAAAATGTGTTGTATGAAGTTGTCTTTGGCCATAAATGTATAACCAGTAATTGTTCTAAATTAATTTCAATTATAAGCAAAGTAATTTGGAGAGTATTCAGAAACATTTACTCTGCAATGGCGCAGTGTTAAGTATCCTGGAGTTCATAGCATGATGCGACCTGTGACTGTATAACCATGAACTGGGATTGGCATATCATTTGTATTCCAAAAAAAAGAATGCATAGTAAACTTGCACTGCTGCATTCCAGACAAAATTCAAGCTAGAATACTCTAGTGAAGAAGTTGCATTAGGTTATCTCATGTGGTCAAAGTGAGTAGAAAGGTAAAAAAGTATTCATAAGGCTAAACATGTTCATGCATGCAATACATCAAAGCTCTAACTGAGGCCCAATGAGCAGATTAAAAATGACCAGCACAGGAATGTGCCATCATATATCATCATTAAATAATTCTGAAGAAAAAGTGGAAGCAGAAACAGTTGAACACACAATGACAGCAGTAAGAATTATTTGTGGGCGAAAAAGGCAAGAAGGCATATTTTTGTGGGACAGATACAAATTTTATTTATAAATGAAGAGAATGGTAGGTAGGGAATTTAATGAGGTGTGTGTGTGTGTGTGTGTGTGTGTGTGTGTGTGTGTGTGTGTGTGTGTGTGTGTGTGTGTGTGTGTGTGTGTGTGTGTGTGTGTGTGTGTTCGACTGTGTAGTTAAGGATAGAGAGAGGAAGGAAGGTAGCAGCTGCATACAAAGAAGTAAGAAGCACAAACATAAACAGATGGAATGGTATGGACACACAAAGTACAGACATCTGTAGAAGACCACAGATACAAATGGTGGACAACAGAGGACTACAAGCAAGGTATGGGGAATGACAAGAATGAAACATATTAGACAGGGACACCTGGAAAGAAGATAGGACAGAGTACAAGGTAGATGCTTGACCACTTCAGAGGTTAGCTCACCCTGACATCAGTCATCTCCATGGCTGACATCATGGTCAGGCTCTGCTCTTACTAGCCCAATGGGTAGGCCTTGGCCAATTGTGTGACTCTAGCAGACACAAAGGTTAGTGCTTCAGTGTATCCAGGCAGGTGTCCAACTATGGTGCAGTTCAGATGCAACCAGTATCTTCATATTATGCTAGTTGACCCCAGCAACCACACTGAGTCACTCTCACAGAAAAGCCTTAACCTCCCTAGAGCTGGCCACAGTGGCCATCAGTGAGATCACAAGTGATCTTCAGCAGGGCAGCTTCAATCCCCTTACCAAAACACAGACCTGACAACTACAGGGGACCAGCTGCATCAATTGGCATAGACACAGGTGCCCAACACTGTTCCCCTGCTCCTACCACAAATGGACCTTTAGATTAAAGAGAAAAGAGAACTAATACAACCCATTATGGCACATGCACATTACAAACAGAAGTACATTTGCACAATGCAGTAATGCACATAATATAATACCCACCACCGGTAGAGACATTCAACCCTTCTAAAACAAGACTTCCTGTTCTAATACACTCCTCTGATCCTGCAAAAGAAAGGGGAAGAAATTAGTACTCCACTGAGCCTCTGTGAAGAAGGAGGAAACAAATATGCAATAGTAAAACAAATACTAGTCTACAGTGCAAAATTGGCACTCTCTTCCTAACAAATGCCCCCAGTGTGAATGCAGGTCAGGCTGGCACCTCTTCAATTCACTATACCTGTGTCTGCGCTGTTCACCAACATGGGTGATTGCAGTGTATTCACTTACAACCTTGACAAACTGGTGCCTCATATTCACTTTGTATAAAGGCTATCATAATAGTCCAGGTGCTATGCAAAGCTTTTGTGAAGTAGATACAGGAAAAACTTAGTCTGTCTCTCTCACACCATGCAGGAAAACTACTGAACACTGCACATGGGAAGGTCATAATAAGTCAATATGTTCTACTTGTGAAGCAAAATAGTCACCCCATGCACAAACAAGCATGGTAGGATGTCACATGATGTATATTGCAAGGCAGAAATGGCTTGCTATCAAAAGCATCTCTAGCACACACTCACCACACTAGAAAGTAACAGGATCTGTAAGCCAGCATGGTATGCCTGTCTCATTAGCACTAGGATGAGTAGTTATTAGCAGGATAGAGCTGCTTAAGCATGATAGTACAATATATTTTGATAGCAATTTATGTCACACTATAGTCCCTCATTAGCATAGCTACGAGGCCTATTTTACTTTGAAATAAAGCATGGTCACAATATTATGGGATATTACTTTTTTAATGTTGCTAAATCTGTTGATTTTTTTAAACACACCTTTATTGAATTATCACTTGTAATATAGGCAAATTTGCATTTATACACAAGCAATCAAACTTTATTAACAAATAAGCATTAACAAACATTATACTTTGCATATATTGTTATATATCATGTGACGACTGGTAGAGAAGGGTGAAGGCTGCCAGCTTAGCCATATAGAATTTTGCAGATAATTCTGTCATTTGTAAATATGAATGTAAACTACAGGCTTGTTGTCTTAAAGGTAAAGAAATTCTGTTACATGTGGAACTAGAAATAAATGTGGCAGTGCACTCTACTGACCAAAGTAAAGCATATAGTGACCCTTTGAAGTAGCAGTGGTGCCGAAAAGTCTTGATGAATAAATTCTTTCTATTGTTTTAACCAAGAGTCAAATTGCTAGATTTAAACATGCAAATGTATTTCTATTGCTCTGTTCCTGACCAGCTGCATGATAACAAAAGGGAGATGTTAAGAATGTAAATGCAGTTAATGTGTAGCCTGGGAACTCCAGGAAAGTGAAAAAGAATGATGTAATGTTTATCAGAACTGCAATAGTAATTTAAACAGAGAGAATCAGAAGGCATTAAGTATTTTTGTCTTTATCATCCGACTCACAGCACTCTGTCTGTTTTCTTATGTAAGTTATCTTAGACTTGTGTTTTCTTTTAGGGGTAGCTAGAACCTAGAAAGATTAGACTAAGTGTTTTTCTGTGATGTCAGAACTGTACTACTGAATTATTTTAAGTATTTCTGTGTGATCTCTGAACTCTTAACTAGCACTGACTGTGTAGTAGAAAGTATTGTCTTGTGGTTTTAATTATTTATTATTAAATATTTTAAAACCTTTTAACTGTGGTTGGTTTGTGTAGAGATAATTTAAGCTTTAGAGTTCATTGCATATTTATAGAGTTTACTGTCCAAGTCACTCCAAATAAGCATTGACTGTTTAGTCACATCTACCAATTGGATAATAATATTGCACAGTAATAACGGGACACCCTTTTAAAGGTCTTTGGTAGCTGATAAATATTATTTGTGTGGTGGCAAGTGATACTACTGTATATTCTGAGTAAAAGGGGGCACAGCTGAAGAACCTGTGCCAGCCTTTCCCAGAAGTTTCTGTGTGGTTGTGTAAACTCTTATCTCAATGTGTGTATGTGTGTCAGCTACTTGGGCAGGGACATGAAGCACTTGTTGGACAGAGAGGGTGCAGGAGATTTTAGCTTGTCCAGCTAGGCTGAGATATGGACCTATAGCTGTGCCAGTGGGGAGTCTTTCTGGGGACCTGGGGAGCAAGGGAGCAACCAGCCCCAGACTGACTGTGATCTCTGTTTGCTCTTAAGGGAAATTACTTACTATGTGTATTTGTTATCCTTTCCTCTTATATGAGACGCCCTCTCTGGTGCTAGTGGTGAAGATTGAGGCTCCTTGATTGCTGGGCCAGGGCAAGGGTGTCACATATTAATTGGTGGCAGTGGTTGGGATATCCACCTCATATTAATTGGTGGCAGTGGTTGAGATATCCTCATATTAATTGTTTGGCAGCAGTGGGATATCCACATCACATATTAATTAGTTGGCAAATACTAATTGTCTTGTAATGGTGTGGGTAGAGTGAATCCTGTAGCTTGAGAACAGTGAGCTTTGAAGGTGTTTTTGTACTCTAAATCAACCACGCAGTGAATACTCAGAGTTCATATCACAATTGTTTTATTTCTTTTGTTAGCTTAGTTATACTGGGTGAGCAAGCAGCTTGCCAGCAGAGAAGTATGGAAAGCTGACATGGAGCCAGCTGGCAGAGATGTGCCAGGCTAGGGGACTGGTGCATGTAAAACTGACTAAGGTAGACCTAATTGCAGCCTTAGTTACAGCTGCATCAGAAAACACCAACCAGGAGGACAATCAGACTGGCAGTGGAGATATAATTCCCTCGGAGAATGGACAGCTCATTGTTTCTGCAGTGGACTTAAAAATCCTGCCGGAGCTAAAGAGACTTGAGTTGGAGGCCAGGCATGTGGAATTAGAAGCAACTGAGAGACTGTGATGTTTGCAGGCTGAGGAACAAGAGAGGCAGAGGCAGCATGAGAAGGAGATGCTGACTCTTCACCAGAGTCATGGAGGTAATGGGGAAGGGAGTAACTGGACCCCAAAAGCACAAAAGGTCAGTAAATTCTTTCACAGTTTAAAGAGGGGGATAATTTTGATAGTTTCATTCATATGTTTGAGAGGGTATGTAAACAGTATGAAGTTGACCAAGGGTTCTGGGTACGGTTCCTGACCCCCTTACTCCATGGTAAAGCTGTAACTGTTTTATCTAAAATGCCTGACACTGCATGTTTTAATTATACTGCTGTTAAGAAATGTCTTTTAGAACTGTTTAAGCTAACACCTGAAATGTATAGGAAAAAGTTTTGTGAGCGGAGATGCAAGGCAGATGAAAGTGTGTGTGAATATGTTGCTGAATTGAACACTTATTTCCCTAGGTGGGTGAGTGGATGTCAGGTCACCACTTTTGAAGGGCTGGCAGACCTTTTGGTGAGAGGAACAAGCCCTTAGCACTTTGCCTGAGGACATGAGGATCTGGTTAGCTGATAGACAATGTGCTACTTTAGATGAGTTGGGGAAGAAGGGAGACCTATACCGTTGCAAGCAGGGAAGCCCTGCACAGGAAGGGGACCCTCAGTACTGCTCATTGGTCTAAAGGAACCCATGGTAGGCAGCACAGACTGCCCCAACAGAATCTGCCAGTAGCAGGGGAAGCTTCTAGTCCAGGTACATGTCCAGGAGCTAGGGTTAAATGCTTTGAATACAACAAGCTGGGCAATGTGGCATACAGGTGTCCATGGAGGCAAGGTGGGGAACCAAAGATGAGGGACCCAGTAAGTGGGAAAGACAAAATGCCAATAGTAGGTTGTCTTGAGACAACAGGGGTACTAAACTACCATCCTGCAGATGTCCTGAGGGGGAAGAATTTGGATGAGGCGGTACCATGTGCTTATGCAGTTACATGCAGTGAGGCTAGGAGACAAGCATGTGAGTCTGGTAGCCTGGGGAGACCCAGACAGACTGCATACTTGCAGCCAGGATTGGTGAGGTGCTTACTTCAGGGTGTGAGCTACACTGTAACAGTGAGACTGAAGGTGAGCTACAGCTGCTTGTGGGTACTCATGGTCGCTTGGATAGAGAGACTCTATAGGTAGAGGTGAGTAGGAGTACTCAAGCTGACAGTGAGGCACCACTGTCAGATGATGCCAAACTTGCTGTGGAAGGGGAGCTAGGAAAGGTTACAAGGAGAGAGTTGAGACAGGCTCATCTCTCTGACCCTACATTGCAAGGCCTGAGGCAGGTAGCTAGTGAGGCACCTGATTCTCAAGGAAAGGGGGACTCTGTATACTGGGACAAAGGGGTACTATACAGAGAGTGGACCCCTGAGGGAGGGCTAGATGGTGAAAAAGTACAGCAGTTGGTAGCGCCTAGAGCCTACCATCTGGCGCTTTCTAGCCATAGCCCATGATATTCCCTTTGCAGGTCATATGGGCATAAAACATACAAAGAGGTGTATTATGCAGAACGTCTATTGGCCTGGAACTTACATAGATTTAACAGGGTACTGCAAGACCTGTGAGCAATGCTAAAAGGTAGGCAAGGCAGGAGAAAAGGTGAGAGCTCCTTTGATGCCTTTGCCTGTGATTGAGGAGCCATTTCAGAGGGTAGCTATGGGTATTGTGGGTCCTCTGAGTACCCCAAGTTCCACAGGGAAAAAGTATATCCTAGTGGTATTGGATTATGCTACATGATACCCTAAGGCAGTGGCTTTGTCCTCCATTGAGGCAGAAAAGGTAGCAGATGCTTTGTTAGAGATTTTCAGCAGGGTAGGTTTCCCAAAAGAAATATTGACTGACAGAGGTGCCAATTTCATGTCAGTCCTGCTGGCTTGTCTGTGGATGTCCTGTGGGGTAAAGCACATGAAGACCACCCCCTACCATCCCCAGAATAATGGTCTTGTTGAGAGGTTAAGCTCTACAATAAAGTCCACGTTATGGGCATTTGCAGATCAGTTTAAGAGGGAGTGGAACAAATATTTGCCCCATCTGTTGTTTGCTTACAGAGAGGTTCCCCAGGAATCCATGGGTTTTCCACCTTTTGAGTTGCTGTATGGGCACAGGGTGAGGGGAACTCTAGATTTAATTTGAGATGAGTGGGAAGGTGAGTGCAAGTCTCACAAGGAGTCTGTTGTGGCATACATCCTAAACCTCAGGACAAGGCTCAAGGAACTCATGGGCTTGGCCCAGGAGAACCTGGCAGAAGCCCAACAACAGAAAAAGGTGTGGTATGACAGGAATGCTCGAGCTAGAGAGTATGCTGTGGGGAGCAGTTAATGGTTCTCATTCCTGTCAGACACAACAAGCTTCAAGCAGCTTGAGATGTACCCTACAAGGTGGTAAGAAGGGTAAGTGATGTTAACTACATGGTGGAACTGCTAGGTAGATGGCAGGGGCACAAATGTTACCATGTTAACATGATGAAACCTTACCATGATAGGGAGGCCCTTGTGCTAAGCATTTGCAGTGGATTGCAGGAGGAGTCTGAGGAAGATCTGGGGACTGATCTCCTCAGTGATGCTTGGGCTGACACCTCGGTGGAAGGGGTAGCAATGTCCCAGCAGCTATCTCCTACCCAGGTTCGCGAAATCTGAGCAGTGTTGCAGGAATTTGGGAACATGTTCACTGGGAAACCAGGGTGCACCCACCTGGGACAGCACCAGGTGGATACAGGACCCCAAAGGCCTATTAGACAGACCTCTTATAGGGTGCTTGAGAGAGTCAAACAGACTCTGAGGGAGGAAGTACAGGAGATGTTGGAACTAGGGGTGATTCAAGAGTCCAACAGTCCCTGGGCCTCCCCAGTAGTGCAGGTGCCAAAGAAGGATGGCAGCACCAGGTTCTGTGTGGACTACAGAAAATTAAATAGTCACACAGAGTTGGATGCTTACCCCATGCCTAGGACAGAGGAGGCCCTAGAGCAGCTGGGTGGGGCTACGTATCTTACAACCATTGATCTTACCAAGGGTTACTGGCAGGTTCCCTTGACTCGCATTGCTAGAGAGAAGTCAGCCTTTGTGACTCATTTTGGCTTGTATGTGTTCACAAAGATGCCCTTTGGGATGAAGAATGCCCCAGCGACTTTCCAGAGGCTGGTAGATAATATCCTAGCAGGGGCAGGAGGGTTTTCCCTTGCTTACCTAGATGATATTGCCATCTACAGCCATTCTTGGCCAGAGCACCTTCAGCATGTCAGGGAGGTGCTGGGCAGACTACAGAGGGCAGGGTTGACCATTAAGCCAAGCAAATGTCAGGTGGGTATGGCGGAGATCTCCTACCTAGGACATAGAGTGGGGAGTGGTAAGATAAGGCCAGAACCCACCAAAGTGGAAGCTATTCAGGCATGGCCTGCACCTGTTACTAAAAAGCAGGTGAGGGCATTTTTAGGGACAGCAAGGTACTACAGAAAGTTCGGCCCCTGTTATAGCACCATAGCTGCTCCCCTCACAGACCTGACAAGGAAGAAAAGGCCAGATAAGGTAGTGTGGACCCCAGAATGTGAGCAGGCATTCCAGAAGGTTAAAGAAGCTTTGGGTTGACCCCCTCCATTAGCCAGTCCAGATTACAGCAAATAATTTGTTGCGCAGGTGGATGCTTTGAAAATGGGGGCTGTACATAGTCAGATTTCTTCAGAGGAAGAAGAACACTCAGTGGTTTATCTCAGTCATAGGCTCCAACCCAGGGAGGATTGCTATGTAGCTGTAGAAAAGGAATGTCTGGCCATAATGTGGGCACTGCAAAAACGTCAGCCTTATCTGTATGGAAGGAAATTCACTGTTATGAGAAATCACAACCCCATAACATGGTTAAACAGAGCCAGCCAGCAAAATGGCAAGTTGCTAAGATGGAGCCTAGGGTTGCAAGCATATATGTCAGTGCAGCACTGCAGTGGGAGTAGCAATACCAATGCGGATGGGCACTCAAGACAGGGAATGTGGTGAGGTACCCATAGATAGACCTGACCCTCTCAAGCAGCGTTTCTCAAGGGACACTTGAAAAACTTGCTTGAGTTCTCCGGGGGTGGTGAGAAATGTGAAGTTTTGTAGAGAAGGGAGAAGGCTGCCAACCTAGCCAGATAGAATTTTGCAGATAATTCTGTCATTTGTAAATATGAATGTAAACTACAGGGTTGTTGTCTTAAAGGTAAAGAAATACTGTTACATGTGGAACTGGAAATAAATGTGACAACAGTGCACTCTACTTACCAAAATAAAGCATGTAGTGACCCTTTGAAGAAGCAGTGGTCCTGAAAAGTCTAGATGAAGAAATTATTTGTATTATTTTAACCAAGAGTTAAATCACTAGATATAAACATGCAAATGTATTTTATTGCTCTGTTCCTGACCAGCTGCAAGATAACAAAAGGGAGATGTTAAGAATGTAAATGCAGTTAATGTGTAGCCTGGGAACTCCAGGAAAGTGAAAAAGAATGATGTAATGTTTATCAGAACTGCAATAGCAATTTAAACAGAGAATCAGAAGGCATTAAGTATGTTTGCCTTGATCATCCAACTCACAGCACTGTGACTATTTTCTTATGTAAGTTATCTTAGACTTGTGTTTTCTTTTAGGGATAGCTAGAAGCTAGTATTTCTGTGTGATCTCTGAACTCTTGACTAGCACTGACTGTGTAGTAGAAAGTATTGTCTTGTGGTTTTAATTATTTATTAAGTATTTTAAAACCTTTTAACTGTGCCTGGTTTGTGTAGAGATAATTTAACTCTAGAGTACATTGCATATTTATAGAGTTTACTGTCCAAGTCACTCCGATTAAGTTTTGACTGTTTAGTCACATCTGCCAATTGGATAATAATATTGCACAGTAATAATTGGACACCCTTTTAAGGGCCTTTGGGTAGCTGATAAATATTAGATGGGTGGTGGCAAGTGGTACTACTGTATAGTCTGGGTAAAAGGGGGCACAGCTGGAGAACCTGTGCCAGCCTTCCCCAGAAGTGTCTCTGTGGTTGTGTAAACTCTTATATCAAAGTGTGTGTTTGTGTCAGCTACTTGGGCAGGGACACAAAGTACTGGTTGGACAGAGAGGGTGCTGGAGATTTTAGCTTGCCCAGCTAAGCAGAGATCTGGACCCTATAGCTATGCCAGTGGAAAGTCTTATTGGGGAACTGGGGAGCAAAGGAGCGACCAGTCCTGGACTGACTGTGATCTTTGTGTGTCTTAAGGGAAATTGCACTTTACTGTGTGTATTTGTTATCCTTTCCTCATATATGAGACACCCTCTCTGGTACTAGTGGTGAGGACTGAGGCTCCTTGATTGCTGGGCCAGGGCACGGGTGTCACATATCATATAACCTAAGCAGCATTACATAAATTATACAATTCCTGCCCCCCTTTTTTAAATAAGAAACATCTCTATTAAACCATCACTTATGACATAAGCAATCATACAATTAATATAAATGAAAACCAACCACACTTACATAGCAGGACAACTTAGCAGAAATCAGAATTTCACTGAAAAAGGCATTGCACTTTGATATAGACATAGTGAAGGAAGACAAGATGCCTGGTAATGTAACTCTGCACTTAACTGAACACACCTGGGGGATTTCAGCAACAGGGACAGGGGAAAACAGTAATTCTAAATGAAGTACCAAAGAACATGGTCATGGGGCACACTAAGGACTAACCACAGACAGGGCAGCACATGGCAGAGAGGGCATAAACTCCACTACACATTGACAAAGGCAGGCTTATGCATATAGAAGAGGGGGTGGTACAGACTATTCATAATAATGAAAGTTCTTTGGGCTGTTGCCTCATAGCACCCCTGGATGTGCAATAATATGTGTATCATGCACACCCTCACATGCCATATTGTATACATGTTAATATATAAAGTTCCTTGTTTCTAAAGGATTTACAAACAATCCATTTATGCTGTACTGATGAGGTCATAAAAAGTCCAAAGCATGGCATGTCTACAGTTGATAGGGTTTGCTGTTATTGGCTTGAATGTAGCAATATACACCTAAAAAGCAAAAAGTTATGGGTATTCAAAAGCCATGTAGCTGTAACACTGGTATGTCCTGAAGAAGTCATTTCCATATATCCCATGGGCCTCCACTACAGGAGTTTCAATGTTTTACACAGTGAAAGCTCTGGCTTGGCTGAGTATTTCTTACAGGTTTGACTGAATGGTTTGTGTAACCTTTATACTCTTTGCTTGGATATTTATGTATGCATAGATAGATAGATAGATTGAAGGAAAGACATGCCTATAATAGCTTGATGTATATTCCTGTGAGTAAATTGAAATGGCAACAATGCGTAATGTGTATGTGCATTGCACATGAATATATTACCAGGCCTTTATAGTTTAGTAGACAGTAAAATGAGATATGTTCAGAAGAACTCCTAGCTCTCTTTATTTCAATATCTGGTCTATTACATTAGGAAAATATATATTACAATATATATATATATATATATATATATATATATATATATATAAAGAGAGAGAGAGAGAGACAGGCATAAGTCTTAACATTTCAAATGGCTTAGGGTTAGTAACTTCTTTCTAAAAATCATTATTATTTTCCAATTTCATGTCTTATTTAATCTCTCCCATCCTTATTATTTTTGATTTAAGGTCTGAAAAAAGACCTCTATCTCCCCATCCCTATATGTCTTCAACCACCTCCGTGCCGAAAAATTCTATTTTTCCTTTATTTCACCCATTCTATACATATAATCATTTAGTTCTACTACTATCAATTCCAGTAGTATTTATACATTTTTCTCCTTTTTTCTCTACCTCACTTTACAAAGAACAGTTAATATCTCCTCTAAATATAATTTATTTATTAATTTATATGTGTTTTCCAGAGTAGAGCACTGATCTCCATTGACCTTTTTCAGACTGAGCCCAGGAGCAGTGTCTGGTTAAGTGACTTGCTTGGAGTCACACAGTTAGGCAATGCAGGTTGATGGAATCAAACCTTGAGCCACTAAACCACAAGAAAAAGCTTGTTAACATCTCTTTAATCTTTTAAGCAAACTGCCAGATAATAGTTAATATACCATTAAACATTTTTCTTTTTGAAACATACACTCTTACATTTGGTTGTCAACTACATTAAACAGAAGCTTCTCTTTTTATCTTTCCACTTACAATCTGACACTAATATTCTTTCAATATTACAATTATATATTCATTAGGTATAATATTCAGACCATATTAAGAAAAGCAGCAATGTCTAAGTACTCTAAACACTCATCTGTTCCAAGAGACCAGAAATCTTTACCTGTCCCTAATATTTCAAACTTTTCTTTCGCATTCATTAATAAGTCTGATACCTTATAAACAAATATCTACGTCATATTTTTTTAACTAATGGAGAATCATAAGCTTTCTGACGCAGTTCTTCATAACATTAACATTCAGAGTTAATATTTCCATTCCCTTTTCACTTTTTCCTTTCTTATGACTCTTTAACATCCTCTTTCATAAGATTACCTTTTCTCCAAATACCTCTCCCTAATTCACTCATCATCTTCTCCTTCAGTACTGGTTTAAGATTGTATCTATTTTGTTGAACTGTGTCCAAACATCTTTTGATTTTTCACACATGAAACAGTTACATCTTTATTTGGGTAAGTGTTTGAACTGCCATGCATTTCAATACCAAGGCCTAAAATACGGAGACCGAATGATCAAACATTTGGACTTACATATGCTAAACCTGAGATTACTATTTCTCAGAATATTCTCTATTCACGAGGTATGGCAATCTCGGGCTTGGTATATATAAGTTGGAGGGTGTGCTTCTACATCAGGGGGTGAAGAGGGATTAATTGCTGCAAAAACGTTTAATGGAGAAAAGTGCAATGCTCTCTCTACTCTTGTATTTTCACACTTTTCTTTTTGGCATACTTGGACTCAGCATTGTGAGTCCCAAGATTTCAATAGGGCACTCAGTATTTGAACAACCTTGTGTATCCTTATGAGCACTCCTATTATTTGTCACAGTTCCCACAATCATCATCATCATCATCAAGCACAGCATTCTTTCACTTCTGTGACATTTTAGTTTCTTTCACCCTGACTTAAAGTTTCAGTTTCAAAATCTAACAGATTATTGACACAATCCTATCAAGAATTCCCTTTCTTTTTTTACATTGTTTTGTATTTTGCGTAGGTGTATTTTACTAGTTTCTGTATGGCCCCTTTGCTGGGATTTCCCAATGTCTGTTAGCACATTCTTCAAATGTCCTTTTCACCACAGTAGTAACAATCTTTAGATTAGTATTAGAGGACATCAGTCCGCTTATTTCCTCAAATTAACAGTTCATTTGGTAAATGTTCCATCCCCTCTTCCTGTGTCTTCAGATCAAGCCATACAAACTATCCACCAGTACAAAACCCATTATCATCTGGAGTGTTTTTCATAAAGTGAATTTTCTTCCAAAACTCAAACAGGGAATTCCTAATTAAAGCTTCATTAATGTCTATAGACCAAAAGTGAAGTGTAACCCTTTCCATTGTGTTATACCAAGTGCCTGAAAAACATAATCTGACCAAGACTACAATGTGGCATCATCTATACATTAAAAAAAAGGTTTCATTGTTCAACTGCATAGTCACACTAATTTGAATATGACGCACCTAGAGTACCTGCAACATTTTTTATCCAAAAGTCACCCCTCTTAATTAAAGCTTCACCAACAAAGTTAATGTACAATACATATTTCCTGCATTCAACAGCAACTAATGGAGACCGATTATGTCATAGTATAGCTGTTTGAATCATAAAGACATATTAATAGTGCATAGCAACCTTGTTGAATTCCTCAGTAGAGCTTTCTACAGCATTTCCCTCATTTTTTATGATTTAAATGCATTTCACTTTGCACATCATCAGTGTTAGCCACACTTAAGTGATCCACATTCATTTGTTCCAACACATAATCACTGATTCATCCTCCTCCAACATAGCATTCAATTTTGAATTAGTCAATCCACTAGGAAGTAGCTCCATGACAATAATCTAAATTGCAAGTTCAGATTAAGTAGACTTTTTGTGGTTGACATTTTGAACATCAGCATTTGGATCTTTCAGTTAACTTCAGTAAACCTACATATTTACATGTGTGTGAGCATGTGTGCATATGTCTCTGTGATGTGTGTTTGTGTTTTTGTATGTGTGTATGTGTATGGATAGATAGATAGATAGATAGATAGATAGATAGATAGATAGATAGATAGATAAATATAAATATATATGCTTATAAACTGCACAGCTCTTGTCTAATCTGCTATTTATTACAGTTAATATCTATTGATTGATCTATCCATCCATCTACCTACCTATCTATCCATCTAATCTACCTTTTTACTTACCTATCTATCCATCTACCTACCTATCTATCCATCTACCCATCTATCTATCTATCTATCTATCTATCTATCTATCTATCTATCTATCTATCTATCTATCTATCTATCTACATATGTAGCTATCTACACATCTATCTGTCTATCTATCTGACTATCTATCTATCTATCTATCTATCTATCTATCTATCTATCTATCTATCTATCTATCCATCTACCTACCTATCTATCCCTCTACCTATACATCTATCAATCTATCTATCTCCTTACCTGTCTATCTGTCCATCTATCTATCTATCTATCTATCTATCTATCTATCTATCTATCTATCTATCTATTCATCTTTCTACCTATTGTACCTATCTATCCATCCATCTATCTACCTGTCTATCGATCTGTTTTTTAAACTCTGAACTTATCTGCTCTGTCTCTGCTGTTGTTCCTGCCCTGTATCACTTAGGTGCTAGACCATTAAAAGCAGACATCATGGCACTATGATTAAGAAAATAAGACAATCCTGAATGGATTTTCTTAGAAGCAGCTCAAGAGTTAAAACCGATTACTTGACACAACTAAATTATACTGAAATGAGCAACTGGATGGAAAAATACACCCACCGAGAAGTCAGAAGAAATGCTTTAAATAGGTATATTTTTGTTACTTCTTGATGTTATACTGTAGTAACCCTGACTGGTAGATAAAGTCATTTACCTAAATGTTTAACTACTTTTAAGAATAAATTTTGGGACAGATTAACTCATTCAAGCCTAGAACACCTTTTTTGTAAACTTCTAGTTCATAACCATACCGACTTCTGGCATAGAGAACTTTTTTGGGTCTGGCTTCTTTATATAAGTGACTTACCAGTTAATAATAGGCAGTATTAGAAAGGGCAAGGAGTTATTAACAAATGACACTACGGTTGTTAGTTTAGGATGTCCTGCAGTAGAAATTAATCTTTGTTTGCCACTTATTATTCATATTTTCAAATATGTGTTCATATTTTCATAACTAAGACACCTACCTTTTATTAAGGTGCATAGTGTGAAACATCAATATGGGTGAAAGGATAATTCACTATCAATACTTGTTTATATCACATTATACTGGAAATATCACTATAGTTTGCTAGTAATTATGAAACTAAGCAATATCTCCATATGTACTTAACACTTCAAAAAACAATTGACTTATACAGTTGCATGATGTTAAGTGAAACTTTCAATGTAGAAGAAAACTGCCTTTCATATTTGCAATGTAAGTTACACATCTTGAGAGATATCCAGTGTTATTTGTTTTGCTAATTATACAATTAAGCATATGTTTTCATATTTCTGTAAATATCTCAATAAACATGCACCTAGAGGAATTTCCTGGTGTCACATGAACGCTTATATCAAAAATGATCTAGCAGTATATGTCTAGGTTGTACAGTTTTAAAGCTATGCAAATTTGTTTTGAAAATTTGCAAAAAATATAATTTGGTGTTTGTGTGCATTATGATATAACAGAGTATTTATGGAAAGGACTGACTGCACCATCTATTATGACTGCAAAGAATATTTCTTACTGACAACATTGTTATTTGTACAGTTTTAATAGCTTTTATTGTTCAGAATATATTTACATTTCTTTATCTTATGTTTTTCAAGTTTAATTTTCAGAAAATGGACCATATTACAAGATGAGCTTAGGCTATTAGAGATGTGATATTCCACACCATATAGGTTTTAATGAGTTAATAAATAATTAGTGAATTCAGGTATGAAAAATATTCCTTGTGTTTGTAAGTAATAGCATGTTATCGGTTTCTCCCTTTTATTTTCTACATTTTTCTGTTCCCTTGTGTCATATGGTCTAACTTTAGAAAAATACTTTCTGTGAGCGAATAGACAGTTGCATAACTTTTGAATAATAACCTGAAAGAAACTGTCATCTTTGTGGAATACTGCATTATATAAATTACACCAAAATTACCTAATAAAAACAGTAAAAAAAGAAAGAGAATACCTAGAATTTTTCTTAAGCAATGCTTAGGTGGAAAGAATGGGTGTAACAAAATGTGTCCATTTACATGTATGACTTAACAAAAATATTACAGGAAGGACTGCTGCATGCCCATTAATATGGTTAAAAAGAAAACTACCTTTGATAGTCTATGGTCACAGCTCCACCCCTACCCGCAGTGATTACTGAGAACAGACATGCCGGCACCATGGTCCATTTAAACATTACAGAAAGTGCAGGAGCAGTCTTGTGTGTTTGCTTCTCTTCTTAATAGCTGTCAGTTAGCATTCATATATAAAATAATACAGATAATGAAACACGGCATGGGATTTTTAAATCTTTAAACTATTCATGTTACTCCATTGCAATCCCCATGTGTAAAGAAGCCTTTCACAAGAATATCTTGGAGTATGACTTTCAGAATTGAACATAGACTGAGAAACGGGACATGAGCTTTTGTTTTCATTTTAATTTTTATTTTTAAATTAAGTGTGCTCATTTGTTAACCAGTTAAGTGAACTGATCTGTCTTACACCCTCTTCAATCATAACCAGCCACAAGGGCAAGATTAAAACACAGTAATTGACTGCAAGTCATGCCTTGACCCAATACCTCTCAACTTTTTTGCTCAAGAATTCTCAATGATGCCAACTATAATGGGGAGCAAAGGGCCAAAATCAGAGTCATATTTTAAATATTAATCTTTAAAATAGTTACTAGGATAACAAGCATACCTCTCAACCTGGAAACATCACAAATCTGGACAAAGGACCATGAAAAATAGGTACAAATCTGTATGCTGATTAACATAGAATTTGCATACATAACCGCTCCCCCAATGGAATTGTGGGATTCCAACTTTTAAATACAACTGAAGAACAGACAACCAAAATATGATCATGAAACACAAAATAAATAGAACAATACTGTTATGCTTTTCTCTCGTGCTTAAACACTTTGTTATTTATTGCCATTTGTAGATTACTTTATCTTGCACTTTTCACTTTTAATTTATTTAAAAAGACTTTAATCTGATGTTTCATATTGATAATAATTCATATTCTCTCACTCTCAGCATGGTTTTCTATTTAATCCCTAACCTTACCATTTTAGACAGCTCAGCTGTAGGTAGGGGCTGCAGCTTGTGGGGAGACAGGGGTGTCTTTATTCACATTATTTTCACCTTTCCAGTTTCTTAACTGCAACAAAGCTAACAGGATTATTCCATCAAAGTCATCTTATTGTCCTTTTTGTTCTAATAAAGAAGATGATATTCTACATATCTTCTGGAGCTGTAAAAAAGTTTGTAAACTGTGGTGCTCACTGAGATTTCTCTTAGAAAAAACAGGCTACTCAAAATCTAAACTATCATGGGAAACAGTGATACTACATATTTTAAGAGCTATAATAATAGCCTCACTAAACACAACATTATAACGCTATGTGCCTTATTAAAAGTTTACATAGCCAAAAACTGGCTAGACAGATTCAAGCTTAATTGGACATAATACAAGAACATGGCAAAAAAAAACATGTATTAGCTAAGAAGTAGTATACCAAAAGTCAAAAGAACCAGGCATATTATCAGAACTACTGTAAATCTTTTAACTGATATTTTATCATGAAGGACAAAGTACACAAATATATATAAAGTCATTAAACACTGTCTTTAGTTAAAAGTAGTAACAGCATCAACTTAGGTGGCATTTTTGTAAATATGTATATAATGTATAGTAGTTTAGATTTTTTGTGTATCATTACTTTGGTGTTATGCTTCAAGATATACACTTATTGTATTAACATAATGTAGAGGTCAATTGCTTTACTATATTCATGCCTCATGACTGAATCATAACACAATCATAACTTCATGGTAATTCTTTGTTGTCAACTTCAGCTAATTTGAAATAGTTTTATTTTCTTTTTATCACACTGTGTCAACACCTAGCTTAATAACTTGCTAGTGCTATGCAAATTGTAAGAT
>NC_056737.1:1746710490-1746715490 GCF_019279795.1 Protopterus annectens | reverse complement strand
CTCTGTCAAGCAGAGCCAATGAAGTGTTCCCAGGGGTGTATTTTCTGTTACCCATCCACTCGTCAAGGTTTCTCTTTAGAATGTTAGTGAGGAGCTCTGCCTAATGTAGTTTGGAATTTTGTTCCAAAGCATGGGAACTCTCTGTGACAGGAATCTATCCCTCCAGCATGTTCTATTTATTATTGTGGCGAGGTTTAGCTCACTAGAGTACATGGCTCACAGTGACTTGGATTTCTTTAGGTGGAGCATGTCCATCAATTCTGAGTTGGACATGGCTTTGTAAGTCAGGCAGATTTACTCTTTAAACACTGAAAACCATTGTCGACAGTGGGATAATGCATTACATTTGATACCCTGTGAAAGAATGCATTGTAACTTCTAATCACAGTAAGATGAGTTATTGTAGAAATGCAATCCTGTAAAATATATGCCAATAATGACATTTTTCACCTGAGGAATGCATCAGAACATTAAGTGTTTCTATTCTGCAGGCTTTACTGATGTGTGTCAACTTAAAAAAAAAAAAAAACACTAACATCCGCCCGCCCATCCACAATGCATTGCATTTTTTTTTTTTTCTTTCTTTACAGTATGGTACCTGAAGGAGTTGGGGGAAGAACTGGGTCTGGTGGTGTTGCTACTGATATATTTTTTCATCTTTGACACCGGACCGGTACAACTATGTCTACAACGAGTCGACTCACTGTCCTCCCACCCAATGACTGAGTGACTGACTGCTGCAGACTTGCTGGAGCCCTGGCCCCTGGCTTGAATAAGTAAGTAGTAAAACACTGACACCCTGCACTTAACTACCACAGCACGAATGAACCAGGAATGGGAATGGCTTGCCTGCACGTGTACTTGGAAAATAAACTTAAACGCAAATTAGTACACATCCCCTCAAGCCCAGCTGTATTCCAACAGGCTGGCAGTCCGCTCCTGATGCTGACGTCATCTTACATGCCCAGCATATGATGACATCAGAAAAAAAAAAAAGGCAGTGAAATTCGGAAATTAAAGGGGTCAGTCTGGAATTCGTGGCACCCCAATATTTTCACCTGAAAACCAGTAAATATCGAGGAATTTGGCATGGTTGAGAGGTCTGATAACAAGTTTTACATGAACGTGTATTTTCTGAAGCATATGAAGTCTGAAACTCAAATGTTTGTCATTATTAAGAGATTGTAATCCTAAATAATTTGCCAGAAAAAAACAAATTTTATGAGAAACACACCAAAAATATTAGCTAAAAGTAGTATAGTTCTAAAAGTAAGCTTAACATAACAGTAGATGTTTGAATGATCATTGCTGCAATAGTCTTAGCTATATGGGTTATATCCTGTGTAGGATATAACAGCTGTCAGTCAGCTTCAGCTGAGCTGATGACAAAGACAGTTTGGGTGCCAAGAGCTTCAGAGCTTTCATGCCAACAGAGAGATGGAGGCTGATCCCTGACAGGACAATGCTAGCAATAACAAATAACAAAAGTCCACACCTCGACATAAGCACACCAAAAAAAAACAAGGGAGATGGAGGGAGGGATTGGCTATTGAGCAGTGATCATTTCAACACCTACTGCTATGCTAAGTTGACCTACGCAACTGTACTGTGTTCATCATATTGATCACTGCTGCTGTATGTAGCCTTAGTTATATGGGTTACTACATTTGAGAGGAGAAATTAGAAGAGTCCAGGATTCCCTGGAGACTGATCCTAGCAAAGCCTGATCTAGACAGGAATTACACTTATACTGCTTAGAAAAAGTATCTACAAAGGACCAGGTTTCAGCTTCTAGAATACTTCTAGAATCCAACCCTTTCCAAAAAGCTATAGATGAAGCCAAGTCCCTGGTAGAGTGGTCCTTTAACCTGCCTAGAATACTTTTGTTGTTTAAAATATGAAAAGGTAATATAATTTGACAACCATTTGGAAGAAGACTGTTTTGGCGCAGGTTGCCTCTTCTTCTTATCTCCACAAGAAATTAACAATTGATAAAGACATCTGAAAGATTTACTTCTGTCAAGATAGTATCAGTGTTGCATGAAGACATCCAAGGTATGGAGTATCAATTTTCCCCCATTTTTAAATTCAGGAAAGAAAACAGGGAGGTGGATAGTTTGGCTGAAAATAAACTCAAATACCACTTTAGGCATAAAAGAGGGGACAGTTCTTAAACTTTGTCTCTGTGGAGAATAAGATAGGGTTGACTCACCATAAGAGTCTGCAATTTGGATACTGTTTTTGTAGATGTTAGAACAATCAGTAAAACAGTTTTCCATGTTAGGAACCTCAAGTCACCAGATTAGCTGATTCAATGCAGAAAGTGTTAGCTTTTCTAATACTAATCTAAGATCCCAATGAGGGGCCACCAGTTTTCTTGCAAACATCTTGTGCAAAACCCCTTTCAAAAACATTTTGACATGAGAATGCATTGAAAGAGGAGGATCCCTGGGTAGACATGCTGAAATGGCTGGTAAATGAACCTTGATAGAGGAGTAAGGAAGTCTACGGGATAGTAATTCACATAAATATTATAAAACCAGAGAGCAGCTAGACCTGAATGGGAGCTGGTTATGTTGTTAGCACCAACTAGGAAGCTCTTTCCATTTATTATGATATGAATTTCTAATAGCAGAATTTCTTGCTTCCATTAGTACCTGCTGCATGTCCTCAGTAAACAGGTGCCTAAAGGGAATTAAGACCCTACATCCAGGCAGTCAAACACCCCTGTTCTTCTGTGAGTAGATCAAATCTGTCAGAATGCTTGTGATAATTATCTTCAGAAGTACCCTGGATATTAGTGGAATGGGTGGAATAGCATACAGGAACATTCCTGGCAAGGAAAAGAAAAGGTATCTGTCTTCCAGGCCTTCTTTCATAGAGTCCTGAGCAGAATTTTTCCAGCTGATTGTTCAGAGAAGAGGCAAATAGGTCTATTTGAGGAGCTCTGATGGAATGTCGGATGCCTTTAGATTGAGATTGTGCTGTGAAGCTATATACCAAGCTAACAAGGCTAGTCTGCAAAGTAGGTATGGCCTGATTCCCCCTTGTTTGCTGATATACCACATGATTTTGGCATTGTCTGTAACAACTTGAAGAGGTCCTATAGACCAATGAAGATTCAGAAGGTTTAATGCCTTGATCAGGGCAAGCATCTCTCTTATATTTATGTGCTTGTATCTGTCCTTGGTGTCCCACAAAACTTGCACTTTATAACTCCTGAAACTGCTTCCCAGCAAAGTCTGAGGCATCTGTGGTGGCCGACTCCTTTGGAACAGAGAGGTAGAAGGAGATGCCCAGATTTAAAGGTATTTGCTGTCTCCACCAAGTTGTTTCTCTTCTGACAAACCCAAGCACTGGGATTTAAAAGGACAAAAGATGTTGTTGCTGGAGCCAAACAGACTTCAGATACCACTGTATCATTCTTATGTGGAGTTTTGGCAGGGGTATCATGAGAATCACAGATGCCATGAGAACCAAAATCCCGATGAATTCCCTTGCAGTGATGAGATCTGAGTGGAAAACCTTAGAAACATATCTATCTATAAGATCCTAGTAACCCAATCCTCTGTGCAGAAGTCAAAATAGAAACTTTCAAATGTTCTCTTGGAATCCAAGCTTGTGTAGGAGATCTCACACCCAAGTGAGAAAGTCCTGACAATTTGAAAAATACTATGTAAAGATCAGCAAACCATCTAAATATGGGAACATGTGGATACCCTGTATCCGACAATGAGATAGCCACTTTGTGAACACTCTTGCTGCAGTGGATAGTCCAAAGGGTAAGGCAGAGAACTGATAATGTGATCTAGACATACAAAACCTTAGGAAAAGTCTGAAATCTGGATAAATAGGGATGTAATGATAAGCAACTTTTAAATCTAGTGTTACCAGGAAACTTGAATAAGGAAGATGAGGGTTGTAAAGGGAAATCATTTTGAATTTGTGCACTGTCACATAAAATAAGAAAATAAGTATACATTAAATTAATATGGAAACCAATGTTTTCATCATATCGGCTAACTATGGATTCATATTGGTCTCAAAGCTTTAAACAATAATAAAATATTCTGTATGTACATCAAAAGCTGAAAGAGAAAATTGTGAATGAAACATGCTATCAGTAAATAATGGCATGATTACTGTCACATAGGAAACAGTGAATGGACCTGAAGAAAAGTTTTCTGCAAACTTCACAATAAGCAAATAAATATGTTAGAGTGCTTCAAAGACCAGAAGTGACCTTTCTTTATATAAATACTGACTTCATAACTGTTGCCAAAAGTCATGTTAAAAACTCAAGTACCATGGGCCCAGATAATATATCTCCTGTTTTGCTACACAAAATCAAGAAACACCTAACTAAACCCTGTCAATTGTTTTAAAATGTTAGCATATCAACACATCCTTGACCTACGGCATTAGTTTGCAGTAGTACAAATTCAAATAGAAAAAAGAGCATGGAGAGTCAGATTAGACCTGCATAATTTTAGGCAAATCAGCCTGATCAGTATTCTATACAAAACATGGAGAAAGTTATAGGGCTTATCCAGAATTACACAGAGGACGTGTATGTGTAGCAAATATGGTACAGTATGGGTTTGTTGAGGGGTGATCTTTCCCTTTGCCCCATTAGCTAAAAGGCTGACTGTGCATGTTGCTTACCTTGAGGGCTCCTGTACAGGTGATCAAGGTGAAATTCCTTCAGCATCAGTAGTCTGAGGAAAAAAATTCTGAAGGACATAGCCTTGATCACTTATATCCATATAAAATCATTGCAGGTGTGATTTTTAAGTGTACACTGGCAATGATTGTTTTCCATTCTTTGAGGCACGATAGAGATAGGTTTTAGAGGGGGTGACGTAAGTAATACAACCAAGTCTTTAGAGAGTAAATGGATAATTGGACTTAGAGCTGGCTTGGGTCTTAATGATAAAATTCCAATAAGACCAATGTTAAAAGCACGCCCACTTCTTAGGGAAAATGATGATTTGTTTATT
>NC_056737.1:1746560490-1746705490 GCF_019279795.1 Protopterus annectens | reverse complement strand
GTATTTAAACTCATCCACCTTCACCAACTCTACTCCCTGCATCCTCACCATTCCTCTATCCTCCCTCTCATTCACACACATTTATTCTGCCTTGGTCCTGCTGATCTTCATTTATCTCCTCTCTAGACCATATCACCACCTCTCCAGGCTCTCCTCTACTTGTTCCCTACTCTCACTACAAATCACAATATCATTCACAAACATCATAGTCCACAGGGACTCCTGTCTGATCTAGTCTGTCAACCTGTCCATCACCATTGCAAATAAGAAAGGGCTCAGAACTTATCCTTGATATAATCCCACCTCCACCTTGAATGCATCAGTCACTCCTACCACAGAACTCGCCACTGTCACACTGCCCTCTTACATATCTTACATAATTCTGCCTCTCCCAACTTCCTCATACAATACTACAACTCCTTTCTAGGCACATTTTCATATGCTTTCTCTAAGTCTACAAAGACACAATGCAGCTCCTTCTGACCTTCTCTATACTTCTCCATCAACACTCTCAGAGCAAACATCACATCTGTAGTGTTCTTTCCTGGCATGAAACTGTACATACATACATACAGATATTTCAAGCACGGGCATAAATGACCTTCTAGCTTGCCAATATACCAAAACACTTGTTCCCATAATAAGTTTCCAGGCTGTTCTTAAAAATATCTAAACTAATGCTTACTTTAATGTAATTTGGTAGTCTGCTCCATGCATCAACTACTCTGTCAGAGAACCAGTTAGTATACTTCTCATTCCTATAGAACCTTCTACATTGGTTATCTGATGATTCTGTAGTACTTTTTGATAACCCCAAACATTCCCAGTGTTAGTTGTCCATAAATGCCCTATATACCTGAATAAGATCTCCTCTTAGATATCTGTAAGAGACATTGTACAAGTTCAGATATCTTAGTCTTTCATAATAACTTAGATTTTCACATCCATGAATGTCCTGGGTATATTTCCGCTGTACTCTTTACAGTTTACCCATGTTTGTCTTCTTATAGGGTTTCCATATTGTTATTCCATACTCAAGTTTAGGACTAATTTAACTAACAAACAATGACTTCATTATTTTTAATTTCCTAGAGTTTATAAATCTTTTTATACAACCTAGGGTTCTATAACTATCATTAACCAGTTGGTTGATATGATTAGAAAAACTCATAGCTGAATCTACCCATATACCCAGGTCCTTAAATGAGTCTGCAGTTTCAATCACTGTGTGCTGTATTAACTATTCGCCTTTCAGTTTATATCTTGCAAATCTCATATGCTTAGTTTTTGATGTATTTATCAGCATATTATTCTCCTGTGCCCAAATGGTCAGTTTAGTCAAGTTATTTTGCAGACATATCTTATCTGTAACACTTGTAATCAGTTTACCTAATTTCGGGTCATCTGTTTATAGACTGCAGAATACTGCAGATGAAAAAGTTAGGTCTGAAATTTACAATCTAAACAAATAATGGCCTAAGATCGAGCCCTGTGGGACACCCCGACTGTAACCAAGGATTCCACCTGTCTAGTTGCTGTATGATACATGCCATGTCCTATTTGTAAACCATGCAGCTATCTTATCAAGAGTACATCAATACCTAGCTGTACTAATTTATTGTTCAGTGTTTTGTGCATGACCTTGTCAAATGCTGAAGTTAAATCTATATAAATTACAACACAGCATAATTTTTATTCATAGCTGTTATTATATAGTTATAGAACATCATGTTACAGGTGGTAATAGATCCATTTTCAACATATGCATGCTAAATGGTTTCTTGTCCCAGCCTATCCAGTTCTGACAATAACTTATCCAATATTACCTTCTCCATTATTTTTCCACAGCATGAAAGTAGACGTAAGGGTCTGCATGACTCTGGGTTTGTCCTACTCCCCTTTCCCTTAAATACTGTACTGCTGCTCATTGTTCATCACCTCCCTTCTTAACCTAGCTTCCACTACTCTTTCTCATAACTTCATGCTGTAACTGATCAATTTTATCCCTCTGTAGTTACTACAGCTCTGCACATTACCCTTATTCTTAAAAATCAGTACCGATACACTTCTTCTCCACTCCTCAGGTATCCTCTCACTTTCCAAGATTCCATTAAACAATCTGATTAAAACCTCACAGCCATCTCATGAAAATGCCTCCATGCTTCCACAGGTTTGTCATCAGGACCAGCAGCCATTCCATTCTTCATCCTCTTCATAGCTGTCCTTACTTCCTCCTTTATAATCTGTTGCACTTCCTGATTCACTATCCCAATATCATCCAAACTTCTCTCTCTCGCTCTCTCTCTCTCTCTTTCTCTTATTCTCTTCATTCATCAGCCCCTCAAAGTAGTCTCCTCATTTGTAAGTACATTTCCCTTGTTATCCTTTATCACCCTAACCTGCTGCACATCTTTCCTAGCTCGGTCCCTCTGTCTAGCCAATTGGTACAGGTTCTTTTCTCCCTCCTTAGTGTACAGCTTTTCACACAACTCACCATACGACTTATCCTTAGCCTTTGCCACCTCTCTCTTTGCCATGCACCTCATCTCCTTATACTCCTGTCTACTTTCTTCATCTCTCTGACAATCCCACTTCTTCTTCGCCAACCTCTTTCTCTGTATAGTCTCCTGTACTTCCTCATTCCACCACCATGTTTCCTCGTCGTCCTTCCTTTGTACAGATGTCACACCAAGCACCTTTCTAACCATCTCCCTTTCTAGCTCTGCTGCAGTTACCCAGCTACTCGGTAACTCTTCACTGCCACCCAGTGCCTGTCTTAACTCTTCCCTGAACTCCACCTTACAGTTATCCTTTTTTCAACATCCACATTTGATCCTTGGTACAGCCCTCACTCTCCTCCTCTTCTTCTTGATCCCCAACGTCATCCTACAAACCACCATCCTATGCTGCCTAACTACTATTTCTCCTGTCACCATTTTACAGTCTTCAATCTCCTTCAGAATGGCCCTCCTGCATAGGATATAATCCACCTGTGCGCATCTTCCTCCACTCTTGTACGTCATCCTATGCTCCTCTCTCTTCTTAAAATATGTATTCACCAGAGCCATGTTCATCCTTTTAGCAAGATCTACTAACAACCGACCTTCTGCATTCCTGTCCTTAACACCATACCTACCCATCACCTCCTCATCCCCTCTGTTCCCTTCACCAACATGCCCATTGAAACCCACTGCAATCACCACTCTCCCACTGTTGGGTACACACTCCAACACTTCTTATAACTCACTCCAAAATTTGTCTTTCTCATCCATTGCATACCCAACCTGCGAAGCATATGCACTAACAGCATTCATCATCACACCATCAATTCCAGCTTCATAAACATCACTCGATCTGACACTCTTTTCAACTCCAAAACACTTTTGACATACTGTTCCTTCAGGATAACCCCTACTCCATTTCTCCTCACATCCACACCATGGTAGAACAATTTGAACCCACCTCCAATACACCTGGCCCTACTTCCCTTCCATCTGATCTCTTGCACTCACAATATATCAGCCTTCCTTCTCTCCTTCGCAGCTATCTCTGTCCCTGTACCAGTCATACTGCCAACATTCAAAGTTCCTACCCTCACTTCCACACTCCTAACTTCTTACTCTCCTGCTGCCACCAGGCATGCCTTCCCATCTTCTTCTCCTTCAGTCAACAGTAGCCCAATTTCCACCAGCACCCTGTTGGCTAACAGTACTGGAGGCGGTCGTTGTTAAACTGGGCCTCGACCAATCCAGTATGGAAATCTGTACTGTTGTCTGCACATTTGTCTGGCAGCAGAAGCCCTTCCTGATGTAACCATCCCCATTTATCTGGACTTGGGACTGGCACGAAGAAATAGATCGGCTTGTGCATCCCCCAGTGGCACTTTCTATACTCTTTTTGCTTAATTTGTTTTTTCTGCCCTCATCTGCTATTTTGCTGATATCTATGCAAAGATGACATCTCAAGAACTATGGATTCTTTTCCAGATGCTATATTAGCAACTCTCTGTGGAGAGAAAGACCTGTTTTGTTATTTTGTTTTCACCAGTACTATCTTTAACTTTAAAGAATACAATTCTCCCAGCTCTATTTGTTGTCCTTTCAGAGGAGCGGCAGACCATCACATGATTGTGTACCTTCATGACTCTATTTCTTTCCTTTCAGTACCTTCTGCCTATGTTATGTTTGCACCCCTGCATTTCCTCTGGTTTTGTCTAACAGGAATTTCCATCCACTATTTCATTCACTAAATAAGACTGAAATTCTAGATAGCTTGCAGGTGCAGTGCCTTCCTTTTAGATAAACCTGTTGATGATCAAAATTTGACTAATCAGAGGGCAGGTCAGGTGAAGTACATTAAAGTGGATGAATACCACCACTGGGGGGTGTTGTGTATGCACACTTTTGCTCCCTTCAGTGGTGCCCTGGGATGGGCACATATGGAAACATATATGCTTAATAACTTGCCTGATGCACTGCATTTAGTGGAGTTCAGATCAAGGTTAAAGGGTAAAACCTTCTTGTGCTTCCAGGGTGAAATGCCATTCATATTCCACAGTGACACGTTGATAATTGTTATCATCCTAGAGCTGATGACAGTAAAGAATGACAATATGACAAAATAATATTTTGGGCTAATTTGTAGAATGAAAAAGCACTTATATAAAAAAACAATAACATGAGCCTACAGTTCAACTGGGTTACCCTGCCCAACACACACACACACACACACACACACACACACATACACAAAATATGCAGTTAACTTAAAAATCATAACACTTGTCTAATAAGTAGTATAGTATTCATTTAGTGCAAAAGACCACTAGCCCAAATTCTCAATTGCCTTAAAGAACTAATTGTGAAGTAACTTGGTGAAGGTCACTCTGTAGGCAAATGAAGGTGGAAAGATTTAAATCCTTTACTCTTGGCACAGCAAGCAGTGCATTAACAAGTCAGAGTTTTACCCCTCTGCACTAAATTTTCAGGCAATAAAAGAGTAACCCATTCCTAACCTGGGAGTCGAACACAGGTTGCTTGGATGAAAAATGAGGAATCTTGCCTGCCATATGGACTATTCTCAAAAATGCCCCTTCTTATTGTGCTGGTCTCTTCCTCTTCACCACACTCTAAATGATTTGTATCTGTTGAACTGCTGCACAAGTTGTGTTAAATCATCTGTACATTTCCACTGATTTTAGATGCTACCCCACCTTAGTACTTGCAAATGTATATATGTGACAACTAACTTCCCTACATGCCCCATCATTTTTGGGGTAGATATCTATTAGTAGTTGTTGCCTTGCATGGGTTTATGAGGAACCCACTTCTAGATAATATCCTAACTACTTTACATTACAAAATCTTCCCTACAGCTGACAGCTCAGGGTTCTGGTCCTATCACTTCAGTAGATACTGCTCATTCTTCCCTACAGCTGACAGCTCAGGGTTCTGGTCCTATCACTTCAGTAGATACTATAGCAATAACCCATACTGGGTAATGCTAAATACTATTTACCGGTTGGCGTGGTTTGGTCCCGGTGGAAGCCCCAGGGACCAAAAGCCAACCGCGGGTAAATTTAGCATTACACCCAGAAGTGATTATTATCATGACATTATTTAAGAAAGAAACTATTACTTTTCTTAAATAATGGCATAGTATAATGCCTGTTTACTGCCCTTCGCAGATGTCTTGGCATCCGGCAGTTCTGATGTACTGGCGCCTGCCAAGTACATCAGAGTTGTGGGCAAAGCAACGGAGAAAGCAAGATCTCCGTTGCTTTTTTGAATGTCTCGCTATGTTAAATGAGTTTAACATAGCGAGACAGTTAAAATAAACAGCGGACATCTCCGTTGCTTATTTTAAAACTGTCTCGCTATGTTAAACTCATTTAACATAGCGAGATTCACCACACTCTAAATGATCTTGTATCTGTTGAACTGCTGCACAAGTTGTGTTAAATGGGTTTAACATATCCACAGATTTTAAATAAGCACCGGAGATCTCCGTTGCTTATTTATATGTGACCACTAACTTCCCTACATGCCCCATCATTTTGGGGTAGTTATACTAATGGAAAAAGTCCAGGCGACGGACCTTTTTCCATTAGTATAACTCGATGAGGAACCCACTGGCCAATCAGATAATATCCTAACTCATGGTATAATGCTCATTCTTCCCTACAGCTGACAGCTCAGGGTTCTGGTCCTATCACTTCAGTAGATACTGCTCATTCTTCCCTACAGCTGACAGCTCAGGGTTCTGGTCCTATCACTTCAGTAGATACTGCTCATTTGGTACACCTCATTAAACCTTCCTCAACATTTCCCCTTATAATCCATCCCCATTTTTAACTTGCAAAAGAGGTCTGTCTTCTGCTATCACATGATTGATGCCCTCATTACTATACTTTGAGAAAAAGATAAAAGAATTCTCAGCAGGAATATGGTTAGAAAATGTTATTGGTTGTTAGTAATCAAGTCCCTGTAGTTCCTTTTCAGAAGGCTTAGAAGCAACTTTTAAGGCAGAATTCCAGCTGCACCTTAGTGCCAGAGAAGAGTTAACAGATATGCTTGTTGTTATGTAAGAACTGAATTAGTGTGCATATTTTTTCTAATGGTTTAGTTAAATATAGCTTTCCCTAACAAGCCCTGGGGAAACTTCATCTTCAACGGTTAAGATTTATTAACCTGTATTTTTTGTTTCTCTTATTTGAAACTGCTGAGGCAGCAAAAATGAAATGTGTGGTTAAAAGTGCAACAGTGCCTCCTTCAGGCATTATCTTTGTAATAGTAACAAAGAAAGATGTGAAAATAAAAGGAAGACAGCAGGTGGTCAAGACACCAGAAATGAAGCAGTTTGTGATGTTAATAAGTGTCAGAGCAGGGTGCATAGTACACTGAGGCAATATGCATTTAAAAAGTCACTGAAATATTTGGTGACCATCTAAATTATTCATCCAAAATGCTGTTTTTCAGTCATAACCACAGTTGGTCTTTATAGTGATTGAAGTTTCACTGCAACATCTTAAACCTTTAACAATCATTTACCCTCTGTGGTAAAGAATGGTGCTGCTTTTGTACTCTTTATAAAAATGGTGCAGAAGAAAAGCTGACCTGACAGATGCTATCAAACTAGCATTGATGCAGTGACTGGCTATTAAATACAATGGTTGTATCTTCCATTACAAGTACATAGAAAATGTATGACTGGCATTTCTAGATCAGAGAAAAGAGCTGTATTAAAGAAATTGTATAATACAAACATCCTTATAATCCAGTTTCAGTGCTTTGGTTTTAATGCAGATGAGTCCATGTGTAATGAATAATCTAAGCCAGTCAAGCAATGTTCAAATGAAGCCACCCCATGTTAACTTTTAACTTTCTAACTAAATCACCGGTATTTGAATTTGTTGTTCTATACACTTCTATCACAGAGGTATGGGTATGATTCCCATAACTACTACCTCTACATTATTTAAGTAAGTACTATTCCTTCCTAAAAACATGGCGGAAGCAAACATTGTGCCAAACAGGATTTTCCCTTTTCCCAAGAGCAAAACGTAACTTTATGGAAGTGTAAATAAATCACGTAGAAGAACTGAGGAAGGGGTGGAGAGGATATTACTATTTTCAGTGCCTTTTTAGACTCAGTATTAAGAAAACTAAGTAAAACTGTTTTTTTTTTTTTGTTTGTTTTGTTTTTGTTACATCACTATTTCTAGGTTTAAACACTTGGAAATAGATTCATAACATGAAGTGCTAAACAAAAGTGAATGAGTGCAGAGTTTTGCCAGTTTTCAGCATTATAGCAGAGCAAATTAGACCACATGAAGCTAGGTTATTTTACAGTGGTGCAATAATTAATGCTGTTGCCTCACAACACTTACGTGTCTGGTTCAGTTCCTGGCATGGGTGAATCACATGGAGTTTACATGGTCGCCCTGTATCTGCATGGGTTATCATTGCAGCTCAAGTTTCCACCCACATCCCAACCAGAAGTGAAGTGATGAGTTGATAAAGATCAATTCACCTGTAGATCAATGTGTATGTGTCCTGAGAGGGAGATTCCATTCAAGACCATCTTCTGCCTTTCATCTATTGCTTGAACAGACTCTGGGTCTCACTACTCTTGAATTGGACACAGTGTGCATTAAGAGCAGGCGGACAGATAACTGGATAGATCATTACTAGTCTACAACCTCCATGTCAAGTCAGGTGAACTTGATATTTGGCACTGAATGAATTAGAATTAGGAGTCTCTCTGACATCAGTAGGCTCCATGTACTGGAAAGTGGAGAGAATAAGGCTTTCTCCCTTAAAGTAATTGCTGTATAAAGAATGGCCAGGGATAGTTTAGAAGATCCATGTAGGTCAACAGAGCAGATTATCTTGAATACCTCTCTGACTGGGAGTCTTTGACCTCTTATCTGGTGTTCAATATTGTTCACTAATTCTCCTGTAAGGATTTTAGCCTGGAGTGAATGAAGCTTATGCAGACAGCCAATCAGTCAGTGATAACAGCTAGCATAGAAGACTAAGGCAATGGGCTGTTTCCTCTAGTACAGTTTTTGATTCCATCAGCTTCATTTGCCTACTGTAGGACTCGGAGCAAGTCACTTAGCAGACTGTGCTCTGGGAAATTGGGCTAGGATCCTTAATGATGTTAGAACCATGCTTAGTAACTACCCCTGAAACTATGAACATATGGCAATAGTCAACAAGTGAAGTCCGTACTTTAAATGGTTAAGAAATACCCATGTCAAATTGCCTCTCTTGATTGTAGACCAGAGACTTTCTTTTTCATTCTGCACATTCAGTTTGTCAGTGTAGTCCAGTTGAGCTCCACTGCAGATCATGCTGGCATACATACATGCATGTAGTCAGGAGAAGGCAATTACTCAGTCCCCTCGTCCCACTTCATTCATTCAGCACCCTACACCTCTCCAACTACTAACCTTATTTTGCACATGTAATCTGTGTCCACTAGCCTGTGCTAACAATTCCAACACTTAATTTGACATATCCACACCCTTTTCTATGAAATAACACTTCCAAATATCCAGGCTAAACTTGGGGTCCTTCAGTGATAAATTAATAATTTACTGCAGTCTGAGGACAGGCTTGAGTATTTAAAAATCTGTACCATATCTTTCTGAGCATGTGCTATAAGAAGAGAAACTCGTGAATGTTAGTGTTATCATGGTAAACGTAGGCACTGTGAACACATTTTCAGTTTTTCTGGGTTTAAGGACGCTCTTCTGGTGGACTACAGAATCTGCATACTGCAGATTCATTCCATGTGAAATTGTTAATGAAATGAGGATTAGTGATGTCCCACAAATGGAGCATTATGGGACACACAAGGATCAGGCTTTGCGAAGGAGTGAGAGACCCTTATTTTGGCTTCAATGAATGTCTCAGCAAACTAAATGAAACTGAGTCAGAGGGCCATCAGAATGTTAAAGTTCTTGAGCTTGTACAGAAGCAGGGAATGACATTTGTAGTCATATTCTATGGTTACAGCAACAGGCGTGACAATGGCAGTCAGTTCAATACCTGTTTTGTTGATTTTGGTATAGGTCAGATACAAGGCAGCACCAGTTAGCTCAATACTTGTGTTGTTGATTTTGGTATAGGTCAGATACAAGGCAGCACCAGTTAGCTCAATACTTGTGGTGTTGATTTTGGTATAGGTCAGATACAAGGCAGCACCAGTTAGCTCAATACTTGTGTTGTTGATTTTGGTATAGGTCAGATCCAAGGCAGCACCAGTTAGCTCAGTACTTGTGGTGTTGATTTTGGTATAGGTCAGATACAAGGCAGCACCAGTTAGCTCAGTACTTGTGGTGTTGATTTTGGTATAGGTCAGATACAAGGCAGCACCAGTTAGCTCAATACTTGTGGTGTTGATTTTGGTATAGGTCAGATACAAGGCAGCACCAGTTAGCTCAATACTTGTGTTGTTGATTTTGGTATAGGTCAGATCCAAGGCAGCACCAGTTAGCTCAGTACTTGTGGTGTTGATTTTGGTATAGGTCGCAGCACCAGTTAGCTCAATACTTGTGGTGTTGATTTTGGTATAGGTCAGATACAAGGCAGCACCAGTTAGCTCAATACTTGTGGTGTTGATTTTGGTATAGGTCAGATACAAGGCAGCACCAGTTAGCTCAATACCTGTGTTGTTGATTTTGGTATAGGTCAGATACAAGGCAGCACCAGTTAGCTCAATACCTGTGTTGTTGATTTTGGTATAGGTCAGATACAAGGCAGCACCAGTTAGCTCAATACTTGTGGTGTTGATTTTGGTATAGGTCAGATACAAGGCAGCACCAGTTAGCTCAATACCTGTGGTGTTGATTTTGGTATAGGTCAGATACAAGGCAGCACCAGTTAGCTCAATACTTGTGTTGTTGATTTTGGTATAGGTCAGATACAAGGCAGCACCAGTTAGCTCAATACTTGTGGTGTTGATTTTGGTATAGGTCAGATACAAGGCAGCACCAGTTAGCTCAATACCTGTGTTGTTGATTTTGGTATAGGTCAGATACAAGGCAGCACCAGTTAGCTCAATACTTGTGTTGTTGATTTTGGTATAGGTCAGATCCAAGGCAGCACCAGTTAGCTCAGTACTTGTGGTGTTGATTTTGGTATAGGTCAGATACAAGGCAGCACCAGTTAGCTCAATACTTGTGTTGTTGATTTTGGTATAGGTCAGATACAAGGCAGCACCAGTTAGCTCAATACTTGTGGTGTTGATTTTGGTATAGGTCAGATACAAGGCAGCACCAGTTAGCTCAATACTTGTGATGTTGATTTTGGTATAGGTCAGATACAAGGCAGCACCAGTTAGCTCAGTACTTGTGGTGTTGATTTTGGTATAGGTCAGATACAAGGCAGCACCAGTTAGCTCAATACCTGTGTTGTTGATTTTGGTATAGGTCAGATACGAGGCAGCACCAGTTAGCTCAATACTTGTGGTGTTGATTTTGGTATAGGTCAGATACAAGGCAGCACCAGTTAGCTCAATACTTGTGGTGTTGATTTTGGTATAGGTCGCTCAATACTTGTGGTATTGATTTTGGTATAGGTCAGATACAAGGCAGCACCAGTTAGCTCAATACTTGTGGTGTTGATTTTGGTATAGGTCAGATACAAGGCAGCACCAGTTAGCTCAGTACTTGTGGTGTTGATTTTGGTATAGGTCAGATACAAGGCAGCACCAGTTAACTCAATACCTGTGGTGTTGATTTTGGTATAGGTCAGATACAAGGCAGCACCAGTTAGCTCAATACTTGTGTTGTTGATTTTGGTATAGGTCAGACACGAGGCAGCACCAGTTAGCTCAATACTTGTGGTGTTGATTTTGCACCAGTTAGCTCAATACTTGTGGTGTTGATTTTGGTATAGGTCAGATACAACGCAGCACCAGTTAGCTCAATACTTGTGGTGTTGATTTTGGTATAGGTCAGATACAAGGCAGCACCAGTTACCTCAATACTTGTGGTGTTGATTTTGGTATAGGTCAGATACAAGGCAGCACCAGTTAGCTCAATACCTGTGTTGTTGATTTTGGTATAGGTCAGATACAAGGCAGCACCAGTTAGCTCAATACTTGTGGTGTTGATTTTGGTATAGGTCAGATACAAGGCAGCACCAGTTAGCTCAATACTGTTGTTGATTTTGGTATAGGGTCAGATAGGCAGCACAGCACCAGTTCAATAACTTGTGGTGTTGATTTTGGTATAAATACTTGTGGTGTTGATTTTGGTATAGGTCAGATACAAGGCAGCACCAGTTAGCTCAATACTTGTGGTGTTGATTTTGGTATAGGTCAGATACAAGGCAGCACCAGTTAGCTCAATACCTGTGTTGTTGATTTTGGTATAGGTCAGATACAAGGCAGCACCAGTTAGCCCAGTACTTGTGGTGTTGATTTTGGTATAGGTCAGATACAAGGCAGCACCAGTTAGCTCAATACTTGTGGTGTTGATTTTGGTATAGGTCAGATACAAGGCAGCACCAGTTAGCTCAGTACTTGTGGTGTTGATTTTGTTATAGGTCAGATACAAGGCAGCACCAGTTAGCTCAGTACTTGTGGTGTTGATTTTGTTATAGGTCAGATACAAGGCAGCACCAGTAACAGTCACATAACCTACTTAGAAATCCTGCTAATTGCAAGTGAGGATGCTAAATCCAACTGTGTATTTCAGTACTTTGTGCAAGGCCATCCTCTTAACTTTTTTGCTAAGATGAGCAATAAATAACAGTTTACAGTAGGTATTGTTTTAAACATTGGTTTACATTTGCTGTTGTTTTAACTACCTGCTTACATTTAGTACTGTTTTTAGACAACAGCTTTCAGTCAGTGTTGTTATAGCCAGCAGTTTGCAGTTGGTACTATTTCAAGTAGCAGGTTATAAATGGTAATTGTTTTTTTTTTTGTAATAAGGAAAGGAGTCTGGAATGATTAGTCTTCTGAAGGATTCTAGTTTATGAACAGGTACATCAGTCACACTTCCAAGCAATGTAAGAACAGCAGATACATAAAGAGATGCTGAAAGCAAATGGAAGTACTGAGGACTTCAATAGGTTCCAGTCCTGTTTCAGGAATTTCAGGTGTAGTCTGCCAGAGCAAGACCTCCCAGAAATCTGTCATGTGATATAAAATGATACCATGGCAATAATTACTTTAAAATGGAAAAGGTTGCATCCAAATTAAATATGGGTAATTGTGAAAGTACAGTACAAGCATTATTTTTAAGGAAGCGACTGTTGCTAGCTTATTTACTCTTGTGATTACTGTTAAATATTTCTCTTCAGGACTATTAGAGTTGTTAAGATGTCATAGTTGGTTGCATTTTGTCTTGTGCAAGCACATTTCTCTTTCACTGATCTAAATAATTATAACTCTCTTCCCTAGACTGAGTGCAATGACTGCCTTCCTACTTAGTGTGAATTTCTTTTTCTTAGTCCTCGCTGTTGTTTCTGTCTGATTGCCATTGTTCCTTCCATAATATATTGAATCCATTCATTCCATCTTGGGCAAGTGCTGATTAGATGAAGTCATCATTCAGGCAGTCATCAAGCATCTTAAATTCTCAACTGCCTGGTTGTCATAGCAACCATGATATGTGGGTTTTCAACAATACTAACCTTTGAGACACCCTGCTTCTCTGCATGACTTTACCTGTAATGTCAGCCCCTTATGAGATAGAAGGTGAGCATGCATTCAAGCTTTTTTGGCTACCTCAACTTTGAAAGCTGTCTTCCACAGGGTGCTGCATCCTCCCCCTCAAGGATTGGTGAACCACAAGTAACCACTGGCCCCTCACCCTCTCTAGTCAGGTGCTCCAATATGTGTGTTTCTAGCTGACCCTGGCCTTATATTGGTCACAGTCAGACCTTTATCCCTCTGTGCCATGTAGTAAGCCTATTAGTCCAAATGGAAGACTTTAATGTTAAGAAGTCAGTAATACTTACCCATGTACAACCTCTGACTCTTTGCTGAGTGCTTTGTACTTATTCTGAAGGTTTCAGGGAGTTGTGAGAACCCCAGGAGCTTCCAAAGTACATGCAGCTGTAAGTAGATCACTTTCTTTCTTCCAGATCTACAAGGAGAAATGACTTGGAAGTTCTACATCAGTAAGAGACATAAAAAAGCAGGGATTTTACTTGTTTTCCAGCAACATCACCACATCAGAACAGTTTTATATGATGGGTGCACCTAGAACAATGACATACGCAAGCCCTTCTGGAAAATAAATCTTACTACCTGCATCATGTGTATGTGGTTGAGGGTATGACACCTACAAACAGTAGCTACCTCATTAACATGAGCTGATTCCCCTCTGGTAGCTATTTGCTGTCATGACATGGCATTTCAGGTTCAAATCGCTTTCAATTGGGAAGATTAAATTGTTGCATTTCTTCTTGAGATTAAAGGGGAAAGGAACACATTTGCATGTGACAGAAAGACAGGGGCCTTTGTCCTTCCTAGATCCAGAACTTCAACCATAATATATGTGGAATGATCTTTCTTGATGTTGACTCTGTAATCAAGTACAGCAGCTTGATGGGTTTTTTTTTTGTTTTGTTTTTTTTTTTTTGGAAAGGATCATTGTTTTTCTAATAGTCTGACTGAATACAACTCACCTGTCAATCTCTTAGCGCAAGAAATCTGGATAAAGCCAAATATAATGGGTGTGACAAAAGGCCCGATATCAGGACAGGTTATAAATATTGATCTTACAAATTCAGAAAGTTGCTAGAATAACATGATTTGCATTAGCGTGTATTTTTCTGAAGGATATGAAGTCTGAAACTCACTTTTCAGCCATTATTTAATAACTTAAATCCTCAATGATTTACCAGAATTCCACAAGTATTATGAGGAGCAGACCAACAAGATGAGGCACAAATCTTGACAGTGAGAGGTATTTCTATTTAGAAACACAAGCATTTGTCAGTGAGAGGAAGCAATATGGAGTTGGAAAATCTACAGTCTCTCTTTAACTACTAATACATTTAGGTAATGTAGACAGATTAAAATCTGAAGATTCTTAATCTCACAATAGAGGCCTCTAGGATTTAAATAATTAAAAACAAGACATTTCCATCAAAGGAAAACATCTCTGTGACTGGGAATAATGAATAGTGACACGGGGTTTATATCGTAATGGTGATTTTAAGGCTATGAGCTGGAAATGTCCCATTAATAAGAAATGAGAAGAAAGAGAAGTCCTCCCCTGGTTGTGTATCAATCTGTTTTTAAATTAGAACTAAAAAAGCACAAAGCTAAAAGAATGACAGTTTAGGGAGATAACAGCATTTAGGGGTTTTACAACAATGTAGTGGGGACATGGCTGTGGCAGAAAAATAAACAGAGACAATCACAGCTGTCGAATAGATAGAAATTCAGTCATCTTTTAATAGTAATCACAGATGAGGACTTCTTTTCTGAAAGTTTAGTGCAGAGGGAAAGGCCATAAGCAGCTAATGATTTGTTTATACTGATGAGCTTGGTTTGGATCCCATAGCCTTCATTTACAACTTGTGTGATGCTGGGCAGCTGGCATGGCCAGACAGTGCTCCTGGGTGACCCTTGAAAAGGACTTTGTATGTAATGGGTTTATCTGTTAAAGAAAAATATAGAGGGTGCTCCAATATTACTTCTGAAAGGGATACATTTACCTAGTGGGGTTACCTAATTATCAAATTAATAAATAAACAAAAGGAGAAATACAACATGCTCTCATTCAGTCCATGAGGCTGCTTGCTTTAAAAGCGCTCTTAAACTAAAATAACTTCAGGATATTTGGCTGCAGTCTGCAGTGTGCTTTTTAACTCAGTAAAATTATTTTAATGGCAGTTCTTGTAAGTGTATGGATTCTGGACACATCAAATACGATGTGCTAATGCCTGTATAAACTATAAAAAGTCTAGCAACACCTTCATATCCTACTAAGAATGATTACCTACACAACACTGCATGCAAAAGGCTTAAAAAAATAAGAACCAGAACATGATAAAAGTCTTGACTTTGCTGGACAGAGCAAACAAGAGAACTTAAGGAAATTTCAGACATAGTTCTTCCATGTGACTTGCATCTCGGACCATCAGTGTTATGGTAGCAGGTGAATAACATACCAATATCCCTTCCCATTGTACAGTTTCGGGACTAGTAATAGATAACAAGGCCCAGGCAAGCATTTGATTATTACGGAGCAGAGTAATTATGGATGGGCATTCTGTGATATAAGACAAGTAAAACTGTATATTCTGCATTATAGTGAAAATTCAGGCTAATGGTCTGCCACAGGCTATTAATGTGTTCATCCTAAACACCAGCTTTGAGAACACTAACCCATACAAGACACTTTATGTCACTAGAATATAATCATATGCCAAATACCTTAAATACCTTAAATGAAGCACAGAGAGTCCAGTCAGACACCAGCATTCACTCCAGCACAATAACTTCCTACTGGTTCCTAAATAATCCCCCCTTTGAGTCATCAAAATCCAAGATCCCTGCTAATAAATAATTATGTCAGGTCTAACAGCATAAGGGCTGAGCATTCCGCTCTTCTTTCCAAGATGAATACATTAAATATGGCTAGTAAGTTGGAAAGAAATAGTAAAGAAATGCAAGAAATTATAAAAGCCTAACTGTACTGAAGGTGCAACTTGCAGTCATTTAGTAAAAACTTGCTTTAGGAATCAATTTCCCAGACTGACAAGGTCATAGCTCTGCTCTAGACATTGTGCTGTACAGACTTCTTTAAATAGAAATAGTCAGTACTTTTAGTATCCGCAGTCAAGGTTAGAGCTGTCTCCCATGGTACTTGGTTTCTGAATCATTTTAAGAAGCAGAATCACTGGCAGTGATGGCAGACAAGTATTAATGATTGTGTCATCATTTCAACAAGTTACAGAAGGCCATATCAGCTTATTCACCAGGACTGTGGTCCTTTCTTTATAAGCCTGATCTTTAATTAGCTCTGTGCAGCATTGCAGCAACGTTTGTTATAATTTTTTCCTGTTTTTCCTCCAATACTAAATAAGAAAGTCACAGCACTTCATATAGTTTTGAACTGCCTATCTGTAGTGTTATAAAAATACTCAGCTCTTTTGACCATTTTACCTATTTTCCCCTTTTATTTACTTTTTTTTTTTTAGTATTCCTCACGCAAATGCACAGGATAGCCCCTCTGTATTAGTACCATCAAGGCACGATTGTAAATGGTTTCTAGACCTAAAGCAGGGCAGTAGCCTGTGGCTGGTACTACAGCTCAGACGTTAAGAGCTTTGCCATAGAGCTCCGGGATCAGGGATTCAAACCTGATCTCTGGTCATAGTCTATAAGGAATCTGCATATTCTTCCTGGAACTGCATAGTATTTCTCAAATAACCTAGTTTCCCTTTAAAAATGGTGTTTGTTTGACTGACTGAAATAAACTATCCATATAAATTGCATTACCCTCACTGCTGTGATTGAAAAGAGACCATGATGATCACTTCAGTTACTAAATTAATAAGCAAGAATTACATTCAGCTACTTAGGGGTTACCCTTCATATGCACCAAAATAATTTCAAGTACTTGAGCTGTTTCTACTGACAGGACAATTAAGTAGAATGGAACAACTGGCACATTCTGGATAATTTTGTTGAAGATTTGTGAACTGTATTAAAGGAAAAAGTATTAATACCAGATTCCTGGGAGTCAACATGGCCTCAGAAATTATAGGTCCCAGATATATTGTGGTGCAGTGTAGACATCAGTTTAGCTGGAGAGGTTAGGTTTAATGCAGTTTTCTCAAGTATGGCATAATGCCTGAAATCCTTGAAATGATTTATCTATTTTTTTATTTCTTTTGGATAGTCATAATCTCCTAGTAATATCCCAGCTTGCAGACGGGTCTATATCACATAGTCGAAGTCGTATAACTTCGAACACGTAATGTTCAAACCATTATGTTCAAAGTTAAAAAACTTCGACTATGGATAAAAAAAAAAAAAGCAACGGAAAACAAAATAAACAGTTTTAAGAAGGGGGGCAAGCCCCCCTGCACCCCTCACATCCCCCACTTCTTAAATATACCAACTCAGAGATCGCACCCCATTGAACAAAATGGAAACCTCCTCTTATGGAGATTTCCTTTGAAACGCTCAAACTTTTACAAATTCAAACTTATGGTCTCAACCATATGAGGTTCAAACTTGTAAAAGTTCAACTACATGATAGGAACCCCTTGCAGACAGCTATTTTTATTGTTTTTACAGTTATCATTATCCTGTTTCCTTCCCTAAAAAAGGGTGTTCAAATATCAGCCAGTAAATGTCCTAGAATTCAGAACACTGTTATGTCCAATGTCCTGAGACTCTGTCCCAGTGGTTTGATTGGCAAGTGGGGACCAAGTGGTTGTGGTTGGCAGGTGGGCACCAAGTCAAGTGAGCCATAAAGGACAATAGCACGTTGCATGCTTTCTTATAAAGTGATATGATACTGATTTGGTGAGATCAGATGTGGTCTGAATTATACAATAAACCATTGCTGCAACCTTTTTACTCCTACCCTTGACTAATGAGGGTCTGCAGTAGACACCTCTTCATCCTTGTCCTTAGGGAATTAAACTGCCCATTTTTTGATCTTTTCCTCCATGACCAAAGAGGCAAATATCATGGATTGCCCAATATACTTGCCCTTCTATAGTCATGATTTTGTACATACTGGGACTTGCTGCCTTTTCTTGTGCTGTTAAAGGTGTCTATTTAGTAACTAAAAAGGTACAGTGTATGTATTTCACTGCATAAGCAATGTGTTTTCATGATCAAAATCTTAAATGTAGATCTACAAGGGTCTATATCATATGAGCAAACCGTACAAATTGCAAACGCTCATAATATCGAATGTACCTGACCTCGAAGTGCTTTTTCTGAGATTGCGGTACAGTGAAGAATGGGATATTTGCCCTTTCCTCATTGTACTATGATCTCGAGTTGGAATATATATTTAGTGGGGGAGTGTGGGGGTGCAGCCCACCACAATAGGAATTTCGAGGTCCGGTACGTTCGATATTATGAGTGTTCGCAATTTGTGCAATTCGCTCATATGATATACACCCAATCTATAATAGGTTTGAAATGTGTTAATGCTCAGATCTCCCCACCAGAACTCTCTAAACATTAATTGGGCTCTCTCGCTGTACCGTGTATGTGTGTTTTTGATACTTCAGTCTAACAGAAGTCTGGTTGCTGTGACTGTGGCTGAGTCCATATGCATCTTGTAACCTAAGTACCCTGTCTAGCAAGGATTCATCATTTTGTTCATCAGAAAGGTTGTGAGTTCCTAAATTTCCCTTATTAAGATTTCTAACAAAATCTGTCTTTCATGGGCACATAAACAAGAAATGCCACTGACACTATACTAATCTTGTCAGGCTAGTTAGCACCATCCATTGCTATACCATTTTTTTAAATGTAATTCTGTTTGTATCTAGCCCACACCCTTCAAAAGATCAAATGACCAAAATGTTTGAATGTTTTAGCCTTCATTTTTATTCTGTAGAGATATTCCTGTGCATTATCTTCCCCATACTAGAAGATAAATCTAAGTCTCGTTCCTGATTTACTAGCTGTCAGATTTAAGTTGTGCACCCAGCTTCCATATCACAGTTTAGTTTTACTTGTAAGACTAATGCCCTTCTAATGCAGCTGAACTAAAGCTTTATTACATAATGGGCAGTCAAACACCTTCAGAAGCAGTCTGTGAACTTGTAGTATCCTTGCATGGTACTGGTTTTCGTTTTCTTTTCTGCTCTGATATTTGTAAATATAAAAGCGAATACAATGTATTATTTTTATTTTATTTTACTTCATTTTGTTAACCAGGTAAGTGAAATTATGCAATGGCCTATTCAGCTATGAGACAGGGTAATTTGACAAATAAAATGAATAAAACATAACATAATACAGACATTGTTACAAGTATAACAATACAACAGACAGAGGAATGTATGTATCAGTGATAGGCAGCAGAATATGATCATTGTTACAGATGCAAAAGATATTTTATTTATATTTGTTTACCGGGGTAGCGAACTGATCAATACTGACCAATATCAGGCACAGCCCATGCAAAACAGAAAGCATTTCACAAACAAAAAATAGAAAATGTAAGCATACCACAGTAGTTCAATATAAGAAGCAGCAAAATATAAGCATCTTTAATGCAGAGTAGCAGTGTAAAATACAACAGATTTATATGGTTTTCATATGCAGTATATATTAACATTAGCAATAACAGAGTGATCCCTGTGGGTCTATTAGCTTTTACAAACACTAATGTGGAACAGAGGAATGCAGTAAAAATATTAGGCATGACATCATGGACACCTTAAGATGTTTAGCCATATGCAACTTTCAGTAGACAAGACTTAAATCTCTTGCTATCCCTTCAATCATTTAATAGTGCTCACTTTCCAAATCAAATAAGGCTGTACATGATAACTCTTGAGTAAAATGAATAACCTCAAGGGTCATTAAAGTGGTACTGTGACGTGTAGTGGTAGCATTCCATAGGCTGGGAATACATTGAATTAGGATCCTATCCCTCCAGCGATTCCTCTTTACTTATTGTGTAGACAAGGGTCTTTACCGCAGGTATTTATAGAACCATCGGTTTGAGCAGAAATAGAAAGACAACTAGGACTGGTCTCTTCATGGCTAAAAAAGCAAGGCGCACATTATCTTAAAGTAGCCAGACTGGTAATGAGTGAAAGGAGATTTGTGGTAGTTTATCATGATAGTTGAAGGAGTTAATGCCTTTAATCTTCTCAATTAGAAATTCCTGTTTTCTTTCCAGATGAGTGATATGCTTGGATAGGGACTTACCAAATGGGCATTGTATTCAAAGCTGAGTCTGATAAAGACAGCATATCTGTAGGATGACATATATGGAACTTGAAGATATTTTCTTGGAAATTAACCAGACCAGATGGATGGATTTCCTGACTATTGTGAAAATATAATTACTGAATAAGAGAATTGTCTGCATAAAAAAACAAGTCGGTTATAACATTGCCTTACTTAAGAAGAATAGCATTTATAATACATTGTGTGGAAGCAGCGGGCAGGATTCACAAAGCCTCCGTGTAAGAGTTACAAGGCTTACACGGAGGCTGCAGTTAAACGGCGTGACGTCAGCATGCCATGCATATGCATGAGGGCATGCTGACTCACACCTAAGGTTAACACGGCCCATGTAAGACAGTAGGGGGTGTGTCCGTAGGGCGAGCCCTGCAAACGGACACGCCCCCAGACGAGTAAAAGTCCCGAAAGTAAACCCCCACGACAGAGTCCATGTAAATGTCAATAAACACAACACAACACTTGCCCCCACAGACTATTAACATAAAATGTAAAAATGAACATGTTATTTTTTTTTTATAAGTTTTAAAGATGTTTGCCCGTGAATGCGCTTGTTTGCTCGGGCGTGCCCATCGCTTAGCCACAGTTAGCAGTCAGTGGAAAAGCATATAAGAACTAAATATGCAAAGTAAGCCAAGAAGCAATAGCGTAGCAGTAGAGACGTGGGCTCAAGAGGAGGCAGTCATTGTTCGAGCCCCCACAACATCAATTTTTATTTTTAGTGAAATAAGCACGAAACAATTCCCTGACATATATGTACATGTATAAAATTATTTTTATGTAAAATGTAATGAAATGGGCCATGTATTATGAAGAAATGTGTGAAAAAACAAGAACAAATGTAGAAGTGCCCATAGCTGAGCTACACTCTAACAAGCTGAGTATATCTGCCCGTAGGTGAGCAGTGTTTTAACAGGTGTAAAATGAGTGCCCATAGGTGAGTAGTGGTTTAACAGGTGTAGAATGAGTGCCCGGGGTTGAGCAGAGTTCTAACACGCTGAAACTGTACCCATAGCTGAGCTGAGCGTAATATGTGTGCTGACAGCCAAACGGCACGTAAGCCAGCTGCGCACCGTGCAAACAAGCTAACCGACGGGCAACGTTGAGCAAGCTGTATCAAAATTGCCTTTACACAGACACACCTCCTAGCCTGTGTAGACAGTCATAAAATATAAAAAGCAATGGCCAGGCTCGAACTCAGGATACTATGCACCATAGTCAAAGTACTGAACTACTAAGCCATGACAGTCGCTCTTAAAAATGCAGTAATAGCATATATATAGGAATGAATGGAAAGAGAAGCATGACAAAGCAGGTTTTGTGAAGCTGATACAATTCCAAAATGGCCAATCACAGATAAGTGCGAGAAAAACGGCATATATAAGCCCCATAGGCGGGAATACACAGCATAACTGATTGTGGAACCGATTTGCAGTCAGGATGGCAGGTGTAGGAGAGGGTAGTTGCTTCCGAGCACAGAGGTGGGGCATTGAGGAGTCCAAATATATGGTCTGGCTCCACGTCCATGATCATGAGGCCCAACTCATGCAGAGCCAGGTCCTGTGGGGAGCATATAGGGCTGAGGCGTGGGACCGGTTGGCACATGATCTCACCAGTGCCACAGGAATACCAAGGACTGGTGAACAGGTCCGTCACCACCATGCAGACCTGAAGAGACGGAAGCAGGACCAACTGAACCATTGGATCCAGGAGGCCCGGCAAATGCCCAAAGCCCCACTACTGAGTAAGTTACATGTAATTATTTATGTAAGAAATTAACCTAGCTGATATTATGGAGATGTGTATTCCAATATTACTTCGTTTATATTATAGCTGCAGGTGTCCATTCCATGAATCGTTGAGCCTATGCCGATAGGCTTATGCGGTTGCGTCACCAGGCAGGTTAGTAATTCCCTCCCTGTAACTGTAAAAAAATATAAGTATGACAGCTTGCAAAAGAGTGCAGTGTAGTCATTTATTAATAAAAATGCAAGTAACAGTGTAAGAGAGATTTTGCTAGTATTGTTTGATTACATAAGTGTGATGCAGCCTATAATCCAAACATAAAAATGAAACAAGTCTGAAATAAAGATGTTCCACCTGTAATATAATAGTACATAACCTGCAGCAGGCTGAAAAGTACAGCTACAGAAGCTGAGTAAAACACATGTGTGAAATATATCCCCGTTTAAATTCTGAAACATGACAAAAGTGAGACTGTTGGAAAGGATTGTTATAACTAAGTAAAACATGTCAATAAAGCTGAGAATTAAGTACCATCCTGAATTGTAGAAATAAAACAAGTGAGAGAGTGTGAGAAAGAGGTATGAATCCACCAATAAAGTAGTAATAACTCCTGAATAAAGTATACTGCAGTCAGTACAGAATGAAATGAATGTGACAGGCACAACCAAACAGCAACATGTGTTGAAAAAAGTACTGAAGCTGGAATGTGTGTCCCAAAATTTGGATATGTTGCTCTCAGTTTGCAATATGCAGATAGTATGGTTGTATGAAATACCAAACATCCACAGTTGTCTAGAGCCATATAAAGCAAGTGTAGCAGGATGATGTAGCTGAACAGAGCCAGATATGAATGTGTATGAATAAAAATGAAATGTATATTGATGTAGCACTAACATTCCTATCACCAACATGCATAAGTTTACACATAGGAAACTGTAGTCAGACCTGTAGTGTGTATATATCTGCAGCTAGTAGAAATGTGCAGCATATGTATAGGTATTTGAAGTTGTTAATGAAATATTTCTTCACCCTACCCTATAACCACAAATAATTCATTCCACGTGAAATGGGTATATGTATTCACAATTAACTCCCCTGGACAATTGTCCTGTTGGTTCATACATATGTGCATGTACGGTGATGCATGTGCCCGGTTCATGCATCCAAACCTGATGGCCTGTTGCCATCACTCAACCCTGCATGTTGTTGGAACGTGTACTGTTGTTCAAATTATGCATGTGTTATGCTTGCTGTTCAACGTCTTGAATTTATGGGTGTTTGGTTAATGGGAATACTAATGCATGCTGTTACAACTAATTGTGAATGGTATTGCACGTTAATAACATAAACTGTCACTAAATAATGCAAAACATAGGACGATAGGGAAGGCGGGTTCCAGCGGACCCACCTCTCCCACCTCAGCTGGCGAGTGCACCTGGCAGTAGTGCCCAGGCCGGACCCTCCTCCGGTGGCCCTGTGCCACCTGGTGGTGGAGGCGCTGCAGGGGATGGGGCTCGTCCCCCCTCTGCAAGTGTGGCCGGAGGAGAACATCCACTCACCCTCCGTAGTGTCCAGTCTGTGGTGCGTAGGGAGATTCGGCACGCTGTGCTTGGGCCCCTACGCCAGCTTGAGGCATGGATGGCACAACTCACAGGCGTGCCTGCTTCCCATCCTACACAGAACACAGCTCAGCCCCAACCTGGGCAGTGAAGGCACAGTGGCAACTGCCCATGGGTGGGGATCTCAGTTCCACTGTTGCCATCTGTGGGCTCATGGGCTCGAGATATCCAAACATCCGTCCCCGTCAATTGTTTAACCCCCCCCCCACATGTGTCATACACCACCCCTGTATGCGTCTTGTTTGTCTTGTCTGTTAACCTCCCCTACCTACCTCCCCAGCTATACCGACTTCCTGTACCTGACATACCACTCTCACCTGAAAAAAAAAAGGGCACTCTGTACCCACAAAAAAATTACGCCCCATACATAGCTGCCCATTTTGCACACATCTCTGCTGGACATGTAAACTGGCAATTACAATTGGCTGTACAACAAATATTATTGTTGTCCTCACACCTCTCTCAGAGGTGGAAGGTTTCAAATTTCACACCAAATTACAAACATATGCACAGCTGTTGCTGACGAAGAAATGGGCAGCTATGGGCCTTTCCTATATCCCTCCTGCAAAACCCGAGCTTGTTTTCCTACTGTCCTACCCTCTTTGTGCCCCCTTTTTCACCACTTTCCTATCTCCCCATTTTCTTTTCTTTAAAAGAAAATAGCGCGGCTGTGTGCGAGAGTAAGCACTTTTAAGCAGTAGTAAGTGGGAGTGCGTTTCTGTGCGCTTAGCTAAGCGTGTGTGCGTGAAGCTAAGCGGCAGTGTGCATGCGTGATCTCCGCGCAAACCAGCGCTAACCCACTTACAACTGCTTAAAAGTGCCTTAGTCACTCTGAATGACAAGGCCTGTAGTTTTCTCAGCAGCAAAATAAAATACCTCCCTCAGTCTCAAACCCAGGACCTTGGAAACACTAGTCTGCATGACGTAACACTAAGCCATGCCTGCTATACAAGAACATTGTACTGAAAGAAATATATCATAAAATAGTAGGAATTAATGTAAAGGGAATATAGCAAGTCTAGTACACAAAGCATGTCATGTATATTTACTGTCAAATCTAGTGGATTTGTAAAATAGTACTGTGTGATGAGAAACAGTCATGCTAGTTGGTAGCTACTGGGTAATAATGTCACAGTAGCATCTGGCAAGCCACACACATACTCAGAGCAGGATAAACACTGCCATAGTTGAATAGTTAAGAGATCAGACATAGCAACCGTGACTGAGTTACAGGGATGTCCCTGATGTGAAAACAAATGTCAACTGTGCCCCACTGACACCCTGTCAAATGTACTAACAGCAGGCAGAAAGGTGTAACTACACACGCAATGGTAACTATGAATGACTGAAGGTATGCACCACCTGCACGTCACAAATGGTGTACTAATACATATGCTTGACATAACCCACAGTCACAACTGCAGAATATCAAAATATTTCATTGGAGTATCCCACTGATATGTACCATTCCATGAGGCTGATAAAAGATGCACCTGAGAGTATCTGAGGCCTGCTCAGCAGCATGATCAAATACCCTTGTAAGTGTGAAGGCCCACACCATGGCCAGACCACACTGCATGCAGTAACACTCTACCACAACAAACACATAGGGAATTGCTGCCCAAACAGATTTAGCAAGCATTACAAGCTGTGAATGTAAATGGAAAATAGGAAAGCCATAGTAACACATTACAGGAAAGACACCTAGCAGGCATACAAGGAGTGAATGTAAAGGCCAAATATTGAAGCCATACCAACAGATTGCAAGAGCCACTGCTATATACCAGTCACACCACAATCCCCACAGGAAAGCACACACAACCATATACACAGTATTACTAGTCGTAGGTGTCAGTTTACATACACACGGAGAAGAGGACACTGGAGGAAGGAATACTCAGCTTACAGAACAACATGCATTGCAGTGTCTACAACACAGCCTGAAATATGAGAGACATACCAACACTTACACTCACAGAACAGTGTCCACAGCAAACCAGCATGGTCCCCACCCTGATAATCTGAAAGGGCTACGCCTACCTAACAGACCTTTTTATAGCACTGTCCTGTAATCACAGTGAGAACTGCAATCACTACACAACAGGCTGCATGCAATTAGTAAATGCTGGCTAACAATTGGTGCAGAGGCCATCACATGGACATGTGCAGATACCTACAAAAGCATCCTGTACTTCCAGTCCACACATGCAATACTTTCATTGCACCCTCTGGAGGTTGAGACAGAGAGAGAGAGAGACAGAGAAAGAGAAAGAGAAAGAAATAAAAAAAAAGTAACAGCAAAACAAAGAGGCTGACAGCAGGCCAAGTAACTGCAAGCCTACGCAAACAGCTGCAACAAACACAGGTAATGTAAAGTACTGCTATAATAGTCCACATACTGTGAACCCTCCAGATGTGTTATTGGTCTGTTTCTATGTATATGAAGATGTGCATAGGGCCGGGGATATACTGCAACTGTCACTGAAGGCTCTACATACATATGTATGTGAAGGTAGCTATGTGCACATAGCAATGTAGGCTGTAGTGCAATGTACAAGTAGGTTGCACAGTAATGGATGTTCATCAGTACGTTACTGTGTGTATACATATGTGGAACTAAAAAGGAGTATATATATATATATATATATATATCTATCATGTGTATACGTATGTATATCGACATATGTGTGTATATATATATATATATATATATATATATATATATATATATATATATAATATGCATATGTGTATACATAGATAGAGAGGGATGTAGAAATACATAGACAAATATAGTTTCACAGTGTCATAGTTTAGTACTAGGCTATCTGCAGACAGTCTATAGAATAGATTTAGAAAATTGCGCCTCTGTATAGTAGTGACACAGTGAAGACCCCCGTACATAATAGCATTAGTTTACTGTGCCTCTGTCTAGTAGTGACACAGAGATGACCCCTGGTGTAAACCTATGATCTCCCTTCCACTCATCAAGAATTCACATGAAGAGTGTCAGTGAGGGTCTCTGCCTAACATGAACTGGGATCCTGTTCCACAGTATGGGAAGCCTCTGAGTGATGGATCTGTCCCTACAGCATGTCCTATTCATATGTGTGCTGAGGTTTAAATCTGTAGCTGTTGTGGTTCTGATGGATTTGGATTGTATGAGGTGGAACATGTCCATCAATACCTGATTGGACATGGCCTTGTACATCAGGCACAGATCACCCCTAAGTAGGCAGTATGCTATGGAATAGAGCATGAGTTACTTTAGTCTGGCAGCATATGAAATTTGTTGGAGACCCTTGATCCTCCTGGTGATGTACTTATGGGGTCCCCTAGCTGTTGCAAGTGCCAGGTGAGGTACATACCAAATGGGACATAGTACACAGTCATCTGCCTGATAAGGGAGGAGTATAGGGGTACAATGACCTCTTTTGATCTGGATGTGAATCCCTTCATGATAAGGTGGGCAAGGTAGGAAGTCTATCCAACCACTTTGGCAACGTGGGTGTCAAATGAGAGGTCAGTATCAATTAGTGTCACCAGGTCTCCGATTACTTTATCTGTACTCAGTGGGATACTGTCTATGTGATAATATGTGGGTACCTTGTCCGTCCGAAAGGGTATGACTATACATTATGTGGCATGCAGTTTAAGGCCATGACTCCGGCACCAATTGTCAGTTTCCGTGAGGCCTTTCAGTAGGATGTATGTGTCAGCTGGTGTATCAACTATGGCGCCTAGTATGCAGTCATCTTTGAACATTGTCAGCCACTACCCTCCCATGTCTGCTTCCACATCTGAGAAATATATGCCAAACATGAGCGGTCCCAGGACAGAGCCCTGTGGGACACCACTTGTGACTGGCTCTGAGTCTGACATGGCACCAGTGAGTTTGACTGCTGGGTTTCTATCTGTTAGCTGGTTTGCAACCCATCTTGTGACATATGGATTAACATTTAAGCTGTTGATCATGTCTATGATGCCAGAGTGCGGTATTGTGTCGAAAGCCATAGGCAAGTCCAGGTAGGCTGTATGGACCACTGTGCCCTCGTCAATGGCTCTAGTGACTGATTTGAAAAGGTCAAACAGGTTCATAAGGCAGGATCTGCCCTCTACAAAGCCGAACTGGGTGGGATCAAGTGTCTAAGTCCCCAATGTCTCTTTGTATGAGTTCCATAATGATTCTTTCCATAGCGTTGCAGACCAGGCTGGTTAAGCTTATGGGGCGGTAGTTACCAGGGTCTGTAGAGGTGCCTCCTTTGTGGAGTGGGACTACTGTTGCTGTATGCCAGTGTCTAGGTACATATGCTGTAGTAAGGCTACAGTTGAATAGCATTTTATGTGCGTGTTTAGCTCCTCTTGGAGTTCACGTAGCATGCAACCTGCGATACCGTCGGGTCCCATTGATGCTGTGTTTACAGCTTTGCTGAAGGTGGTTCTCAGCTGGACATCTGAGGTGACAGGGAGGTTACAGTCAGCTGGGATAAGTAATTCCTCATGTGGGGGTGAGGGAGGGGAGAAATCTGCACTGAACCTGTCTGCCAGAATGTTGACAATATCTGTGTGTTCAGTGTAGCTTTTGTCACTGTGAACTAACTTTGAACATATCTGAGGGTTTCCACCCAGGTGTCTAACATAGCAGAAGAAGGCCTTGTGGTTATCTGTAGTGTCCATAGCGATTTCCCTCTCATTGTTGGCCTTGCATGTTTGTATGACAGAACGTATCTTTCTACTAGTGCTGATCAGAGATGCCTTATCTCTATGGAATTCTGCTCTGCCGTGCAGTAGCTACCTTCTGTTGTTATACAATTTGTTCATGGCTGGGGTCCACCAGACAGGATGCCTGCCCTTGGTGGAGAGGGTCTTGGTGTTATTTGGGATTGCATGATCCATGCATTCTTGGAGATGTCCGTAGAAAGCATATGTGAAGGTGTCTGCATTGTGGGATGTGGTTTCCACTGGCCCAGTGGGCTTAAAGGATACCAACTCAGTTTTAAGAAGTGTAAAGTTGGCATGTGAGAGGTTTCCCACTGTAGTCTTTTGTGTTGTGGGGGAGGTGGGATATGTATATCCAGGGTGATTAGTCTGTGGTCAGATGTGACTAGTGAGAGGTATACTTCCTGTGTGTAGCACATTGTCCCCATATTTGTGATGACCAGGTCTAGTATATTATCTCCCCTTGTGGGAGAGGTGACTAGCTGTTCCATTGCATTTGACTTAGTGAATTCCAGGAACCTTTGGGCTAGGGTGTTTGGGCTAGAATAATGCACCCAGTGTATGTTAGGGTAGTTGAAGTCTCCCAATATGATGGTGTGTGGTGGGACATTCATATCCTCCAATGTCTTCAGGAAGGCTGACTGTGGTTCCTGAGATTGGGAGGGTGGTCTGTAACATGCTACCAGTTGTATAGCAGGTTTGCCTATGGTTATTTGCACCTGGATGGTCTCTGATGCTTCATGTGTTGCCACTAACCTGGAGGTGTGGGTGTCCTTCATGAATATGGACACTCCCCCTCCCTTTTTGTTTTGTCCCGAGTCCTGGGGCCAAAAAGCATGATACGAGGTATAGCCTGGTACCGCTGGTGTGCTCTCGGGAGCCTTGAACCAGGTTTCACTTATTGCACAGACATTGAGATTGGTAGAATATGTACGTACAGATATATGTAATACACACATATATATATATAGATATATGTAGATACATATACATATACAGATAGATCTGACTGACAACAGATATGTCTGTATATGACTATCTCTCTCTCTCTGTCCCACCCCCTCTCACTCTCATTCTCCCTCTGTCTCTCTCTCACTCTCTCCCCCTCTCTCCCCACATCTATATGTATATATCTACATCTATATATACATATATACAAACATATATATATATATATATATATATATATATATATATATATATATATATATATATATATATATATATATATATATATTATATAGATATATATATACATATATATATATATATATATATATATATATATATATATATATATATATATATATATACATATATATATATACTGTGTGCAGCACATGTGTGCAGATGTCTTGCAACAGGTGCCTGGTGTCAAAGACATGGCGTGAACACCAGTGTGGATACTGGAGTACCATACCCCATTCAAAAACACTGACACCAGTAACCACCACATATGTGCATGCCTGCCCATCACTGCATGTGTCAGGGGGGAACAGTAGCAACAAGTGTACAATAAGCTCCCCATTGATATACACAGTGGCACACTAGTCCTGTAATACCTGTACATGGAATGTGTCAGTGGACATGGTGTGTCAGCTATGAACATGTAGGTCACTGTACCCCTCCACATCCCACAATGTCCTACATGGTATGTACCTCCCATGACAGCTACAGATATGGAGAAGGACACAGACATATGCAAGTAACTGTGTCAATGCACTCAAACCACTCAAACACAATACCTATGCAGAGTGACTGACAAGACCACAGAGCGCACACAGACTACCTACATAGAGGTTACCACTGCTGGATATACATAGTTTGGTCACACCCATGACAGTTGTCTAACAACCATGGTAACACCTCCAACATCCACAACACAAATTACCTATGTCTGTCGTCCTCGTCACTGCAGTATAGAGCACATGGTGAAGGTACAGGACCCTACCCACAGATATGACATACCCTGTAGTAAACCACACAGAATTAAGAAGCAAGGCTCCCCATGAGTAGATGTCAGACATACCCCTGCTGAATGTTATGCAGATAGGTAATATGCCATATGAGTCACCCTGTGTAACTGTTTGTAAGGAGCAGGTACGATCATAACACATGTGTCACAAGGGGCAGGGTAGCATAACAGTATGCTGCTGTAGGCCCAGGGCCAAAAGCACACTACCTACCTAAGACACAATGCACACCCATGAACACATTGCAAACGAAATATGTGAGGTGGAATGAGTGTGCCAGTGACTGGGTGCATGTTGTGTACTGGTGTGATTGCTCACCATGACTGTTTGTCTGTCATGGTACTGTGTGTCCTTGGTGTGAGGCCAGAGACAGATGTGTGAGGTATTGCGATCAACACATACTACATTGCCATATGTTGTGCTGTGTTACCCTATATGTCACTGTGGTGTAGGTAGGGTTATGGCAAGTAAGAGTAGTGTGCATTACCAGTGAAATATGTAATGTGCATTGTGTGCAGTGCATGGGCTGATAATGTTCCCCATACAGTACCTTGATACAAACCCCCAGTGTGAAGTTGGGCATTGTACCTGAACCAGTGTGTTGACTGCTGCAGTATACTAGTCTGTCGTATGGAGTGTGCCAGGTACTGTTGCACAGTTGTCGGATGAGTACTGATATCTGGTCATTTACATGTGTATCCCCCAATAGACAGACAGATGCTATATATGGTGGTTAAGTTATATCACTGCAGTCGAGTATTATGTGTATTATGTCTGCCATAGTTTGCTGACAGATATTGCGGACATATTTTCCTTCTCCTTTTCAGGGCTATGGTTCACCAGCGGAACCCTGTCTACTCCGCTGCAGAGGAGGAAGAGATGCACCAGAGCCTGGAGAGGGATTTCACAGTACTCTTTTCCCGCACCAGCCAGAACCAGCAGGAAGGGGCTGCACTGTGGCAATACCTGGTCCGTCGGGTAAATGACATAGGCACACATAACCGGACATATGAGCAGGTACGTCATCACTGCAGTAATTTAATTGGAAATGTCCATCAGCGTGCGTCGGATATCCACAGGCAGCAGCTTGCCACAGGTGGTGGGGTGTCTAGACACCCCCCCTCACCAGACTGGGGGGACTACTCCTAAGTGTTGTGGCTCCAGCCCAACAGCAACAGCAGCAGCATACATGTGTAATGATGGAGGCTGGAGCCACACAGCAGCAGGACACGGAGCGTGCAGGTAACATGCCATGTGTATAGTTGACCATTCTGTACACTGTTAGGTTATGCATGTGTGAGGTGTGTCCTCGTTTTGTAGCTGTAATCTTGGTAATTATTGTGCAAGAGTGATATTCTCAATATCAGCAATACACCTGTGGAAGCTAACTGTTGCACTACTGAACTGTATCATGCCAACAGTATCAATGGCACAGTTGTGCCCAATGACAATAAATGTCTCTTTTCTGCAGGTCCCTCTGGTGTAACAGCAAGGCAGCCTATCCATGCTGGTGAGTGTGTAATACCATTACCTTCAATACTCTTGATGCTAACAGTAATAATAGGCTGAAGCAGTAGTGCTATGTGTTTGATTGCAGGTGTGTTTGTGTCTGTGTGTTGATATCTCATATACTGAGGTGTGTGCATGTGCGCATGTGCGCATGTGTGCATGTGTGCATGTGCGCATGTGTGCATGTGTGCATGTGTGTATGTGTGCATGTGTGCATGTGCCCATATGTGCATGTGTGCATGTGTGTATCAGTGGTGACATTGTGTACACATTGTAAACTGTGTTTTGTTTCTTACTCCCACAGGTTCTGGTGCTGCTCTGGTGTTGTGCAGCAGGGAACCTGAATCAGCTGCTGTGGATAGTGATAATGATGATACCTGTGTAATGGCACAGGTAGGTGTGCCAGGGTCCGTCATTGGTCAGCCAATTGACACTACACAGCTGTCGACCCCATCAATGCGCACAGTCATCCTGCCAATACATCCTTTGTCACCAATGTCCCTAGGTGATGGACAGAATACAGTGGGCATTGACCAGGGTAATGTGGTATCGGTGGCACATGCATCCCCACACAGCAGCCATGGCCAGGGTCCTGACATGGTACCACACAGGCAGACGTCCAGGGGTTCTCTTGGGAGCATCTGAAGGTGTACCGCCCCTGTCAAACGTGCCCACAGAGGTCTTTCAACCTCAGCTATGTTTCAAGCTGTAATGCAGGCACAGTCACGTATGGAATGGTACAAAAGACAGGGTCTGAGGGAGCTGAGAGCATGTCGCACAGCTATGAGTGACAGTATGCGTGATGTTGCGGCTGCCATCCGTAACTTCACCGAGGTCATTGACAGACTTTGGGGGGACACATTAGATCTGCTCCACAACTACATGTCCATGAGCCAGGGCAATGGTGGACGGTTGAGGTGTCGATGTGGCCATATGCCAGCAACAGCAGCAGCTGGCAGCCGTCGCAGATGACAACAGGCCCGCGGCTGCTCACATAGTGCCAGCAGCGGCCCCAGCAATGCTGGGTCTGTGCTGTCATCAGACCGCCCCAGGAGACCACGTGCACGTGGCGCTGGACATTCCCAACAGGGACCTGTCTCCAGTCACCAACCACCTGCTTCTGATGACAGTACCCAGTCTGGCTTAGTACCTGATACGGTCTGTAGCACCCCTGCCAGGCACAGGTACTGTGTCTATGGCCACAGACAGTGATCTGTATGACCTGGCAGGTACAGTCTGTGGCTGTCCACAAACACCTGTATATGGCAGCCATGAGGTGGGACTGTGTGCATGCATACACACATGCAAAGTGATAACACCTAGGGCTACCGCATACACGCACACACTGCATCAACATTGCCCCATCTTGTACTGCTGTCCCTCACCAACACACACACACACACACACACACACACACACACACACACACACACACACACACAGACATGTCAATTGGTTGTATCAGTGGCAGACTCAGGCATACCAGGTACACACCCTGTGCATATGATGAAACTGTGCCACCTCCTGCAATCTGTAAAATCGGTGCAGGAACAGGTTAACATAGAAGTGTTGTAATAGTATGATGTTGACAACAGTACAGTGTAATGATATCATTGTGGGTATATACCAGCATGCCTGATGCAGTTACAGTATGAATGTCATTGTATTGTTTTGTACACCCATAGTAATTACCACAGTGTACTGTCTGCCCATCTTTGCATACTGGTGGTGAGGCTGTCAAGGGATGGCCACCTACATAGGTAGCACAGGGGATACGACAATGTACATATTGATACTCAATGATGGTCATGTCAACTGCGAGTTGCATGCTGTCCAGACTCGACTCTGCAATGAGGATGTTTGAGGATGTTGATATCTGTGCAGTACTACACAACAGGTTCAAGGCTCAGAAGAGCACACTAGCACTACAAGGTCACACCTCATACCATGCATGACAGCACCAAAACACAGAACTAACTATGACAGGAGGGAGAGTGTCCATACATGTCAAGGATACTGTGGTGCCAGGACAGGTAGCATACATCATACTAAGTCTGGAACTGCTGAGTGAGGGCTCAGTGTCTGTTATTTGACATGTGTATTATTACAGGTATGAGCACTTGGCTATCAGGCCAGTTATTCAACATTATGAAGGTACGTGGTCTATACACTTGTGGGGGGTGTGGCTGGACCCAGCCCGTCTGACCTGTGAATGTCTGGGTACAGGCTTATAGTGCCTGCATATATGCACTGTTACCTACTGGAAGTCGTACACCTTGTTTGTTTTAGCATAGTCTACATACAGGCTTGCTGACTGTAGCTTTGTTTGTATGCATGTTTGCTTGTTATGTTCCTGAAACACTGATTCCACCTGCAGTGCAGATTTACAGTGCCTCTGTGGATCCCTAGTGACATCTGTAATGCTTACTGTACTGATGTCCATGTCTCACTTGACAGAACATCACTGTTTGTCCTGTTTGCATGTAGCTTGCCTGTAACACATTGCATATGACTTACCTAGCATTTGCTCAAGACAGCATTCATATATGCCAGCACTAACAAATCAGGAGCACTACACCCTCACATAGTCACCTTGAGTACCTTGTTCCCCATTGGCCCTATGTGTCGTTACTTAGTATGGGATTCACAATGCTATGGTAGCATGTGTAAAGGTCACCTGTCGATCTACTCTCAGGTCCAGTTGGTGAATTTGTGAGTCATGTGGCAATGTAACAGCTGCCTCATGTACACAGACAACCCTCTCCCCTTCCCATACACTTACAACACATGTGAGAGATGCAACCACATAGCCAAACTGGGGGATAAGCTCTCTTAACTCAGCACTGGCATTTCCTGTCAGGTGGAGTGGGATACTACAGTGAATACAGTACCAGTCTCCCATAGACCTGCCATGACTGCAATCCAAACACAGAAACACACAGGTACATTATTGGACTCTCAGAATAGCATCCTGCCTGAGCAGCTGACACCTGCAAAGCAGACACACAAGCAAACGTTAAGCCAGACCAGAGCACGTGCAACACATAGCTCACAAAGCCTGTGTGCCAATCAGTCACAGGCCATACGGCTTGACAACACACCTGCTACAGTTGTATGAGGTACCTCTATCGTCAGGTACACTGAGATCCTGCTCACCAGGCTGAACAAGGTGAAGGTCACGCTGAGCTGCCCGTCGGGCACTATGATCCACCACATAATACAAGCATACCGGTCACTCCAAGGCATGTAGAAGTATGACTCAGTCATTGTCTGTGCCAGTGTGTATGACCTCTGATGTACCTCCCTGGACCACATGTTAGGAGACATAGAGGGGCTCTCTGAGCTTGTGGCACAGGCTGGTATGACCCTGACCTTGAGTAGCATCTTACCCTCACCAAGAATGCTGCCACAATATGTAGACAGGATGATCAGTTTCTGCAATTAACGTATGTTTCAGTGACATTCAAAGGGGATCCAAGGCCTGTCAGTGTGGGATTACATGCTGGACAAGCCACATTGCTTTGCTTGGGACAGCTTGCACCTGTCACCCATGGGCCGTTGTATATTGGCAGAGGTTGTTGCTACACACATAGTGCCTTTGTATGCAAGGCTGACATTATATAGCCACCTACACAGGTATCACACGGGATAGGACACTAATAGAAATGCTACTCAACAGCAGCAGTGTAAACCTCAAGATGCATGCAGTGGAAACTGTCCTTAGCATGGGGTACAGCAATATCCATGCAGTAACAGACTCCTGGTACAAGGCTCCCAGGTGCACACCATCACTGCCAGGTCATTCCTCATACCACGCTTGTCGTCCCCTACACATGCACCAAACCAGAACAGGGGGGATGTATCCAAAGGCACCTCAGTTACACACACCCCCAGGTTGGTGGCACAGCACAAAGCATCAGAGCCTATCCATGTGCAACAAACAGTGGGTTAGACTGTCTTCAGGTTCATAGCCTGGCACACACCACCTTCCCTTACCCAGGAAACCCACTTGGCCTTCCTGACAACACTGGGAATATGACGGTCTCTACAAACACCATTATATGGGTGGACTGCGACTACCCAAACATAGAGTGTGAGCATTACTCTAGCTCCAAGACCCTATCTGAAGGGTTCTTAGCATTCATTCCCTGCATTGCTATGGAACAACTTGTTACCACTCCCACAACAGGTGACAACATGCTGCACCTGTTCATCACCAACATGTGGACTATATGCTCCACACCAGTCATGTATCCCTCGCTGGTGGGATGACACCATCTACAACCCACACTGTATAGTCACATACCACATGCAGCCCCTGCACAGAACACCACAGTCATACAGTTGTCTGATGCATATTCCATGTATTCACATGAGGCAGGCTTCGGACATGGGAACTATTGCAGTTCACAGGTACATATGTGTAGGTGGCACACACATACATCATGTGTGCATTGACATTACTGATATGCTGTATGTCGTGCAATATTGGGAACAACACCCCACACACATGGACAAACTGTGTGACAAAAATACACATGGTGTTTGTAGGATACAAACCCCTACCTAACTATGTTAGAGACGCAGTAGCAGAGTGTGCTATTTGCATTACTGGGAGGGTTGCTTTCCCCTGCTGTACTTATAGGGTGCTGACATCATCAGTATTTAGACAGTGGAATATGCAGCATGTGTTGTGTAGTAATAGTTGCCAAAAGGGACATTTCTCTTACATATAGAATTGCACACACACTACTCCCCCCCACACAGTCACACACACACTGAGCACTTGCAGGATTCAAACCCCTACCTAACTAGGTTATGACACTTGTGTGAGAGACGCAGTAGCAGAGCCCGCTATTTGCATTACTGGGAGGATTGCTTTCTCCTGCTGTACTTATAGGGTGCTGACATCATCAGTGTTTAGACAGTGGAATATGCAGCATGTGTTGTGTAGTAATAGTTGCCAAAAGGGACATTTCTCTTTCACATGGAATTGCACACACTACTCCACCACACACATTCACACACAGTGAACACTTGCAGGATTCAAACCCCTACCTACCTATGTTATGACACTTGTGTGAGACGCAGTGGCAGCGCGAGCTATTTGCATTACTGGGAGGATTGCTTTCTCCTGCTGTACTTATAGGGTGCTGACATCATCAGTGTTTAGACAGTGGAATATGCAGCATGTGTTGTGTAGTAATAGTTGCCAAAAGGGACATTTTTCTTACACATGGAATTGCACACACTACTCCCCCACACACTGAGTACTTGCAGGATTCAAACCCCTACCTAACTATGTTATAACACTTGTGAGAGACGCAGTAGCAGAGCGTGCTGTTTGCATTATGGAGTATTGTTTTCTCCTGCTGTACTTATAGGGTGCTGACATCATCAATGTTTAGACAGTGGAATATGCAGCATGTGTTGTGTAGTAATAGTTGCCAAAAGGGACACTTCTCTTACACATGGGATTACACACACTACTCTCCCACACACATTCAGTACTTGCAGGATTCAAATCCCTACCTAACTATGTTATGACACTTGTGAGAGACGCAGTAGCAGAGCGCGCTATTTGCATTACTCGGAGGATTGTGTTCTCCTGCTGTACTTATAGGGTGCTGACATCAACAGTGTTTAGACAGTGGAATATGCAGCATGTGTTGTGTAGTAATAGTTGCCAAAAGGGACACTTCTCTTACACATGGGATTGCACACACTACTCCCCCACACACATTCACACATCGAGCACTTGCAGGATTCAAACCCCTACCTAACTATGTTATGACACTTGTGAGAGACGCAGTAGCAGAGCACGCTATTCACATCACTGGGTAAAATGTCTGCTCCTGACATATGTATAGTGTGCTGACATCATTATGTATGAAGAGGTATGTACATCTGTTACTGTCAGTACAGGGAATAGCATATCTATGCATTAACTTTGCACAGGCACAGTGGCCTACTGTACTGTGGAGGCAGATGCCAAATAAACTGTGGATAGCCTTCTGTATTCCCTAGGGACAACAGTCTAGTATTGCACTCTATGGCCATATGTTTACCTGTCAGCTGCAAGTATCTGTTGCTCATATACTGTTTGTGGGTCTTTATTGCCATAGCCTTCCCTATCTCTATAAACAACTTGTGTACTGTGGAAGATGTTTGCATATGAGTGGGATCCAGTACTTTACTTATGTCTCTGTTGTAACTTCACTGTGTGCACTGGGCAGATGTCTGTATTGTGGAAGATTCCTGTGTTAGCACATACAAATGCCAGATATGTGTGTGCAACTGCTGAACTGTGACATGGCCTAAGTGTGTGAGCATGCCCAGTTCGCAGTTTGTATGGCTTCTTGACTGACATGTCTCATTTATCTAAGTGTGCGAGCATGCCCAGTGTGACCTTTCCTTATGTTAAGATCTGTGGACCACCACATTTGTGTTTGTGTGAGGACGCCATCTATATTTCACATGTGCAGTTGAGTGTTGGACATCAGGTTGTGTTCTTACTGCCCAACTGCTTTGTGTCTGAACCTAACAGGCATTATGCTGCGCCTGCAGGGTCGCCATGGGATAGTTTGCATACAGTTGTCAACATCCTTTCCTACTGACCAAACAGTTGTATTGTCGTATAGTGTACTGGTGCAGTACTTTCACTGTGGTGGACAGTATCATCGGTTTCAGTCCTATCACTGCTTGTATTATTTATAGTGAGCACACCAGACTGGTTGAGGGCCAGTTGTGCAGATATGACCATGTTTCATCTTGTTCAGATATGGACAGCATAGTACATGATTGTCCGACATTGTTAATGTATTCCACAACTTGTGTGGACAGTGGCAAACAATGGCCATGTGCCCTAGTCCATTTGTAATGCTAGTCAGAGAGTGTTTGTCCTTCAACACACATTTACTGGTGTTTGCCATGATATATGTCACAGTTAGTGTGCTGTGTCTCTGTCTACCCATGACATACAGGTGATATCCAGGGTACACCTACCATCTCCCATCCAGTCATCATGATTCCTCTGGATGACAGTCAATGAGGGACTCCCTGGATAACCTGTAGTGGGAGTTTAGTCGTGAGTGGGGTGAGCTTCTGGGTTATGGACCAATCAGTACAGCATGTCCTGTTTATGTCTGTGCTGGGGTTCAGGCCTGTCAGCTGCATAGGTCACCAGCATTCAGAGTTTACATGGTGCCAAATGTCCATTAATACCAGGTTGGTCATGGCTCTATACATCAGGCACAGTTCACCTCCAGCCAGGCGGTATGGCACTGTGTGGAGCTGCAGTTTGTTTAATCAGGCGACACATGGCATCTGTTACAGCTCTGCAATCCTCCTGGTGGGGTATTTGTGGGGTCTTTCCAGTTGCTGCAGGTGTCTGCTAAGGTACATCCCTGAAGGGCCATTGTACACAGTTGTGAGGCTGCTGATGGATGACTGGAGAGGCACATTGACCTACCCTAACCGAGCTGTGCTTACCTTCATGATTAGATGGGTATATGGTATGTTTCTGTAACCACTACAGACACATGGTTGTCACATGCAGGATATCTATCACCTTGTGTCCCCAGGTCTCTTATTGCTCCTGATGTACTTACTAGGTTAACACTATGTGGTAATTTCTGGCCATGTACTGTGTTTCCACAGGGGTTGACTATACACTATTCTGCATTTAGCTTGTTGACATGGCTGTGGCACCACTTGTCTGTTTCTATGTGTGCCTTTTGTAGGTTGCTTGTGTCAGCTGGAGGGTCCGATACGGTGGGCAGTTTGTAGTCCTCTACGAACCTGTTCAGACAGTGTCCTTCCATGTTGGCCTGTACCTATGTGACATATATAGCATACAAGAGACGTCCCAGGACCACGCCTTGTGGGATGCCAATTGTACCTGGTTTGCAGTCTGCCATGGCTGCAGCTTGTCTGACCAGGTCAGTTCTGTCCTTGAGCTGGTTTACAACCCATCTACTTGCATAGGGGTTTATAGTTAGGCTGGTGAGCTTATCTGTACCGCCAACTAGGGTATTGTATGGAAGGGTTTAGCAAGGTCCAGATAGGCTGTGTGATCCACATTCCCCACATCAATGGCCTTGGTGCGCGTTTCACATGAGTCAGACATGTGTAAGGGGCAGGATCTGCCCTATGACAGCCACACTGGGTAGGGTCCAATGTCTGTAGGTACCCAATCTCGTTATTCATGGGATCCATGATCATCCTCTCCATTACTTTGCCAACCTAGATAGTCGGGGTTGAGGGGTGATAGTTTGCAGTATCCATTCAGGCACCCCCTTTGTGGTGAGGGACCATTGTTGCTGTACACTGCTCTTTGGGTACATATCCTGTGGTAGAACTGATAGTGCGCAGTACTGCAATTTGCTGTTCCATTCTTCTTACAGTACTTGTTGGACACAACCCAGGACACCATCTGGTACCATTGATGCTGTGTGCTGTGCTTTGTGGATGCTGGCTGTTACCTCAGCATCTGCAATGTCAGGGGGCCAGCACTCTGCTGGGATAGATATTTGGCAGTTAGGTGCTGGTGGGGAGTTTGCAAGGAATCTGTTAGGTAGGATGTTGGCAATGTGTGTGGGTTTGGTGTATTGTTTGTGATATTAGAGTGCTACAGAGCATATCTGTGGATTATCACCATGGTTCCTACCATCAGGTAGGACAGCTGTGTGATAATCCTTTGTGTCCTGCACAATTTGTATCATCATAGGTTCATAGGTTCATACTAGGCTATCTGTCCTGGCCTTGTTTGAGCACAGACAGACTGTGTGTGAGTTTCAACACCCCTTGCAATGTGCATATTATGCCCATGTAGGGTTTACTTTACTAGATGTGACACAGGGATGGCCCCCAGTGTACACCTTCTATCTCCCATGCACTTCACCAGATTTCTCTTGTTGAGTTTGAGTGTGGAGCTCAGCCTATCATGGACTGGAATTCTGTTCCAGAGTGTCAGGAGCCTCTGGGTTATGGATCTGTCCCTCCAGCACATCCTATTTATCTATGTGTGGAGGTTCAGATATCTCATTGTGGTGTCTCTGCTGGATTTGGGGTTTCTGCAGTGGAGCATGTCCATTCATTCTGGATTGGACATGGCCTTGTACATCAGGCATACATCACCTCTGACTGGGCAGTATGCTTCTGAATTGGGCTGTGGTTTCTTCAGCCAGGCTGCAGATGTCCAATATTTGGACCCTTTATCCTGTTGGTGAGGTACATTTGGGGTCTTTCTAACTGCTGCAGGTGTAAGGTAAGGAACATCCGAACTGGGGCATTGTGGTCACGTATGGGCCTGATAAGGGAAGAGTATGGGGGCACAGTGACCTCTCTTGCTCTACATGTGCATCCTTTCATATTAAGGTGGGCAATATAGCAGGTCTTCCTGGCCACCTTGGCAATGTGAGTGTCACATGACAGGTTACCGTCCACTTGTGTCCCTAGGTCCCTGATTACTTCTTCCATACATAATGGATTGCCACCTATGTCATACTTTGTGTGTGCCTTGTTTGGTATTTGTTGAGACATTCATACTCTGCAGTGTCTTCAGGAAGGCTGGCTGGGGTACCTGGGTTTGTGAGTGTGGTCTGTAGCAGGCTTCAAACAGGGACACAGTTTGAGCCAGTGTTACTTGCCTGTGGATAGTCCATGCTGCTTCTTGCTGTGGTACCAACCTGGGGGTGTGGTTATCCTTGATAATTACTGATAGCCACACTCCTATTGTTGTGTGTTCCATGTTTTAGAGCTGTAGAGCATGGTATGAGGCATAACCTGGTAGTATTAGGGTGCTCTTCTGAGCCTTGACCCAGGTTTCTGTTACAGAACACATATTACCATTCTCCATGCTGTGGTGGGTTTGGTCTGCATGCACCTTGCAGGTTAGTTTTCTGGCATTGGGTAGCATTACGTCCAGGTTGTTATCCCTTGTGCTACCTATGGTGGTGGGTTTGTGTTTCCAGCCTTACCTATTCAAGGCACAGTGGGGGTGACAACAGCCTTTGCCAGTATCCACACAGCCAGGTGTGCTGGGTGCGTGGCATCCCTAGCAGGTGGGGCATCATGTCTTGCTCGGCATGTCAGCCCAGGCTGTCAGCCATGTGTTCCCCCTTGCTAACAGCAATACCTCAGCCAATTATTGTACTTGATCTTGTTGTCTTCATAGTGTGGCATCATGCTTGGTGAGGGTGAGATGTTAGGCAGGGTCTTCATGTTTGCATATACTAGATGGTGTTACATTGCTTAACACATGGCAATCATGCCTCAGGTGGTGCTGCAGGGCTGCCTCTGTCGGATGCACATACTACACTCCCTGTACATGTTTGAGAGCAGGTTGTGTCATGTTAGGCATGCCTGTTACTATATGAGTGAGTCAGAGAGGGGTATCATTCCCAGGGTTCCTACTGAGCCAGTGTATGTGCTATGCGTTGCCTCTTTGCCAAGGCCAGGGCATACTAGGCATGCCTCCTTCTGCCTACTGGGGCAGGCTCAGGTTGTTCCTCCTCCGAGTCACGCTCTGCCTGTGATGGCCTTGGCAATGGTGGGGGGCTGTTTGTCCTGGCCCTATGCTGGTCCTGCTGCAGCTGTTTTCGCAGAATCATATTATGTAGCATAGCACATACCATGACAATTTGGGTACATGTAGTTGGTGAGTACTGCAAGGATCCACCAGATGTGTCCAGGCACTGGAACCGTGACTTGAGCAGCCCAAACACATGCTCTATTACATTACGTGTTTGTGCGTGTGCCTCATTATGGCATTCCTGTTCAGGTGTGTGTGCGTTTCTGATGGGTGTCATCAGCCACGGCTCCAGTGCATATCCTGCATCCCCCACTAGGTGACCATGTGGGATGTCCCCATTGGCAAATGTCTGGTACAGCTGCATCAAATGCCAGATATGGGAATCATGGTAGCTCCCAGGGCAGCCAGCACACACATTTATTATTATGCCTTGGGCATCACACACGACCTGGCAGTTGATGGAGGGGAAGCCCTTGCGGTTAATGTAGGCCCTACCCTGCTCACCGGCTGGTGCTTTGATGCATATGTGCATGCAGTCTATTGCACCCACTACCTCAGGGTATTCCGCTATTTGCTGGAAGAGACGCATATTGCTGGCCAATACCTCACGGGTATTGGGGAAATATACATGCTCACCGACATGTGCTGACATGGCATCCAGGAACTGGTGCAGTACCCTGGAGGCTGATGCCTGTGATATCCCCATCATATCACCAGTTGGTCTCTGGAAGGTACCTGTTGCTAATATTCTTAGGCCAACACGTACCTTGGTTTCCACTGGGATGGGTTCCCCTTTGTTGGTTCTGTGTGTGAGGCGTGGCCTGCACAGCTCAACAATTTGCTGCAGGAGGTCTCTGTCCACTCTATAGCGCTCCACTATCTCCAGCTCATGTAACCCCTGGTAGGTGACCCTGTGATTGTACACTCTTCTCCGTCTCCTCACTGTGGGTTGTCTGGCAGTATTTGCATTGTCACCACCCTCAGCAAGTCTCCTATGTCTCCTTATAACAGCTATGGCAGCCCCTAGCATGTTTGGTCTGAGTGCAGCTTTTTCAGTTTTCACTTTTACTAGCTTACTCCTGTCTTGCAATGTCTCTTGAGAGAAACATTCTGCAATGCTGTTTGCAGTGTTTTAAGTGCTGGGCTGGGCTAGTATTCTGCCTGTGTAATTGCCTGCTTCTAATTGTTTTCACCTGCTAGCTCTACCAGTATTCCCTGCTAGTTTCCTACTATTTCTTCTGCTTCCTTTTTCCTCTCTGTTTCCTCAGGGGGAGCAGCGCGCATACCAGCGAAAACACACTCACAGTGGCTACCACGCATGCACACATGCTTACACGGACTAGAATCTGCTTATTCGGGTTAAAACGCGTGCACACCAGTGCAAACAGGTTTACAGATCTTTAAACAGGCTCCTACATACTTACTCTGCCTTACACACGCGCACTCTGTCTTACTAGCGGCTCCCAGCGCGCACACACGTGCATGCAAGCACAGCAAGAAACTCTGGTGTTGGCCACAGTATACACCTTCGATTTCTTGACTTTCCCATGCTTATCTGTTGACACTCCTCTTTTTATGCTGTGTGATTGACATCTTTCACATACCACTTTGCTCCAATGAGCTTGATTTCTTCCTGACATTCCCCCCTGTGATGTCACCTATCTCCTACTCTGTTACTCCCCCTTATCTAACTCTTACACTACACGGAATGTGCTCATTTGCTATGTGACAGTGTGATTCACTATCCTACCACTCATTTACATAGGATTGCCTACTAATGCTTAGTTACATGTCTTACACTCAGCTTCCCCCCTTAGCAACCACTAGACGGTGGCCATGTTGTTTTCGGTCTGCTAGTCCCTGCATTGCAAATCCATGCATTACATAAAACCCACATTTGTGGGTTTCAAACCTTTATTTTTATGTTTTATATAGCGCAGCCCGTTTGCACAGGGCTGTGCTGCATTTAAACATCGCCGATCGCAGAAAAAAAAAGTATTTTATTTCATGTTTGCATCGGGTTACCATGCCAATGGCCACATATTTGGCCATTGGCATGCTGACTGCAACATATGCACACTTTATTTGGAGCTGTCATGGCTCCATTGTGTTATTTGCAGTAACATACTCAGTTGTCAACTGAGTACATTTCTGCACCTAACACGACTCTTACACGGGCTGGTTTCAGCTTCGTGGATCGCTAATCTACCTCATTTGCATGCCTTTCGGCTGCAAGTGAGGTGATTAGCATATCCACGCCCTGCCCATGTAAGAGTCATTTTAGCTGGTCTCTTACATGGGATTTCAGGCTGTTCCTGGATCGCGATGGCTGCATGGAGTCTTACACGACTCTTAGACTCCGTGCAAGCCATCGTGAATCCTGCCCAGCATTTTTGTCAAATATTACTCTCTGCAGTTTTTTTGCATTTAATTTGACACCATTTTGGTACACCAGGTATGTGCATATTCTAGGTCTTCCTGGACCTGTCTAATAACTGAATGAGAGGATAAGAGTGGTCCGCCCTTGTATTTATCAGCAAACTTGGTCAAACATATATATGGGATATTGAATTAGATGTGTAAAAAAATAAATACCACACTGTAGAGGTCCAAGACTGATTCCTACTGATCTCTGTGATAGCCTGTCACAATTTTGCATGTCTAGTGAGCGTACCAACAACTTTCATATCCTGAGATCTGTTGGATAGCCAATTTTCACCAGTGGACAACGTAAGTGTTTATATTAAGTTTGTCTATTTTTTTTTTCAATTTTATCAGTAGTGGGGATACTGCTAAAAGCCTTGACCAGGCTGACATAATCACCATATGTGGCATGACCATTATCCTCAGTCCCTGTAAACTTTTCAAGAAAGTGTACCAGGTCCAGGAGACAGGAAATGCCCTTCACAAAACCAAACTGATTTGAGTCTAGATCAGTTAAGTTACATATTTCCACATAAATGAGTTCTGCAATGATACATTCCATGGGTTTGCATATAAAGCTGGTGAGGCTGATGGCTCTATCGTTACCCTAGCCTGTGGAAGGGCTGGCTATATGTAAGGGAGTCACATTAGCTATTCTCCAGGCATCAGGCACAAATCATGTAACTAAACTGAGGTTGAACAGTTTATGTAGAGGCTCAGATAGTACATACTTGACACTAATGCGAGGGCAGCCTTGAATGTCATTGTATCCTAAGTTTATTCTTAGCCTTTGATGGGTAATCTGATACTTGTTCCAAGGTGAATTCACCGGATACTACATTTTCAGGGATAGTGCGAGTGTACTTATTTTCTGTATACATATATGCTGAAGATAGGTTAATAAGGTATCTGACTTTTATTCACTTTCTTGGTCAGATAGTATTGCTTCATGAGTCTTATTGTCTCATTGATTTGCCTAATGTTTTAGCAATGACATTCCAACAGGTGGATGCTGCCCTTTGGAAGGATTCTTTATTAGTAGTCAGTTTGATATGGTATAGTTGTGTTACCTATTCAAGGGCAGTTGAGAAAGTGTCTGAATTTCAGGTTCTGTGGTCTGGAGTAGAGCAGAGCAGACCAGAGTTTTTGGGATAGAATATGGAACTGATAAGCAGTACATATTGTTACCAGAGCTGCAATATACTGATTGATACAGCTTATTGAGGTCAGGTATCAGTAAATCTGGTGTTTAATGAGAAAAGTTTTAGTTGAGTAAGTACCTCATTGTCTGTTATTTCCATGTTAGAAGCAAAGGGAAAATCATGGTTATTTGTGATTCCTAAATACTTCTGGGATGTAGTTATTGGTAAGAAAAATTCATTTTGGTCATAGAATCTGATACTAGTTGCATTTGTAAAACATGAAAGGTTAGTGAATGGATATTACATCAGTTTTTGCAATATTAATTACAAATTTGTTTGCTGTAAGCCAATTCTGTAAGTGCCGTGAAGTCCTCATTCAACGCCTATGTGATGGACTGTAAGTTTTTGCCAGTTTGGGCAATAACAATGCCATATGCATCAGGAAGGCTGGCCATTCATTAAAGAAGACCTACCACTGAACCCTGAGGTACATCTGCAGTGTTTGTTTCTGTTTAGGTTTTGTGAGCAATAATGTAGATGTTCTCTCTGACAGACAGCTTGTAAACTATGGATTCACTTTGTTAGAGAAACTATAAGTAAATAGTTTTTCTAGTAGTCTGATATAGTCTACTGTCTCAGAAGCATTGTTCATGACTAGAAAAAGCAGCACTGGTAAAATGTACATTGTCCATTTTATCATACATTTGAATGATGAAGAAATATATATTTTAAGGATTCTGTAATTTGAGTGAAAAAAAATGCTGTTTGCTAAGATGACATACTGGACAGTGTCATCTAAAGCTTGATCCTAAATTATTCTTTTCAGAATTTCAGTCCCACGTGGACAAAAGTTACCAATGGGGGGAAAAGTCTGCTTGCTGGAAGGCGACCTTAGGATCATGGACTAATCAGTGCATGTTTAAAGCTACTTGCGAGAGAGAGAGCAGTTTGTAAGTGTTAAGGATATAAATATAAGTAAGATGTGCTCTAAGAATATAGCTACAAACGGAAGTGAATACCTATAGGTGCAGCCAAGTTCATCTAAAAGGCTTTGGGCTGGTTCTGTATTGATTTTTTGAAGTAAAATGGAGGATAATGCAGATACTCATGGAGGGGAGTAGAAGCAGTTACCAGCTGTGTGTGTTGTGATACTGGGTGAGAAAGCAACATTATCATTAATGCTGTTTATAAGACCACTGTTGTGTATAATAGATGCTGGACATTTTTATTTCCCAAAACTCTCTCAACTCCATTTAACATTAGGATGTTTTCCCTGGCTTCCATTTTTGAATCCCCAAATTACTCCTAGCAGGGTATCCCAGACATGATATTTCACCACCTGGGCCCCCAACCCTTTGGTAAGTCAATCACAATGGTCTCATTGTTAGGTCTGGATAGTGAGGCATTGGTGGAGAGTGATAAGCTTGCAGCTCAAAAGACATAATTTCTGTAGCTTTTGTAGCACATATGGGGTTTTCTTATGTATATATTAGTTTAATTTTTGCTGTTTTTTTATATAATTTTTATTGCCTACATTTAGTGTGCTGAGTGACAGCAGAGCTGGGAACAAAGGTTGCATATGTGTATATTAGACATCACAAAGAATTAACTTCTGCCAGTCTTACTTTGCTTGTATGGTAATGTATGCTACACAGGTTCATATGTTCACAGGAGGTTACTAGGCTAGTGGTCGTAGGGCCCTTACAAGCCTAGGCATGTTAATCCTGAGTTGCCTCAATTGTCCTTTGTTAGATGGACATAATTTGCAGAGCACGTCTATGATAAACACCAACTATCCCTGTCCATGAGAGACATGACTGCCACCCCAGGGGTGAATATGCGGCTTCCCATCCATTTGTGTAGGTTGCGCTTGAGTAGGGTCAGTGCAGATCTCTGCTTCACGTGAACTGGAAGTTTATTCTAGTGCAGAGGTGATCTCTGTGAGATATATCTGTGTCTCCAGCATGTTCTGTTAATGTCACAGGCTAGGTTAAGATCCCTAGAGTGAGCATCTCTTGTGCCATTTGACTTGTGGATGTGCACCATATTCATCAGGGCAGGATCAGCGATTGCCCTGTTGACCAGGTACAAGTTGCCTCTCAGCAGCCAGTATGATATAGAGTACAGTGACAGGGCTTTCAGTCTATCCACATAAGTCATAGTTTGGAGGCCCTGTATTTTCTTGATGAGAAACCTCTTTGGTCTCTCCAGCTGCTTCAGGTATCTGGTGAGCTACATGCAGAAGGGAGCATTGTACTCTATTAATGGTCTGATGAAGATCAAGTACAGTGGAGTTATAACATCCTTAGACCTGGATGCAATGCCTTTATTTATGAGATCTGCAACATGAAAGGCTTTCCTACCACTGTGGAAGCTTGGTGGTAGAAGTTCAGATTGCTATCTACCTGTGTTCCCAGATGTCGCACCACTGGATTTAAACTTACTGGGGGTACTGTCAGTATTGTAATTAGCAGGAATTTGGCTTTGCCAAAGTGGGTAATAATGCACTTTTTTGCGTTTAGTTTTAGTTGTGGTTTTGGCACCAGACATTTGTCTGTGTTAGCCCCTCCTTTGATATGTTAATATCATCAGGGGGACTCAATGATTGCACCCAATTTGTAATCATCAGCAGACTTGGTAAGCAAAAGGCTGTCTACTTTAGCCTGGACTTCAGAGAAATAGATTCCAAATAGTAAAGGGCCCAGCACAGATCCTTGTGGTATGCCACTGATGACGGGTCTACTGGTAGAGGTGGAGTCACCAACTTTGACAGTATGTGTTCTGTTGGTGAGCCAATTGGCTACCCATCTAGTGATGTAAAGGTTAATCCCCATCTGGGAGAGTTTCTCAATGATACCTGAATAGGAGATTCTGTCAAAAGCCTTGGCTAGGTCATAGCCAGTATGCATTGGTTTAACTTCATCCAGGCCTTTGGTAACTTTCATGAAGAAGTTTATTAGGTTTAATAAGCATGATCTACCCTTAACAAAGCCAAACAAACACCGATGGCATTTTAGTCAAGTCCATGACCACCCATAACATTCACATCATGGACTGCCTACCACCAGATAACAGCTATGGAAGGGCTTGTCAGCTCAGATTTTTAGTGAGAGGCATGAGCTATGCCAGTGGAGTGTCTGGACTATAACCTCATTTTCAGCATCTGAGAATACAGGCTTACATGGCCTGGATTTTTTTGGTACCAGATACCTGTATTAAAATAAATTAAAAAAAAAGTAGGTATCAGACAAATCAGCAATGTGCATGTATGCAGGCATTGTTAAAATCTTGTACATAACTAATCTACATGAATGCCCACATGTAATACATAACTGAAATCTCCCTTCCCCTTCTGCCAATAACAGAACTGGAAATGTGGAAAGAAATATGCTAGCCCAGAATATATAAAAGCATTGCCAATGAAACAGGTATATGAAATGACAATTTTAAACTAAAATTGCTCTCTATATTCAGACATATTTTAACAATCTTAGGACATGTGGGCAGAACAAAACTTTTGTATGTAATACAAATCAATCATTCTATAATATCAACTTTCTTTATGAAAAGAATATTGCAAGTTGTAAGACAGTTATGTAATAAAAATCAAAACCTTCTTAAAAAGAACCATTCCTACCCTTAATCCAGCATCTACAAATGTCAAGAACACAGCCCTTCTAATGGGAAAACAGTTGGTCATGTCAGGCATTAACGACAGCCTTACCATACAGCATTTTCTGATATGTCACTTTAACATTACAACTTCTAGTAAGTCTGCAATGTGTTCACATCATCAGCAAAATGCTTCCATAACTCATGTAGCGTATGAGGAACTTTGCAATACCAAGTGCTATACCAACACAAATGGGAAAAGTGCAGGCATCCACTTTAAATTTTCAAAGAAAATAATAACAGATCCAGAACTTTTAACTACTGTTTCTAAAGAGTATAGCATAGATTGATAGGAGTTGTAATACAGTTTGTCAAAATAATGCAATTGCTGTACTTTAACTCAGTCAGAGAGCAGTATCTTAAGTTGGTTGTGCTGCTATAGTGTAGCTTAACCGTCCAGGACATGTTGAATATGTAAATCAGGAGTCACATCATTATCATTCTTGAATCACTCAATCTTCTCAAAGAGCTGAGCAACTAAACATGGAGTGAGGACCTACATAATGCTGTGCACACACCCTAGCAGTACAAGAGAGACTATTCAGAAGTGAGGCTAATTAATGGTTTGCAATTGTGACTCATTAGCATTACTGCACAACTAATAAAGTGCTCAACACTCTTGCTACTTTAATGTACACTTACAGAGGGTGTGCCAGGGAGAAAAAGCTTACAGCAAAGTTTGTGATTACATTGACTGACTTAGCACAAAACCTTTATGTCATCTTCATGATGATATGCTCAAGAGGTAACAGTGCCTCTGCATAAAAAGTGACTGTAAGTCATATCAATTCCATGAAATGTAAACATACAAATGTAAGACTTACAAATACATGACAACAATAGCGATCCTGTAACAAATTCATCAAAAGTAGGTAACAGAAAGGGGAGAACACATATTCCATTGCATGCATTTTTTTGGACAGTGACATGATTCAGTGGCTTAACTTGTGCAAATATCCCATTCATCCAGACATCTACTGTGAAAACCCGGACACATGTAACAACATGGATGTATTGCTCTCTAAATGTAAAAAGTTTGAAGTACAAAGATTGGGTGTATATGCTCTACTTTCTCTTCCTCATGGTATTTATGTTGATGTGGCAAATATTGTTAAAAATCTTGTCAATGTTTCATGCAAATGACATAGCTTCACGGTTCAAATCTAGTGAGAGAGTGATGACTGTGTCAAAGTAGGGAATCCTTAATTCTTACATTTCATGGTAGAAGACCACTGGTAAGGAATTATAACACAGAGACATTTTTTTTTTATTTTTTGAGGGGGTGCTTAGCATTGCACATCATTGACTGTCAGTAGTCACGGGCAGTGAATGACAGCTCACTTCACAAGGAAAAAACTCAAAAATTTTAAATTTAGTTAAGAATGTCATCAGTAGTGCAAATAAAACTTGAGCAATTGTGCTTCAGTCAGCAATCTGGACATTACTGATTGCTAAAAAGGCACCTGTTATGTAACTTTCTGTTTGGCTCAACTTGTTAATGCATAGGTTCATAGGTAGGTACTAGGCTATCGGCCCAAGGGCCTAAGTAAGCCTAGTCAACAAACCCAAGAAAGTTAATTTCCTGTGCCCCTGTCAAGCACAGCCACAGAAGTGATCCCTAGGGTATACTTCCTATTTCCCAACCACTCATCAAGATTTTTCTTGAAGATTGCTAATGAGGAACTTTGCTTGACATAGATGGGTAGCTTGTTCCAGAGTATAGGAAGTCTCTGAGACAGGAATCTATCCAGCATGTCCTGTTTATTGTGGTGACAAGGTTTAGGTCCCTAGATCGTGTAGCTCAGAGGGATTGGGATTTCTTTAGGTGTAGCATGTCCAACAGCTCTGGGTTTAACATAGCTTTATCTTTATATGTTAGGCAGAGATCTCCTCTGAGTAGGTGATATGCTACAGAGTAAAGCTGGAGTTTTTGAGATGGTCAGTGTAGGGCATTTGTTTGACGCCAGTAATCCTCTTTGTGAGGTACTTCTGTGGCCTTTCCAGCTGCTGCAGATGTCTTATGAGGTACATTCCAAAAGGGACGTTGTACTCTATAATGGGTCTAATGAGTGCCGAGTAGAGGGGAACAATGACCTCTTTTTTCCTGGATAAGAACCCTTTTGTGATGAGATGTGCACATAGAAGGATTTCATGACTAATGTTGTGATGTGATTATCAAAGGAGAGACTACTGTCCACCTGGTTCCCAAGGTCTCTTATCACACATTCAACATTAAGTAGACTGCCATTTATGTGGTAGCTCATGGGTACAGAATTTTTACCAAAGGGGATGACAATGCACTTTTTGGCATTGAGCTTGAGGCCATGTCTCTGACACCAGTCTCAGTGAGGCCCTTCTGTAGAATGTCCACATCATTTGGTGACTTGACTATGGCTCCTAGTTTGCAGTCATCTGCAGACTTCATTAGCCAGAGGCCTTCTGTGTTAGCCTGTACTTTAGAGAAGTAGATACCAAACAGAAGAGGTCCCAGGACTGAACCCTGTGGTACTCCACTTGTCACTGGTTTGAAGTCAGATTTGGAGTCAGCAACTTTTGCAGTGTGGGTTCTGTCAGTGAGCCAGTTGGTAACCCATCCTGTGACGTAAGGATTTATACCTAGTTTAGTGAGTTTAGCTATAATTCCAGAATGGGGGATGGTGTTGAAACCCTTGGCGAGGTCAAGATAGGCTGTGTGAACAACCTTACCCTCGTCTACGGCTTTGGTGACTGCATCAAAGAAGTTGATCAGGTTCAGAAGGCATGATCTGCCTTTCACAAACCCGTACTGGCTGGAGTCCAGAGTTTGGAGGTTGCCAATGTCATTGTTTATGAGTTCCATGATGATACGTTCCATGGCCTTGCAGACCAGGCTCATCAGGCTAATAGGGCAATAGTTCCCAGGATCAGTGGTGGCTCCCCCTTTGTGGAGTGGGATAACTGCTGCTGTGCACCATTCAGTGGGCACAAAGCCTGACGTGAGACTATGATTGAACATGGTGCTTAGGTGGGGAGCTAGTTTGTTCTGGTGTTTGTGTAAAATGCAGCCTGGGATGTTGTCCGGTCCCATGGATGCTGTGTTTTTGGTTTTAGAGCGTGCAGCTTTTACCTGCATAGATGTGATTACAGAGACTCTGCATTCTTCCTGTATAGATATGGGCCTTTTAGGGGGTGAGAGGGGGGTAAAGTTAGCACTGAACCTATCTGCCAGGATGTTGGCAATATCAGTTGGTTCTGTCATTTTCGTGCCTTTCTGCTGTAACTCAGAGCAAATCTGGGTGTTGCCATTGAGATTCTTGACATAGCTATAGAATGCTTTGTGGATGACCTTAGAATCAGTGGTGATTTTGTTTTCATAGCTAGCTTTGGAGGATCTTATAAGGGATCTCAGCTTCTTACTGAGGCTGACCAGGGAGCTCCTCCACTCATGGGATTTTACTCTATTTTGCAATAGTTTCTTCCTTCTGTTCTAGAGTTTGTTTATGGCAGGGGGCCACCAGTTTGGCTTCCTTTTTTTGTAGGATAGCATCTTGGTTCTGTTTGGGATAGCATGATCCATGCACTCGTGTAAGTGCTTATAGAGTGCATTTGTGTATGATATAGCAGTCGTAACTGTATTGCCCATCTGCATGGGTGTCATGAAGTTCACCACTTCTGTCTTAAGAAGCATGAAGTTGGCTTTGGAGAAAATTTTTACCGGAGTTTTCTTAATGGTGGGTGGGGGCGGGGTGCGGATATCTAGGGTTATTAGCTTATAGTTGGATCTAACCAATGAGGAATTGATTTCAGGTGTAGAACACTGGTCACTCCTGTTGGAAATGACTAGGTCTAGGATATTGTTGCTCCTGGTGGGGGTGTGGATAAGTTGATCCAGGGCATTGGAATTTATGAATTCCAGAAAGCGTTGAGCGAAGGAGTTGGTACATGGTTTTCCCAGTTAATGATGGGGTAGTTGAAATCGCCCATTATTAGGGTGTTTGGTTGAAACCTAATATTTTCCAGTATATCAAGAAAAGAGGAGTGGGAATCCTGGGGCATGGTGGGGGATCTATAGCAGGCTACAATTTGGATTGCAGTTGTGCCCAGAGTTAGTTGCACTTGGATAACCTACGATTAATTATGCTGGGCAACTAGCCTGGAGGTGTGGATATGCTTAATGAATATGGACACACCTCCGCCTTTGGTGTTCTGGTCCAGGTTAGATGGCCGAAAAGTATGGTATGAGTTATAGCCTGGTAATGCAGGGTTAGTCTCTAGAGCCTTGAACCAGGTCTCAGTCACTGAACAGATATCGATGTTCTCCATTTTAAGGAGTGCCTCGAGTGAATGCATTTTGGAGATTTAGACTTCTAGCATTGAGTAGCAATACCCTCAGTTTTTGCTTGCCTGTCAGCAGCCTGCAGCAAGATGAGTAACAGCACTAATATTGCAAGGTTTAATTCCATCTTCTGATATTTTGAACTCACTATTCATAGTTAAAGAAATGTTTGTGAACTGGAACCTAAACCATTGATAGTAGTGATAGCATAATTTTATATTCATGATATAACAAATATGACACATACTAAAGTGTGTGAAAGTAAAATCAGCAACATGATATAGATATTTATCCAAAATCATTGAAAATGTGTCAGAATAAGTAATCATGAATTAAGACATTCCTTTAAAACAAGTGTAAATGTTACTTGTATATGTTGTGCTCAAAATAACACAATGTAAGCTGCCTTATGACCCCTTCCTCAATAAATGTCATTACATGAAGGCATGATGATGTGTGACAGAAATGCAAGTTATCATGTGGCTGACGCTAGTAGAGAAAGTGAATGTTTCAGGGTAATACCATAGGTGTTGGGCTCAATTCTATATATTTAAGAAGGCCACCACCTGAATAAATCCACACATTGCTTATTTTATTTATTTATTCATTTTAATTTTCTGCCATTTCTTGATGCTTGAAATGCACACTGCTCACTGTCAGTGGTCAATAACAGTGAACAACAGTTACTTTCTGAATGCAAAACCTCAAAAATTTAATTTGGAATACCATCATTAGCACAAATGAGACTGCCACAGATGCACTTCAGTCATGTATTAATGCAGTAAGTTGTGAATAATGGTCTAAATCAGATTGCAGACAGTTTTATTGAGGGGTTCAGAATAACCATTGTCTTAAGCTTTTTATTATTTATTGAATATGGTGATGACATGATCGACAAACCACGATGCTTTGCCAGAGATGGCCTGCACCTGTTGCCCCTGGGATTCCGGATACTGGCTAAGGCTCTAGCCACCTCTATAGTGCCTTTTTTGGCAAGGTTCAAATGACAAATTCACCACAGTAACAGGTAAAAGCAAGAAGAATCTGAGGGTATTGCTACTCAATGCTAGAAGTCTAAACCTCAAAATGCACTCACTCGAGGCACTTCTTAAAATGGAGAACATTGACATCTGTGCAGTGACAGAGACCTGGTTCAAGGCTCCAGAGAGTACCCCTGCATTACCAGGCTATAATTCATACCACACCTTTCGGCCACCTAACCTGTACCCAAACACCAAAGCCGGAGGAGTGTCCATATTCATTAAGGATATCCACACCTCCAGGCTAGTTGCTCAGCATAATGCATCTGAGATTATCCAAGTGCAACTAACTCTGGGCAAGACCACAATCCAAATTGTAGCTTGCTACAGATCCCCCACCATGCCCCAGGATTACCATTCCTCATTTATTGATACACTGGAAAATATTAGGGTACAGCCTAACACCCTAATAATGGGCAGTTTCAACTACCCCACCATTAACTGGGAAAACTACTCATGTACCAACTCTTGTGCTCAATGTTTTCTGGAATTCATAAATTCCAATGCCTTGGATCAACTTATCCACACCTCCACCAGGGGCAGCAATATCCTAGACCTGCTTATAACCAACATGGGCAACTGGTGCTCCATACCAGAGGTCAATTCCTCGTTGGTCAGATCTGACCACAAGCTAATCACCCTAGACATCCACATCCCTCCCCCACCCCCCATTAGGGAAACCACCGTAAAAAAATTCTCCAAAGCCAACTTCACTCTTCTTAAGACAGAAGTGACAAACTTCACGACACCCATGCTGACGGACAATAAAGGTGTGACTGCTGAACCCTACACAAATGCACTTTATAAGCACTTACACAAGTGCATTGATCATGCAATTCCTAACAGAACCAAGATGCTATCCTACAAAAAAAGGAAGCCAATCTGGTGGTCCCCTGCCATAAACAAACTCTACAACAGAAGAAAAAAACTGTTGTAAAAAAGAGTAAAATCCCATGACTGGAGAAATTCTGTGGTCAGCCTCAGGAAGAAGCTGAGATTCCTCATAAAATCCTCCAAAGCTAGTTATGAAAACAAAATCATCACTGACTCTAAAGACAACCACAAAGCATTCGATAGCTATGTCAAGAATCTCAATGGCAACACTCAGATCTGCTCTGAGTTACAGCACAATGGCACTAAATATACAGAACCAACTGATATTGCCAACATCCTGGCAGATAAGTTCAGTGCTAACTTTACCCCCTCTCATCCCCTAAAGGGCCCATCTCTAGACCGGAAGAATACAAAGTTCCTGTAATCACTGCTGCACAGGTAAAAAACACACTCTCCAAAGCCAAGAACACAGCATCCATGGGTCCTGACAACATCCCAGGCTGTGTTCTACATGAACTATAGAACGAACTGGCACCCCACCTAAGTACCATGTTCAATCATAGCCTCACCTCAGGCTATGTGCCCACTGAATGGTGTACAGCGATGGTTATCCCACTCCACAAAGGGGGAGCCACCACGGACCCCAGAAACTACCGCCCCATTAGCCTGACGAGCCTGGTCTGCAAGGCTATGGAACGTATCATCATAGAACTTATAAACAATGACATTGGTAATCTCCAAACTCAGGACCCCACCCAGTTTGGGTTTGTAAAATGCAGATTATGTCTCCTAAACCTGATAGACATCTTTGAAGCAGTCACCAAAGCCATAGATGAGGGTAAGGTGGTTCACACAGCCTATCTAGATTTCGCCAAGGCTTTTGACACCATCCCTCACTCTGGAATTATACATAAACTCACTAAACTAGGTATAAATCCCTATGTCACAAGATGGGTTGCCAAATGGCTCACTGACAGAACCCACACTGTGAAAGTAGCAGACTCCAAATCCAACTTCAGACCAGTGACAAGTGGAATACCACAGGGTTCAGTCCTGGGTCCTCTCCTGTTTGATATCTACTTCTCTGAAGTACAGGCTAACACAGAAGGTCTTTGGCTAATGAAGTTTGCAAATGACTGCAAACTAGGAGCCATAATCAAAACTCCAAAAGATGTGGACATCCTACAAAAGCACCTCGCTGAGACAGATGCCTGGTGTCAAAGCCATGGCCTCAAGCTCAGTGCCAAAAAGTGCATTGTCATCCCTTTTGGTAAAAACTCTGTACCCATGAACTACCACATAGGTGGTAGTCTACTTAACACCGAAAGTGTGATAAGAGACCTTGGGACACAGGTGGACAGTAGACTCTCCTTTGATAACCACATCGCCACAGTAGTCAGGAAATCCTTCTACATTGCACACTTCATTACAAAAAGTTTCTCATCCAGGAAAAAAGAGGTCATTGTTCCCCTCTACTCATCACTCATTAGACCCATTATAGAGTACAACACCTGGAAAGGCCGCAGAAATACCTCACAAAGAGGATTATTGGTCTCAAACAGATGCCCTATGCAGACTGCCTCAAAAAACAGCAGCTTTACTCCGTCACATATCGCCTACTCAGAGGCGATCTCTGCCTAACATACAAAGCTATGTCAACCCCACAGCTTTTGGACATGTTCCACTTAAAGAAATCCCAATCCCTGCAAGCTACACACTCTAGGGGCCTAAACCTTGTCACCACAATAAACAGAACATACCAGAGGGATAGATACGTGTCCCAGAGTCTTCCCATACTCTGGAACAAACTACCTATCTATATCAAACAAAGCTCCTCATTAGCACACTTCAAGAAAAATCTTGATGATTGGATGGGAGATAGGAAATTCACCCCATAGATCATTTCTGTGGCTCTGCTCGACAGTGGCACAGGAAAATAATTTTCTTGGGTGGCAAAAGTCAGGGTACCTTTTGGCTAGGCTTATATAGGCCCTAGGGCCAGTAGCCTAGTACCCACCTCTGAACCTATGAATATGAAGAGCAGCTGCCAAGTTGCAAAATGAAAGTTGCAACTCAACTCTGTGTAATGATTATTGCATAAGTTAACTATAGTCTTTGTTAAGTATGTTAAACATAACAATCATATTTAATTTAAAGTATACTTGCATGTGTATTATTTTAACAATATTTATTGGAATAAAGTATAACTCAACACAAGTATTATTTTTCGGTGTGTTGGACAGTATGTCATGTAAAGTATGTATGGTCCCTTCCTCAACATGTTTTATTAAGTTGATTCAAATCAATGCAAAAGAAATTGTTACACATCAATAAATAATTGTCTGTAAATATAATGACATAACTCAAAGTGAAACACAGACTTGGCATAATTAGACCTCTACCTCTCTTGACATTGTTATCATACCTCTCAAGAAATCTGGACAAAGCCATAAGCAAACGTGGGACAAAGGCCAAAAAATAGGGACATTTTTTAAACATTGCTCTTACAAACTTAGAAAGTTGATAGAATAACAAGTTGTACATTACCATAAATTTTCTGAAGGGCACGAAGTCTGAAACTCAAATGTCTATTTTCTGACTTCAATCTTTAATGAGTTGCCACTAATTTGCCAGAAAACCACAATTTGATGAAAAATGGACCAAAAATATGAGGCAAAAATCTGGTTCTTGTGTAAAACTGTACAGTTGAGAGGTATTATTTTTAAACTTCAACTTACAAGTTAATAATTTTATTCTCATGTGGCATTAACAATTAATAATTGTGAATTAATAAACATAAAATAGCAGGCCAGCTTTTCTTAGTCATGGGTTTAATTCCTGGGTGCTATCAGTCACAGTTTGTAAAATGTATGTCTCACCAACCCGTTATCTCCCATTTTTTTATAAATGCATCTATTACCAACACTGATTATTACAAACATCATAGAAAATGTCATGTTGTGTCAGTGTGTCACATTTGTTTGATTTCTGTCCACCATACCAGAGAACATGGCCAGAGGTGACAAAACATAATTTCAAATGTAATTCAGATATTATCAGCAAAACAATTTGATGATTTCACAGTGGAGTATGTGTAATTATACTGAGCATCACACATAAGCAAGTTTCACTGTCATATTTTACAGCTGCACTGTAGTCTGAAGCAGTTTCACCTAATTTTTCTGCCAGGCTATCTGTGTGCTTGTCACACAAATACAGTTAGCAAGGTTGTCTGTCATTTTGCACAGACTGGTTCATGTGAGATCTCATTTGGGCATCAATTCCCTACAATATTTCTAGATATCCTTCAGAAGATGTGGCAATGAAGGGTGACTGTGGTGGCAGTTTAGATTCCAAAGGCTGTGACTGGAAGACTCCAGGATCTTTGCTGCACTCCTCATAAAGGACTACAGCTGTAGGTTTTTGTAGGAGGATTATGCTGTGCCTCAGTACAAAGCCGAGGCTTGGAATAGCTTGGCTAAGATTGTCAATAATGCAACTGGCATTCCATGCACTGGTAAACAATGTCATTATCATTTTAGTGACATGAAGAGGCACAAGCAGGACCTCCTAAGCTGATGGGGGGTAGAATTTACTCCTGCTAGTGTAAGAATAGTGACCCATCACTAGCCAATGCAATAACATCAATTGCCAAGACATGAATTATTTCATTACACATTTTTCTATTTTCTGTTCTGTACTGCTCCTGAAAAAACAGTTTGGAATAGAGGGATGTATCAGGAACAATTGGCATGGCTCAGATAGTCACAGGGTAACTATGGCTTGGGTATGACTGCAGGCTAAATCATAATACAGCAGAAATGCAGTTAAGTTTATCAAATACCCTACCTATATATCAGGCATGTATGCCTGCTCAAATAGCTCTTGATCATTGCATTAGGCAGTATATAGATCAATTCAGCTGTGTTTAAGTTCAATTCTAAGTAGCAGCATTTAGCATTTATTACAGAATAATATATAAATCTAGTTTCTGCAATTATTAAATAAGATTGCATTTCTTTGTAAATGGGTGCCTTTATTTGGAATGCATATATCATATGTGTCATAGTCACCTGTTTGCCTAATGTTAATACCAATGAGACTGATGTGTGTTATGACACATTTATAACTTCACATTCATATCTGAATGTTTGAAACATTACTTAATATTTGCACATCTTTTGAAATATTAAAAAAATCACATGGAATTGATGGTATTTTATATGTCTTCTCTCCTCCCACCCTATAGCTGTCTTTTTATCAACATTATTCCTGCTGCAACACAAATTACCATTAGCATGGGGAACTAGAATGACCAGTGGGGATCAGAATACAATACCTCCACAGGTGGCTTTAGTGGTACTACCACAGGCAGCACAGACATCAAGCATATCTAGATCCCAACCCTTCAGCTTTGCCTCCACAACTTCTATACTACCTGCTCCAACTGCATCAGGTTGATCTGCCCTGGGGGCTGGTGCAGTGGTACCCAACATTAGTAGTATTAGTGGAGGTGGCGATTTCATCAACAATTAGGGGTTGACTTGGCTGGTGGACTACATTATGCGAGAGGCCTTGGTGCCCGAATCTGTAGAACTTAGAAAATCTTGCCTTGAATAGCCAAGGTGATGACCAGTCCAGCTCTAACCCAGGTATCTGTGACAGGAGACAGTTATGACTGTTCTGAGGGTGAGGACTAGATTCTCAGTGTACTCATGCTGGGCAATCATGTACCTCCAATGTCTATTGCCAATCCCCAATTATGGTGTCCCCCAACTTGTATGTCTTGGATGTCTGTGCTAGTTACCTAACCTACCATACCCTCTTAGTCCTAACCACCTTCACCAACATTTCTCTCTCTATTGCTCTTCATTTTGCCTATGTGTGTGCTTAACACACTTGATTTGGTCCAGTTGGCCACACAACATTATTCAGTTGTTGTCACCTAGCCCTGATATGGTCACTATCTAAATTCATCAAATTATTTGTACAGGTATCTTCTGAAGAAGTGGATAGCTATGATGCTCTCCCACCACCATCTTGCATGTCTTTGTTCTTCCCCCTTTTGTCCCACAGTCTGATTGTCCCTCATTTTCACAAATGTCCTATCAGCCCATTTTCATACATTTAATGAAGAATTTGGTTATAAATAGGGCCAGATTCACGATGGCTTGCACGGAGTCTAAGAGTAGAGTAAGACTCCATGCAGCCATCATGTCCGACGAAAGATCCAGGAACAGCCTGCAGGGGCGTGCAAGAGAGCTCCTAAAACGGCTCTTACACGGACAGGGCTGGGAAATGCAAATTACCTCAATTGCAGGCGAAAGGCATGCAAATGAGGTAGATTTGCGATTCAGGAAACCCGAACCTGTCCGAGTAAGAGCAGTGTTATTTGCAGAAATGTACTCAGTTGATAACTGAGTACCATTCTGCAAATAGCAAAACGGAGCCGTGACATCTACAAATAAAGGTTGCATCCAGTGCAGGAAGCATGCCAATGTCCAAATATATGGCCATTGGCAATGTTTCCCGACACAATATGAAAAAAAAAATTATTTTTTTTCTCCGATTTCCGATGTTTAAGCGTAGCGCAGCGCCACACAAACGGGCTGCGCTCTAAAAACCAGAAAAATAAAAATTAAAACCCACAAATGTGGATCTTATTTAAATTGTTAATGTACAATGCAAGGGAATGGCAGGCTGAAGACAACATGGCCACCGAGTAGAGGTTGCTAAGGGGGGAAGCTCAGTCTAAGAGATGTAACCAAGCACTAGTAGGCAATCCTATGCAAAGGAGGGTTAGGCTAGTGAATCGCAAGTTTACATAGCAAATGAGCACAGACAGTGGAGTGTAGGAGTAGGATAAGGGGAGTAATAGAGTAGAAGATAGGTGACATCATGAGTGGGGTATGTATGAAAGAAGTGAAGCTCATTGGAGCAGAGTGGCATGTGTCAGCTGTCATTTACACATCATGGAAAGAGGTGTGTCAACAGGTAGGCTAGGTAAAGGCAAGAAATGGAAGGTGTATGCCGTGGATAACACCAAAGTTCTTGCTGAGTGGGTATGCGTGCGTGTGCGAGCCTGTAAACCTGAGTAAGGCAGAGTGCATGAGTGTAAGCGTGATTGTGTGCGTTTACGCCTGAGTAAGCATGTATAAGGCTGTTTAAAGAGTTGTAAGCGCGTTTGCACTGGTGTGCGCGCGTTTTAACTCGAATAAGCAAGTTTTAGTCCATGTAAGCATGTGTGCGTGCGTGTGAGCTGCTGTGAGCGTGTTTACGCTTGTGTGTGCGGTGCTGCCCCCCCCCCCCCGAGGAAACAGAAAGGAAAAAGGAAGCACAACAAATAGTAGGAAGCTACCAGGGAGTACTAGCAGAGCTAGCAGGTAAAAACAATCAAATCAGGTGATTACACAGGCAGTACACTAGCCCGGCCCAGCCTAGCACTTAAAACACTGCAAACAACAGTCCATTATGTTTCTCACAACAGACACTGCAGTAAGCTAATAGAAGTGAAAACTGTAAAAGCTTTACTGAGACAAAGAAATGTTAGGGACTGCCATTGCTGTTATAAGGCGACATATGCAGCATGCTGAGGTTGGTGACAATGTAAATGCTGCTGGACAACCCACAGTGAGGAGACGGAGAAGAGTGTACAGGCCCAGGGTAACCTACCAGGGGCTACATGAGCTGGAGATAGTGGAGCACTATAGAGTGGACAGAGACCTCCTGCAGCAAATTGTTGAGCTGTGCAGGCCACGCCTCACACATAGAACCAACAGAGGGGAACCCATCCCAGTGGAAACCAAGGTATGTGTTGACCTAAGAATATTAGCAACAGGTACCTTCCAAAGACCAACCGGTGATATGATGGGGATATCACAGGCATCAGCATCCAGGGTACTGCACCAGTTCCTGGATGCCATGTCAGCACATGTCAGTGATCATGTATATTTCCCCAATTCCCGTGAGGTATTGGCCAGCAATATGCATCTCTTCCAGAAAATAGTGGAATACCCTGAGGTAGTGGGTGCAATAGACTGCACGCACATATGCATCAAAGCACCAGCCGGCGAGCAGGGTAGGGTCTACTTCAACCACAAGGGCTTCCCCTCCATCAACTGCCAGGTCATGTGTGATGCCCAGGGTATAATACTGAATGTGTGTGCTGGCTGCCCTGGAAGCTACCATGATTCCCATATCTGGCATCTGACGCAGCTGTACCAGACATTTGCCAATGGGGACATCCCACATGGTCACCTAGTGGGGGATGCTGGCTATGCACTGGAGCCGTGGCTGATGACACCCATCAGAAATGCACACACACTTGAACAGGAATGCCATAATGAGGCACACGCACAAACATGCAATGTAATTGAGCGTGTGTTTGGGCTGCTCAAGTCATGGTTCCGGTGCCTGGACACATCTGGTGGAGCCTTGCAGTATTCACCAACTACATGTACCCAAATTGTCATGGTATGTGCTATGCTACATAATATGAGCCTGCGAAAACAGCTGCAGCAGGACCAGCATAGGCCTGGGCCAAACAGCCCCCCACCATTGCCAAGGCCATCACAGGCAGAGCGTGACTTGGAGGAGGAACAACCTGAGCCTGCCCCAGTAGGCAGAAGGAGGCGTGCCCAGTATGCTTTGGCCTTGGCAAAGAGGCAGCGCATATCACATACACTGGCTCAGTAGGAACTCTGGAAATGATACCTCTCTCTGACTTGCACATATAGTAAAAGGGATGCCTAAGTTGACACTACCTGCTTTCAAACATGTACAGGGAGTGTAGTATGTGCATCCGACATAGGCAGCCCTGCAGCACCACCTGAGGCATGATTGCCATGTGTTAAGCAATATAAAGCAGTGCTAAACAGCATTTACCACCATGTAGTATATGCAAACAAAATCGCACACAACTAGCACAACTGTGGTCAATGTTGAGTAATATTGGGCAACGTCCAGCAATGTTGGTGAATATTGAGCAGGGCATAGCTGAACAAAAGCCAACATGCTCATATTTGTTTAACTGGTCCTTAAGCAGTCTGGTCTGCTCAGTATGATAATATAAAACAGTGATGGGCCTTGAACCCAGGATACTGTGCACTATAGTTAAAGTACTGAACCACTAAACCATGACAGTATTGCAGTGGTCAGCCTGTATGAAGGAATGTTGATAAGTCTATGCAAAGTATCTCATGGAAACCCTGCAGGCACAGCATAATCCCTGTCAAGTTATGACACAAAGGTTAGTCCTGCAGTAAGAACAGAAACTGACTTCCAACACACACAGTATAAATGTTAATATTGGTCATGTTCACACACATCAACAAATGTAGTGGACCTCAGATAGCAACATACTGAAAGTTCACACTGGGCATGCTCACACACTTGAATAAATAAGACAAATGTCAGGCAACAAAACACGGAAAGCCTGAACTGGGCATGCTCACTCACTTAGGCCATGTCTGAGTACAGAAGTGGGCCACACATATCTGGCAGTTGCATGTGTTAACCCAGGAACCTCTCACTATCCAGCAATCTGCCCTGTGCACACAGTTATATGACAACAGACACATATATAATATAGTGGAACCCTGTCATAATCAAATATGTTCTGCAGATACCTAAGTTGTTCATAGAAACTGGGAAAGCAAAGACGATAAAGACCTGCAAACAGCATCAGCAATAAACATTGTGCATCCCAAACATTAGCATAGGTTCAGAGGTCGATACTAGGCTATCTGCCCTAGGGCATGTACAAGCCTAGCCAGAGTGTGTTTGGCATTCGCAACCCTGTCAGATTACTACACTGTGCATGTGAATAGTAGGTCACACAAGATAGCCCATGTACGTTTAGGCTAGTGTGCCTCTGTCTAACAGGGACACAGAAGATATCCCAGGGGTAAACATACGATCACCCATACAGTCGTCAAGATGTCTCCTGTAGGTGGTCAGTAGGTGGCTCTGCCTATGTGAAACTGGAGCCTCTGGGATAAGAATCTGTCCCTCCAGCATGTCCTATTAACATCTGTGCTGAGCTATATGCCCCCGGAGTGTGTAGCTCCAAAGGTGTTGGATATCCTGAGGTGGAGCATGTCCAGTAATTCTGGGTTGTGTATATCTGTAAACAACAGGCACACATCATATCTGAGAAGGAGGTAAGCGACTGAGTAGAGCTGGAGTTACTGCATCCAAACTGTGCAGGGCATCCGTGTGAGTCCCTAGATCTGCTTGGTGAGGAACGTCTGTGGCCAGTACAGTTTCTGCAGTTGTTGGGTAAGGTACACCCCAAATGTGGCATTGTAACCAAGCATGGTTGTGATGAGTATAGGGGCACAATGACCTCACTCAATCTAGATGTTGAAACCATATGGGATAAGGTGGCCTATATAGAAGGTCTGTCCAGCAACTTTGGCAACGTGATTGTCAAAGGCTACAGTACGAACAAGTCATGTCCCCAAACCCCTAACAACTCCTACCATATGTAATGGAGTACTACCTATGTGGTAATGTGTGGGCATGTTGTTATTCCCAAAGGGGATGACTATGCAACTAATGGCATTTAGCTGTAAGCCATGGCTCAGGCACCAGTCATCCATCTCTCTGAGACCCTGTTTGAGTATGCATGTGGCAGTTGGAGAGTTGATTATGGCACCCAGTTTGCAGTCAAGTGCGAACATGGTCAGCCATATTCCCCCTGTGGTAGCCTGTATGTCAGACAAATATATACTGAACAAGAGAGGTCCCAGGACCGAGCCGTGTGGGATGCCATGTGTAAATGGTGTATAGTCAGACATAGCACCTGCAATTCTGACCATGTGGGTGCTATCCCTGATCCAGGTAGCAATCCATCGTGTGAGATATGTGTCCATATCGATGCTGGTGAGCCTATGCATAACGGCCCAGTGGGTTATTGTGTTGAAGGGTTTTGCAAGGTTCAGGTAGGCTATGTGGACAACCGTCCCTATGTTGATGGACCTATTAACCGTTTAAAGAATACAAACAGGTTCAAGAGGCAAGATCTGCCCAAAACAATGCTGAAATGTGTAGGACACAGTGTCTGTAGGTTCCCGATGTCTATGTGTATGAGTCCCATGACAATATGCTCCACAGCTTTGCAGAACAGACTAGTTAGGCTTATAGGGCAATATTGTCTGTGGTCCGTTGTGGCACCAACTTTGTGGAGTGGGACCACTGTCACTGTATGCCATTCCTTGGGTACATATCCTGTAGTAACTCCGATATTGAACAGTGATGTAATGTGAGGTTTATGTCTGTCATGAAGCTCATGTAAGATGCAGGCCGGGACACCATCTGGTCCCATTGATGCTGTGATATATGCTTTGGGGAGGGCAGCACTCATCTGTTACTGTGTGATGCCAGGGAGATTACACTCTGTTGGGATGGATAGTTGCTCCTTAGGGGGGATGGGGGGAAGACATCTGCACTGAACCTGTTTGCCAGGATGTTGGCAATGCCAGTGGGTTCAGGGTAATTTTAGTCAGTATGCAGTAACATACAGCATATCAGTGAGTGTCCACCCAGGTTCCTGACATAACTGAAGAAGGCTGTGTGATAGTCCTACATGTTTGGTGCAATTGTCCAGTAGAAGCAGCCCTTAGAAAAGTTCATGAGTGATCGTAGCTGTCTGATAGTACAGATCACAGATGTCTTCCCCATCTGGGATTGTGCTCTATCATGTAGAAGCTTCCTCCTGACGTTGTACAGCTTATTAATGGCTGGGGTCTACCAGACAGGTTCCCTGCCATTGGAGGAGTGAGTCCTGTTGTTATTTGGGATAGCACAATCCATGCAGTCCACTAGGTGTCCATAGAATGTGTATGCAAAGGATTCAGCAGTCTGAGCTGTATTTGCCACTGTCTCAGGGTCTCTGAAGGATACCACCTTGCTTTGGTGAAGTGAGACATTGGCTCATGAGAAGTTCACCAAGATTACCCAGGATGGGTGTGTGGAGGGTATATGTATGTCCAGTGAGATACATGTATGTTCTGACCTTACCAATGAGGGGTATATTGCTGGTGTGGAACATAGAGTCCCCATGTTGGTGATGATCAGGTCCAATATGTATTCCCCCTTGTGGCTGTGCTGACTGGTTGTGCCATAGCATGTGAGTCTACAAATTGTAGCGACTGTTGGGCGAGGGTGTTGGGGCTTGGGTAGTATGCTCAGTCAATATTTGTGTATTTGAAGTCACCCAATATAATGGTGTTTGTGGAGACCTTCATATTCTCCATAGTTCCCATGAAAGCCAAGTGTGGTTCCTGAGTTTGGGAGGGTGGTCTGTAGCAGGCAACAAACTGAAAGGCAGTTTTGCACAATGGTAGTTGTATATGTATGGTCTGTGATGCTTTGTGCAGTGCTACTAACCCGGGAGTCTGTGTATCTGTGATGTATATGGATACTCCCCCTAGTTGTGTTGTCTGTTCCAAGTCTTGTGGTCAGAAAGCATGATATGAAACATAACCTGGTAGTGCTGCTGTGCATAAGTGAGCCTGAACCAGGTGTCTGCTAGTGCACAGATATCACTATCCTCCATACTGAGGAGAGTCCTGAGTGGCCGCAATATGAGGGTAACACATCTGGTGTTGAGCAGCATTACCCTTAGTTTCATTTAACCTGTAATGTATATGGAGGTGGGTTTGTCTTTTGAGCCCTGCTTAAAAAAGGCACTATAGTGGTAGCAAGAGCCTTAGCCAGCATTCAAACGCCCAAGGGTGAAAGGTGCAAGCTGTCCATAGTGAAGCTACGTGGCATGTCGAAAATGTCACCACAGGCCGACAGACACTGTATCCCCTATGAATGACACCAATTTGTTAGCCAACTGTTAAACGTGATATGTTTGTCTGTATACTGTGACATCATAATTGGTGAGTGTAAGATGCTAGACAAGGTCAGGGTCATACTGTCCTGGGCTACATGATCAGAGTTTTCCTCCATGTATCATGTCATGTGGTCCAGGGAGTAACATCTGAGGTTTTACGCACCAGCATGGACAATGATGGTGCCAGTCCTGTACTTGCTTTGGAGTGACCTGACTGCATGTGTTATGTGGCAGATCCTGGCACCCGACAGACAGCCCAAAGTGACTATTCCCTTGTTTGGGCTGGTGAGTGGTACATCAGTGTGTCTGACAATAAGTGTCAATTATTACAAGTGTATTAGGTGTGTTGTTAAGCCCGAAGGGCAGTGACTGTGTGGCACACTGACATTGTGAACTATGTGATATGTGGGTATTGTAGTGGGGTAGCAGTTGTGTGTGTGTCTGCTTTGGAGGTCTCTGCTGCTTAGGCAGAGTTCATTTACAGCATCCGAGTATGTCTATGTGTGATAATGTGGTTTGAGTGCTGTCGCTAGAGGATATGTGAGACTGATATGTGGTGTGTGTGGTTACCTTCACCACCTGATAGACTGTGCCAGTCATGGGTCTAGAGAGTCCAGCACCCTGTATGTCTATATAGGTGCATCTCACACATATATCTGAGTTTGTCGGGAGCAGGAGAGGGCTGTCTGTGTACATGAGGCAGATGTGACATTGTGTCAACATCACAATATTCACCAGCTGGACTGGAGAGTACACACGAAACCGACCCCTGGACATGCCAGGATATTATGATGACATACTCTGTAGCCTGATCACAAAGGATCAGTAGGGTGTTAAGTGTGTAAAAGAGTATAACAGGGATTAGTGCTCAGGTTCATTGGTGTTTTGTAAAGAGTAGCTGAGAAGGAGTCCAGACTGAATCATGACACCTCCTTCAGCTATGTCATAAATAGCAATGTACTCCCATATATGTCCTGAGTCAGGGCCAACTGTACCTGACTGACAATGCCGACATCCTGACAGACAGGCCCATATGTACATACCCACCTCCCACTGATGATAGTCCATATCATCATACCAGGAGATATCACATGTAGAATGGATGAGCAGCTACCCCCAATGCCAAAAGCATGGCAGTAAGTGGAATACATTGATTCCCAATATGTGTCATGCATAAACTACAGAACAAACAGATCCTGCACCTGAACAGTCAGCTGAGCCTCACCCCCTACACAGGATGTGGAACCATTGAATGTGTTACAGCAATGGGTGGCGAAAGCCAAACACACTCTGGCTAGGCTTGTAAATGCCCTAGGGCAGATAGCCTAGTATGAACCTATGAACCTATGAATATGTCCACAGATAGATCACACAAGGTAAGGATTATGAGGTCCTGTTCAAGCTGTTGACACCTGCTGACCCACATGGACCATTCCTGGAATGGCATAAAACAAAGTGTACACAAATCACCATGTCCAGTCTGATGATGTCACCATCCTATAAATACATCAGGAGAAGAGAAACCAGCCAGTAAAGCAAATAGCTCACTGTGTTTATGTCTCTCTCTCTCTCTCTCTTTAGTATCATAACTAAGGTAGGGGTTTGAATCCTACAAGCACTGACTCTGTATGTGTGCAGTTTCCTTTGAGAAGAGTGCCCTTTTTGGAGACTGGAAAAACTCACTAAAAGAGGTACGAACTCACTAACAGAGGTATGGATTTCCTCTTTGGAAAGTCTGATGATGTCACCATCCTACAAATACAGCAGGAGAAGATAAACCAGCCAATAAAGCAAATAGCACGCCATGTTAATGTGTCGCTCTCTTGTACCTAACATAGTTAGGTAGGGGTTTGAATCCTGCAAACACTGACTGTGTGTGGGGGGGAGTGTGTGTATGTGTACAGTTTCCTTTGAGAGGAGTGCCCTTTTTTTGGAGACTGGGAAAACTCACTAAAAGAGGTACATTCCTCTTTGGAAAGTCTGATGATGTCACCATCCTACAAATACAGACGGAGAAGCAAAACCAGCCAATAAAGCAAATAGCGTGTCGCGTTTATGCGTCTTTCTCTAGTACTATAACATAGTTAGGTAGGAGTTTGAATCCTGCAAACACTGACTGTGTGTGGTGGGGGTGTGTGTGTATGTATGTAGTTTCCTTTGAGAGGTGTGCCCTTTTTGGAGACTGGGAAAACTCACTAAAAGAGGTACATTTCTCTTTGGAAAGTTTGACGATGTCACCATCCTACAAATACAGAGGAAAATCTGATGATGTCACCATCCTACAAATACAGACGGAGAAGGGAAACCAGCCAGTAAAGCAAATAGCACGCCGTGTTAATGTATCTTTCACTAGAATCATAACATAGTTAGGTGGGGGGGGGGTGCAGTTTCCTTTGAGAGGAGTGCCCTTTTTGGAGACTGGGAAAACTCACTAAAACAGGTACATTCCTCTTTGGAAAGTCTGATGATGTCACCATCCTACAAATACAGATGGAGAAGGGAAACCAGCCGGGGTGTGTGTGTATGTGTGCAGTTTCCTTTGAGAGGAGTGCCCTTTTTGGAGACTGGGAAAACTCACTAAAAGAGGTACATTCCTCTTTGGAAAGTCTAATGTTGTCACCATCCTACAAATACAGACAGAGAAGGGAAACCAGCCAGTAAAGCAAATAGCGCGCCGTGGTAATGCGTCTCTCACTAGTATCATAACATAGTTAGGTAGGGGGTGTGTGTGTATGTGTGCAGTTTCCTTTGAGAGGAGTGCCCATTTTGGAGACTGGGAAAACTCACTAAAAGAGGTACATTCCTCTTTGGAAAGTCAGATGATGTCACCATCCTACAAACACAGACGGAGAAGGGAAACCAGCCAGTAAAGCAAATAGCGCACCATGTTAATGCGTCTCTCACTAGTATCATAACATAGTTAGGTAGGGGGTGTGTGTGTATGTGTGCAGTTTCCTTTGAGAGGAGTGCCCTTTTTGGAGACTGGGAAAACTCACTAAAAGAGGTACATTCCTCTTTGGAAAGTCTGATGATGTCACCATCCTACAAATACAGAGGGAGAAGGAAAACCAGCCAATAAAGCAAATAGCGCGCCGTGTTAATGCGTCTCTCACTAGTATCAAAACATAGGTAGGGGTTTGAATCCTCCAAACACTGACAGTGTGTGTGTCACTGCTGATCAATGCAGTGTGGGTTTTGGTTTTACTATGGTAGGACATATTATGACTAAAACAGTAAGTGCATTGCACACATCAGGTATCTGCGTGGCAAATATATATGTGTACATGTCCCCTCAATCAGTACATAGGTGTGAAGCCTGCATACTACATGAATACATCTGTTTCCATTGACAGGTTGTGCCGCTGCTTCTCAGATCGTAGGTCACATATGTATGTATGTGACAAGGCCGTCCACTGTTGTGATCTGTGGCCAAGGTCATCTGTGCCACACACATCCATGACAGTTACAAAAGAATAGTGTGAGTGAGGGTATATGCCTGGGGTATATGTCAGACATGTTCATACACAACAATGACTGGCAATAATGGACAGTCTGTATAGGTGTACAACTGCCTTGTGGATATGCATTCAGGCCTCTAATGTCTTATGTGATACACCAAGGGACTCCACAATACCTATGGATATCTGGATTCCAAGGGACACATGACATAACACGAGGCTGTATGTACACATTGGTACCCAACATACATGTTGAGGTCTACCATCGATGTGGTACTGATGGGATAGTATGTATAGTAAATGTGGATGACTATGCCATAGCCGGCTTACTGCTATACAGTATGTATCAGACAACAGGTATCTGTCTTTATGATACCATTGTGTAGGATATGCGTCCCATCCAGGGAATGCATTGTAGGCCAATGCATGCATTTCCAGATGTGGAAGGACACATCCCTAGTGTGTTTGCATGTACCTAAGGGGGCTATATACCAAACAGGTGTGGTCCCAGGAATGGGTGGCGGTCAATACCACTGGTTAGTGTTAGAGTATAGTACTGGAAGGATCCAACTGTTACTGAGTTCCTTACAACTGTGTGCCATTTGTCAGGACATCATCCAATGATTGCTTATAGTCCTGCTGTTGAGGTTGTGTATACTACCAGACCGCCAATCATTAACAGATATTAACAGTATCACCCACAGCATAGTGTCAACCCATGTCATACACACATGTGGACCCATGTTAGTACATAACTGTAGTAGAATGCATACTGGCCATTGAAAGTTACTATGAGATGTTAACAATGTGTACAACAGGGTATGCCACACATCCCGTGTGTCCACCATGCACGTACATGCAGACAGTGCGCACCCACCATGTTCACAGATGTACACTTGCTAATCTGTACTGCACACATCACACACGTACTGTCCACTCACTAACACATGCTGGCAACACATTACACTTCAGCCAAGTGGCACATGGGTGGACAATACATACTCAGACCTTACAGTGGTATAAACAATGCTACATTGACAATCAGAGCTTTGATGCATAGTGCCTGCTCAGACATACCTACAAGGAGGTCATTACACATTCCTGTTGACAACTTGCTAATATTGCTACACTGCTATAATGTCACCCTGTGCATCAGCACCACGTTAGCCTGTTCCTGCATCAATGTTACAGATGACAGGAGGTGACACAGGTATCATCATATGCACAGGGTGTGTTGTTGTTTGCCAGAGCTTGACATTGACCCATCCAATCGACATGTCTGTGTGTGTGTGTGTGTGTGTGTGTGTGTGTGTGTGTGTGTGTGGGTGTGTGTGAGGGGCAACAGTACAGCATGGGCCAACATTGATGTAATGTGTGTGTGTATGTGTGAGCCCTAGTTGTTTGGTTAATATGTGTGTGTATCTGCATGCACACAGCTCCACCATGTGGCTGCCATATATGGTAGTTTGTGGGACAGCCACAGACTGTACCTGCTAGGCTGTACAGATCACTGTCTCTGGCCATGTACACAGTACCTGTGCCTGGCAGGGGTGCTACGGACAGTATCAGGTACCAACCCCGACTGGGTACTGCCATCAGAGGCAGAGGTATGACGACTGGACCCATGTCCCTGCTGGGACTGGCCAGAGCTACGTGCATGTGGCTACTGGGACGGTCAATGGACAGGCCAGCCTCAGCATGGTTGGGGCTGGTACTGCCACTACGGGAGTGGCTGTGAACTGTGGGCCATCCATGACCACTGCCAGCTGTTGCTGTTGCTGGCATGCGTCCGCATCAATGTCGCAACCGTCCCGCATGGTCCTGGCTCATGGAAGACATATTGTGGAGGGCATCTACTGTCTCCTCCCAATGTCTATATATGACCTCGGTGTAATTCCGGATGGCACCGGCAAGGTCATGGATGCTGTCATTGATAGCAGTGTAATGGGCCCTCTGCGCCCTAAGTCCCTATCTGGTGTACCGTTCCATACATGCCTGAGCCTGCATTACAGCCCGGAACATACTGGACATTGTAAGACCTGTGAGGGCACGTCTGTCAGGGGCAATACGACCAGCAGTGCTCCCCCCGAGAACCCCTGGACTTCCGCCTATGTGCTACCATTCCAGGAATCTGGCTATGGCTGCTGTGAGGGGATGCAAGTGCCATGGGTACCACACTCTCCTGGTCAATGCCAACTGTATGCTGTCCCTCACCTATGGCCATTGGTGATGAGGGATGTATTGACAGTATGAGTGTGTGCATAGATGGGGTTGAACGCTGTGTACTGTCGATTGGCGGACCAATGACAGACCCTGTTAAACCTTCCTGTGCCGGAATACATGTCTCATCATCACCACTATTCATGGCAGTGGCTTCAGGTTCCCTGCTGCTTTCGGCCACCCCTAACTCAGCACCTGTGAGAGGAAGACAGGAAACACACTTTACAGTCGGCACATGATGCATGCACACATGCACACATGCACACATGCACACATGAACACATGCACACATGCACACATATACACATGAACACATAAACACATGAACACATGCACACATGCATACATGCACACATGCACACATGCACACATATACACTCCTCACTACAGCACATACACACACACACCAGCAATCCAACACATACTCTATAGTGGATGAAGGTGGGTGTCAGTATCACAAGGCAAACAGTCACCACACACGTGTCAGCATGCAGAATATGTGTTGCACAAGACCATGCAGTGCAAGTGTAGACACCCCTATTTCATGGCAGTGTACATGGCTTTGATGCAACTGTGTAGTTGTTCAGTGATTGGCTACACCCTGGAACACAATGTGTACCTGGACACAACATTGCTGTGCAAGTATCATCAGCTCTGCAATGCCCTGTGCACCATCACTCACAGGTATACATGCCATGGCTGCATGTGTTATCTGTGTGACACATAGGTTTCCATGTCTGGGTACAGTGTCCGTGTCCATAGCAGATAATAGTGGGCACAGGTGTAGCACATGCATGCTAGGTACACACACGGGATGAGTGGTGCATGTTGATGTGAAGGAATCCCAATGCTCGACATGGTCAGTGTACAGTGGTTATGGTGAGTGTGGGACATATTGCAGATATGTCGGTGCCAGCCATGGCATGGCATACTACACAACTGCAACATTAAACAGCACACATACCCAATGTGTGTCATGTGACCTATACACCCACTAGCATTCCAGGACATATATGTGACACTTTGTTCAGATGGCGACTGCTGTGCATATTGTGTATACTGGCATATGTAAGCGCACACACAACATGCAATGCATATTGTGTATAGGTGCATATGTTTGCACACACACAACATTGAGGTGCACAGCAATGACTGCTATGAGTAGTACTGTGGTCACTGTAACTGGATGGGGTGTAGTACCCTGTGCCATCATCATCATGCATCTTGTGGTCACTCACAGCTACTAATGTGTGCAAGACCACCGCCTAGCATGTTGTACCTGAACTGTAGTGCTGTGGCTACGTTCACAATTACACAGCCACTTTGTACATGGGTGTGTGAGGTGCCCAATAGGGAGCATTGCCTAACATGACTGTGTTATGTGTTGAAGAGTGTTGCACAGCCCCATGGTAGGCCTCTACCCCTGAGGTACATCATGTGTGTGTGCATGACATGTGGGATACTGAAGTGTGACCTTACAGTGGGTGTGTGGTAACGCCAAATGTAGCATGTTTACGTGTGCTGCGTATGAGACACGTGTTCTGTTGTGTACAGCTGTAGCAACTATGCATATCCAATGTGCAGTACAGTGTTGCCACAAATGTGTTTGCTGCTCTGTGCATTGCATGTGATTGAGGCAGCTACTGACTTTACTGAGATGTTTAATGTCTCACAGCAAACATGCACAGCATGCATTATGCATAGGTGTGGTACGTGTACCTGGCCTACACCTCACCTATGACATGTGCATGTCATTACCAATATTAAAGTGTTAACACACTCACCAGCAGGTATCTTCTGCCCTGCTGTCACACCAGAGGGACCTACAAGAATATGACACAGTTTGTCAGTGGCCACAACTGTGGCATTGCTACTGTGAGTGTGCTAAACTACAGTAGAACAACAGTCAACAGTGACAGGTGTACAGATACTATTCCAAATATCAGTATTGCACACAATAGGCAGCACAACTGCTGAACACACAGTACACATCTCACATATGCATATTCTAACAATACAGGTAACAGTAGTCTACAGCTAGGGCATATTACCTGCATGGTCCATGTCATCATGCTGGGTGGCTCCGGCCTCCATGATGACACATGTGTGATGCTGTTAGTGCTGTAGGCCAGGAGCCACCACGCTTAGGAGCAGCTCCTCCACTCTGGTGAGGGGGGATGTATGGCCACCCCACCACCTGTAGCAAGCTGTTTTCTATGGATATCAGAAGCACGCTGCCAGACATGTCTAATTAAATCACTGCAGTGATGGCGTACCTGCTCATATGTCCGGTTATGCATGCCTATGTCATTTACCCAATGAACAAGATCTTGTCACAGTGCAGTACGCTCATGCTGGGGCTGGCTGGCCCTGGAAAACAGGAGTGTATAGTGCTGCACCAGGCTGTTGTGCATTTCCTGTTCCTCCGCAGCTGTATATGACGGATTGCGTTGATGAGCCATAGCCCTGGAAGACAATTAAACAATATGTGTGAGCAAGTCATGTGGCACACTTAACATTATTAAGTACAGATATCACTTAACTGCCATATATAGCATCTGTTTGTCTGTCAGAGGATACACACGTTCAATACCACATATCAGTGCTCAGCCCACAACTGGCTGACAGTGCCTGCCACACTCCATATAACAAACCAGTATACACCAGTACTGGGCACACTGTTTAGGATACAATGCACAACCTCGCCACTGGGTATATATCAAGCTAATGCATGAAGAAATATGTCATCCAATGCAATGAATGTAAAGTACATTTACAGTATTACCAGTAAACCAACCTAGTCGTTGATGCCATAACCCTACCTAACATATGTGCACGGTTGTTAATATAGCTGGCATACTGCTGTAACATAGTATACATGTTGCTAGGTACACACACATACCCTGTAACACACATGCGATTGCGGGCATGGTACAGGCATCATTACACACACATCAGACATACATACAACACACAAATGTATGCCGACACAGATGAGCATTACCTGTGTACCTTACAGTACTGTGTGCCCCTACTTACAGATACCTATGCCTGAAGTATGTAATCTGTGCAGACTACAGGAAACACACAAGACAGTGTTACCAGGGAATGTGAACATACACCATACTGTGCTGTTTAGGCCTACAGCTTCAGGTAGTACAACAGTTCATATGTGAGCTGGATTCACCAGCAGTACCACTTACTGAGCATACATGTATTGCTTCAGCCTACAATGGGACACCACAGTCGTACACAAGGAACTACGTCACAACATATGCCATCTTTCTCTGGCCTCACACCTAGGACACAAACTACTATGACAGAAACAACCTCACACTAAGCTATCACACCTTTACAGACCTTGCACACATTCACTGTCACACTCATTCCACCTCACATAGCAGGTATTGCACTGAGTACATGTGTGTGTGCATTGTGTCATAGCTAGGTAATACGCTATTGGCCCTAGGGCCTAGAACAGCCTAGCCATATGCTACCCTGGTCTTTGACACACATGTAATGTGATTTCACTTGCTCCTGTCAACCGGATACACAGAGGTGACTCCCAGGGCATATTACCTATCTCCAAAACAATCATCAGGGGTATGTATGACATCTGCTAATGAGGAGCCTTGTTTGTTAATGCTGGGTGGTTTAGTCCAGAGTATGGCATATTTGTGGATAGGAACCTGTACCTCCAGCATGTGCTGTTTAGTGAGGTGGGGAGGATTAGGGCCCTAGGTCATGTAGCCTGGAGGGATTCTGAGGTGTTGATATGGTTGTTGGCCGACTGCTATAGGTGTGACATACCTCTGTATGTCTGGCAGAGGTAACCTGTGGGTGGGTGGTATGCAATGCACTCTAGCTGTGGTTTTGTGAGTCAGTCTGCATAGGGCATGTGTTTGAGGGTAGTATTATTCTTTGTGAGGTATGTCTGTGGCCTTTCCACTTGCTGTAGTTGTCATTTGAGGTACATACCACATGGGGCATTGTGATGAGTAGAGGGGAACACTGACCTATATTTTCCAAAATGACACACCTTTTGTGATGACACGTACCACGTAGACAGATTACAAGACTAGTGTGGCACTGTGATTATCAAAGGGGAGTCTACTGCCCACCTGTGTCCCATGTTCCCTTCTGACACCTTCAGTGTTAGGCAGGCTAACACCTATGTGGTAGTTACTGGGTAAAGTGTTTTGGAAAGGGGTGTGGCACTGTAGTACCAACACTGGTGTTCAGTCCATGCCTTGGTCAACAGGCACCTGTTGCAGTACATATGGCCCCGTGTCTCCTCTCTCTCTCTCTCTATATATATATATATATATATATATGTATATATGTATATATATATATATATATATATATATATATATATATATATATATATATATATATATATATATACATACATATCTATACATAGCTATAGATATCTATACATATCCATATATATCCATATATATCTATATATATCCATATATATCCATATATATCTATATATATATATCTATATATATATCTATATATTTATATATGTATATGTCTATATATATATATATATATATATATATATATATATATATATATATATCCATATCTATATATCTATATATCTATATATGTATATATATCTATATCTATATATATATATATCTATAAATATATATATATATATATATATATATATATATATATATATATATACACACACATACATGTATACATCCATTGCTGTACATATGGATGCACATATAGGCACATATACTGCCCACCTTTCATGGTGGGATGTCAATTATGCAACAGTTGTGAGACATACGGTTATGTAATAATATTGCACAGTGTTGTGCAGAATGCATTTTGCTGTCCTCAGACCGTATAGCTGTAGCAGGCCTCACTGCCTGTAGCTCAGTCCCACAGCGTTTAACCACCACATGACATATACTGGCACTGCTTACTGTCTGCAATGCCACACACTACAACCTACATACATATGTGCACATAGCAACCTTCAACAACATATATATGTCCAGCCTTCACTAACAGTTGCAGTATGTCCCTTGCCCTATGCACATGTGCATATACATATAGATACAGACTGCTGCCACATATGGATGATTCACAGTATGTAGAGTACCCTTCAGACACATTATTCGGATGCCAGCAAATACATATCTGTTACATACCTTACCTTTGTATTCCTCACCTCCGTCTGTTGTAGCTGTTGCTTTGTTATTATTTTTTTTTTTTTGGTTTTGGTTTCCTCTGTGTGTTGGTCTTTCTTTTCAGTGTCTGTCTCTTACAGCCTGTTTGTCTCCATCTGTCTGTCTCTGTCTGTCTGTCTCTCTTGCTCTCTCTCTCTCAGTTTGTGCAATGATATTATTGTATGTGTGAACAGCAAGTACAGGCTGCTTTTCTAGGAATCTGCAATGTGCATGTGATGGCCTCTGCACCAGTTGGTGCGTACCATTCAGTAATTGCCTGCAGCCTGCTGTGTGGTAATTGCAGTACTCACTGTGATTGCAGGACACTGTTTTAAAATGCTAGGTTAGGTAGGCGTAGCCCTTTCAGTTGTGCAAGGTGGGGCCCATGCTTGTTTGCTGTGGACACTGTTGTCTCAGTCAGAAGGTTGGTATATGTCTCATATCTGAAGCTAGGGTTGTAGCCAGTGGTATGCATGTTGTACTGAAACCTGACTGTTGCTTCTTCCAGTGCACTCTTCTCAGTGTGTAAGTTTACTCACACCTCCTAATGCTAACACTGGATACATGGGAGTATGTACTTTCTTTTCGAATTAGAGAATTAACTGGCATACAACAGTAGTTATTGCAATGTCTTCCTATGGCTTTCCTATTTTCCCTTTACATTCACTCATTGTAATGCATGATATATTTCTTACAGCACCAAGTTATATGCCAAGCGTAAAAAAAAAAAAAAACCACAAATGTCCTTTACAACTATGTATATACAGTTTAAAATATGTAAAATCCCATCCTCACATAATTGTACTGTAAAGAATTACTGTCTCTCTCAATATGTGGATAGTACTATGTCTTTTTATTACTTGACCTAGACTAAGATGTAAGCATTGTCGCTCAATGTCTGTAACACAGGTAATTATTGTAAATGTTTAATTTTTATAACCTTGTTTTAATCTTAGAGCTTTTCTCCCCGGGCCTCCACTGAAAATGGAAATTATCCAGTTGGACTAGCCCGGTCAACAAATGTAAAATAAATAAATAAATAAATCTGCTGTGGCTTAGTGGTACTTCATGCAGACTGGTGAGTCCAAGGTGTGGGGTTCGAGACTGACGGGCGTATTTTATTTTGCTGCTGAGCAGTAAAGGGGCCCTGCCATAGAGTGACTAAGGCACTTTTAAGCAGTTGTAAGCAGGTTTGCGTGATGCTTAGCGATGCTTAGCTAAGCGCACACATGCGCACACTGGTGCAAACCCGCTTACTAATGTTTACAAGTGCTTACTCTCACTTACACCCACACTCATTTCTTTGACAGAAAAGTAAATGGGGAGATAGGAATGTGGTGATAAAGGGTGCACAAAGAGGGGAAGACAGTAGGGAAACCAGCTCGGGATGTACAGGATGGGTGTGGGGAAGGTCCATAGCTGCCCGTTTCTTTACCAGCAACAGCTGTGCATATGCAATACATTAGGAGTGAAATTTGAAACCTTCCACCCCTGAGAGAGGGGTGAGGACAACTAAGTATGTTGTACTACCAATTATGAATATCAGGCACATGCACTGTTTGTGAACTGCTATACTGTCATTAGTACGTTACTCACTTCTGAACAGTTTGTGGTTTGTTTGTGTTGACATTAGTACAGTCTGCTCAGGACAACTGGACATATTTCAGTACTGTGTATGCCTACCTACACCTGTGGGTGTGCCTGACTACACAGGTATATGGTACTTTTGGGTAGGGGTGCAGAACTGCGGAGAGCATTATTTATTATCGTGTGCTGTTTATCTTGCTGTACATGCAGAGTTGCTGTGTACCTGTTAGTCTATAAAGGCTAGTAGTCTGTCTCAGTAGCTCCCACCTGTGGACATATCCAGATGGTAGACAGAGGTTAGCCTAGTATCCTTTGACTGTGCACCACACCAGTATTTTCAGCACCTGAACAATGGCATTGTCACAGGTGGTTGCTAGCGGTACATGGCTACATCCTTTGTTATTTCTGTGGTGTACTCCTACATATGGGCATGCTTGTGGAATTCATTCTACAGCTATTTGCTGAGTGTGTAACAGCAGACAAGCTGATATGCCTGTGTGTTTCTAACACTTCCAGGCCTCAGATACTCTAAGGTAAATATTTGAACAGCCTCAGGGAAAGGTACATATAAGTGGGATACACCTGTGATATTTTTCAGATATTTTGCTGTTGAGACTTTGGGGGATTCAGAGCATATGTATTACGATACCTTTTCTGACGTGCAAGCAGTGTCTACTCTCACTTATTGACATTTTTCATTAAGTGAGATTCCCCACCTTTCTGCCTACTGTTAGTACATTTCACAGAGAGTCAGAGGGGCACAGCTACCATTTGTTTGCAAATCAGGAACATCCCTGTAAATCAGTCACAGTTGGGAGGTCTGGCCTCTGACCTATTCAAATATGCCAGTGTTTATCCTGCTCTGATACCGTGTGGGGTTTGTAAGGTGCTACTGTAACATCATTCCCTACTAGCATGGCTGGTTCTCTTTTCACAGTCATGTCATGCATTTCCACAACACTTGCTGGTTAAGGGCCACAGAACAAGATTTGTGTTATGCCATTCCTATTCTCCCTTTACATTCACTCATTGTAATGCATGATTTATTTCTTTCAGCACCACATTATTGTATATCTGCTGTGGCTTAGTGGTACTTCATGCAGTCTTGTGAGTCCAAGGTCTGGGGTTTGAGACTGACAGTGGTATTTTATTTTGCTGCTGAGCAGTACAAGGGCCCTGCCATAGAGTGACTAAAGCACTTTTAAGCAGTTGTAAGCGGGTTTGCGCGACGCTTAGCGATGCTTAGCTAAGCGCACACATGCGCACACTGGTGCAAACCCACTAACTACTGCTTAAAAGTGCTTACTCCCGCTAACCCCCACACTAATTTCTTTTAAAGAAAAGAAAATGGGGAGATAGGAAAGTGGTGAAAAAGGGGGCACAAAGAGGGACACACAGTAGGTAAACAAGCTCAGGATGAGCAGGACGGGTGTAGGGAAGGTCCATAGCTGCCCATTTCTTTAGCAGCAACAGCTATGCATATGCAATGAATTTGGAGTGAAATTTGAAACCTTCCACCCCTGGGAGAGGGGTGAGGACAACAAAGTATGTTGTACTACCAATTCTAATTATCAGCTTACATGTTTGTCCGATGGACATGTGTGCGAAATGGGCAGCTATGTATGGGGCGTAATTTTTTTGTGGGTACAGATTGCCCTTTTTTTTTTTTTTTTTCAGGTGAGAGTGGGAAGTGAGGTAGAGGAAGTAGGTATGTCTGGGGTGGTAGTTTGGGAAGGGAAACAGACAAGATGCATACAGGGGCAGTGTATGACACATGGGGTGGGTGAACACAATTGACGGGGTCGGATGTTTGGAAATCACAAGCCCATGAGCCCACAGATGGTAACAGTGGAACTGAGATCCCCATCCATGAGCAGTCACCACTGAATCTTCACAGCCCTGAGGGTGGCTGTGTTAGGGGCTATGTAGGATGGACAGGCTCACCCATGAGATGCACCACTCTCGCCTCAAGCTGGCGTAGGGGATCAGCGACTGAACGCTGGATCTCCCTAGGCACCACAGCCTGGACCCTTCGAAGGGTGACAGGTGGCCCTTCTCCACCCACGCTTGCACGGGGGGGCGAGCCCCATCCCCTGCAGTGCTTCCACCCAAAGGTAGCACAGAACCAATGGAGGATGGCAGCCCAGGCTGGGCACAAGACCTGCTGGTGCCAGGTGCACTTGCCGGCTGAAGAGGGACAGGTGGCTCCACTGGGACCGGCCTTCCCATACGTTCTGTGATTAGGTGTGTTTAATTACAACATACGTGAAACAGCATTCCAGATTAGTTGTAACAGCATGCAATAATATTCCCATTAACCCAACACACCAAGGGTACAACAGTTGAACAGCAAGTATAACACATTCATATATTGAACCACAGTGGTTATTCCAACAGCATGCAGGGATGTTTGGTAGCAACAGGCCACCATGATTGTGGTGTTTAAACAGGGCACATGCATCAACGTGAATGCAAATATTTATAGAACAATAGGACATATGTCCCAACAAATATTTAAGATTACACATACCCATTGAGGTGTGGAATTGCATGGTTTATGCACATACAGTAGGGTGTAGAAAAAACCTTGGTTAACATCTTATAATGACCTTTTAGTCTACACTACATTCCTAGTGACTGCAAGTGTATATCCCCTACCTGTTTTATTACACTTGCCACCATACATTAGGTTGTGTAATGGGTTTGGCTAGTTCAATATATGCCTGACCTATATCTGACATACTAACTGTCCAGGATGCAGATGTTACTGCTACATATTACTTGATTGCATTTATATTTCTTTATCTACATATCTGGAATGTTTTCACATGACATTTTCCCTTCGATTTGTACAGAACCCTGCATTTCTTGACACACACTCACATTTCTGGGGAAAAATAACATGCTACATGTGTGTCAGGTTTACTTATTCATGCCAGCCAGTAACTGACTGTTGTGGACTGTATATATGTTTCACAGCTGCTAGCACTTCCATCACCCACTTTATATGGGACTGCACAACTCTGGGTTGCCAGCACCTTTTCAAACAGTACTATTTGTATAATGCAAGGGTACAACAACATTTCAGACTCTGTGACACAGACACACTCTGGGTTTTAGACCTTTATTAATGACATTACACACTTTTCCACAGGCTCACTCCTTTATTTGTTTTAACGGTGTATATGGCAGACATGTTCAAGACATATTATACCTTTATTAATAGGTTAGAACAATCTTTTTTCAGGCTCACTCACTTATTTTATATGACAGTGCCTGCAATGATATTATTCCAGACATATGTTACCTTTCTTAATGGGTTAATACACTCTTTTTCTGCCTCTCTGACGTTTTTATCTGGCAGTACATGCAGAGGACTTATTCAGGCAATTTTATGGCTGTATTATTGGACTACAACACTTTCTTTCATGCTCTCTCCCATATTTTATATAACAATACATGCAGAATAATCACTAACCTGCCTGGTGGCGCAGCCTTAGCAGCCTATCAGCATAGTCTTGCTGATTCGTAGCACTGTCACCTGCAGCTATAAAGTAAATGAAGGGATATTGAGACATACCTATCCGTTATACATACTCCATTATCAATTCTTACATACTGCATTCCATGGCTACATACTCAGTTTTGGGGCATCCCGCATCCCATGGGCCTCCTGTATCCATTGGTTCAGGTGGTCCTGCTTTCATCTCTTCAGGTCTGCATGGTGGTGACGGACCTGTTCAGCAGTCCGAGGAAGGCCTGTGGTACTGGTGAGGTCACGAGCTAACCAGTTCCAAGCCTCTGCCTTGTACTCCGTCCCTTGGAACTGGCCCTGCAGGAGTCCTGACTCGTGACGGTGGACAAGGAGCCAAACCATGTATTTGGACTCCTCGATGCCCCAACATTGTGCTTGGAAGCGTATTCCCTCTCTGACACCAGACATTCTAACTGCAGATGTGAGCTACAATCAGTTATGGCGTGTATTCCCGCCTGTGGGGCTTAAATATGCCATATTTCCCGAACTTTTTTGTGATTGGCCATTTTGTAACATTCTCGGCAGACTGCAGACCTGCTTAGTAATGGTTAAACTACCATTCGTAAGTATATGAATGTTAATAGTGGCTCATTCTCCTATGTTGTCATGGCTTAGTGGTTCTGTACTTTGCTTCTGATGCACAGAGTCCTGGGTTTGCACCTTGTCATTCATTTTATTTTCATACTATCCAGACAGGCTAGGGGGTGTGGCTGCATTTAAACAACTTTGATCTACGTTGCTCCTCGGTGCCCTACGGTGCCCTGGTTGGCGCGGCGTGCATGCCATGCAAACACATTGCGCTGGGTAAAGCGCTATTAAACTATGGGCAACTCTATTGTGCTGGGTGAAGCGCTGCTTAACTACAGGCAATTTTATATCAGGATCCTTTAAAATATTTATTTTGTTCACTGATACATTGGCCATTTCACTGCTTTTTAGTAATGTTTAAACATATTTGTCAGGTATTATTTCATATATACTAATTTAAAAAATAAATACGAAGGGGAGTGGTGGGACTCGAACCATGAGTGCCTCTTCTTTGTGTGAACGCTCTACCATTACACAATTGCTATTTGGTGTGCTTTGTATAAACATTCTTTCTTATGCTCTTCCATGTCAGAATTGCTAACTCTAACTAAGCAATGGGCACACCCGTGCACACACACGCAAATATGGACAGCTATTTTGGGGATTTAAAAAAATATATTTAATGTTTTGCGTTTTAGAACTGTGATAGGGGTTTACAATATCAGGGAGTGTGGTGTTGGGTGCAGCGACATTTGAGCGGACTCGCTTTTGTGTGTGTGCTTTGTTTAGCTTTAAAACACTTGCAGGGGCGTGGACATTTAGACTGCTTGGCAGTCGGACAAGCCCCCTACTTTCTTACACGGTCCGTGTAAGACTTACGGTTGAGTCAGCGTGCCCTCATGCATATTCATGGCATGCTGATGTCAAACTGTTCAACTGCAGCCTCCGAGTAAGACTTATTAAGTCTTACACAGAGGATTAGTGAATCCGGGGGGATAGTCTTTTCCTGGATCTTTGAAAGGGGATACAGGATGAAAATTGACCTAAAATTCAAAGATTTCAGAAGAGTTACCTCCTTTATGGAGTGGAATAATGAAAAATTGTTTTTCCAAAAGACAGGGACTTGGGACTATTGAATAGATATGTTGAGGAGAATTGCGACTGGGTATGCAATTGAGTATGCAGTGAGCTAAAGGTACTCAGCAGGGAGATCATCTGCAGAAGGGGAAGAGGGTTTCAGCTTCTTTAACATATCTTGTGGAGACAGGTTGGAGATTAAAGACAGGGATGCCAGTAATAGCAGAGTTTTGTGGTTGACTAAATAATTGGGAGGAGTTGGAGGGTACAGAAGCTATGATATCATTGAAGAAAGTATTACATTTGGTAGCTATTTCTTGGGTGAATAAGTCCAAATAGGGGATTATTGAGGAAAAGGAGCCAGGCTGAAGGATTTTTAATTGAGCTCATGAATTTCTTTGAATTTTTTTTTTATTATCTTGTGAGTTTGTGTATTTTTTTTGTCTAGGTAAATTTGCTTTTTGGCGAGGCTATGCAACTGTTTGTAAAGATGTAAGGTCTGTGGGGGTTTTATCTGTGTGCCACTGTTTCCATGAATTCTAGTTGAATGAGTCAGCCAAGAGGGTTGAGTAGATTTTATTTTTATTTCTAGCAGGGACAAGGGTATTTAAAGTATTCATGAATATATTGTTGTATTTGATAACAGCTTTGTATAGCGGAAGGGTTTTGAGGGGAGAACAGTTAAAATGTTTAATAAATCATTAAGTGTGTCAGGATGAAAGTTAGAAAGATTTCAAGTAGTTATATATTGATTTGTTTTATCTGGTGGCTGATTTCTCTTGGTGAATATAGGGTGATGGTTAGTAAGGGAACTGTGTAGTGCCCCTGAGTTAGCATACTTGCTGGGGTCAGAGACAATCATCCAGATGAAGATAGAATGTTTATGATTCAGTTTGTTCAGTCAAGTAGGAGAAGAGAGTAGTTGTTTGAACCCATGCAAGTTAAGATTAGTAGATGAAATGTTAGATGTGACAGATAACTAGACTGTGTTAATGTCACCTAAGATGATAGTTTTGGTAGTAGCATATGCAGTTATTCAGCAAAGAATTTCTTCTAATAAGCTAATATTATTATTTGGTATTATGTAGAGGGCAATTATTCATAGGTTTTTATGTTTATTAACAGTGAGAAGAAAGATAAGAATGTCTGCATTTTGAAAGGTTGGTGTACAAGTTTCGAGGGGTGAGTAAGTTAGACACTAAATTTCAGCTCTTCCCCCTTCTTGTGTAGTCTGTCACATTGAATTATATATAGAATTTCAGAGTCTTTTTATGGGGTTTTAGCCATGCTTTGGCAATGACAGTAATATCGGGTAAGTTTTGAAGAAACCACAATTGTAGGTTTGTCATTTTGTTTAGAATACTACAAATGTTAATAGAGGTAAGAAGAAGTTCTGTGGGTGTTGCACAGTAGCTCAGGGAAGAGGAGGTTGGAATTAGTGAAGATGAGGGGCCGTGGCTGGGATGAATGTCACCACAAAGAGTGATTTTCATGAAGATTGGACCAGGATTATTGTTTTTATAAAATGTATGAATTTATTCCAGTTTATGTGAAATTGAACTGGTCAGATGTTTTGCATTTGAGAAAATCAACAGGTTAGACATTAAAACAATTTGAGGCGATAGGTTTGGAGGGATTATCCTGAGTTATAGGTAGGGTGTCTGGTAGTGTGTGAGTGTGACTAAAGTGTGAGAGTACCATGGTAGGTAGTAAGGTGGCAAAAATAAATAGTAAAGATGTGAAGATGAACAAGTATAACAAGGCAGATGGACAGGACTATGGAGTAGCTAAGGGAAGGTTATAGTTGAATGAAAATAAAAAGGTGATAAAGTAGACAGCAGTAAAGTAAGGGGGGAAAAGTGAGATTGGAATAGGTTTGCAGGAGATTCCAGGTTGCTTTATTATGGGGATAGAGAAAGGTAGGAGTTTAATAGATTATACTCAGTTACAGAAATATATAATAAACCATGGTGTAGTAGGGTGAAATTGTGAATTAGAGACAGGATTAGGAAGAGAATAATTAAGTGGGTAATGTATATTAAAAGAGGTTTGTGGGCACTGTTTTGGGTAATATTTTGAAAGGAAGGGCAATATTGAAGAAGGACTTCTTAATGGAGGAAGCTCTAACTACTGTAAATGAGAAAAAAGGAGAATAAAAAGTATTGATTGTGATGTTAGAACAGTACAGAAGAGTAAATTACATAAAGAGCAGAAGAGAAGAATAAACATGGAGGTAAGATGACATAAGACTGTAAAGGGTTTGGGTGAATGCTATTGGACAATGAAGTAGTAGCAGGGATTACTTAGGCTAGTAGCAAGAGGAGGGGATAGGAATGAGGAAGGGGGGTATGTGCAGTATAGATTTAGATAAGATGGGGTAGGTGGAAATTGTTGCTAGGGTAGTGGAGTACAGTGAGCCCAAGCATAGTGAGGGTAAACAGAGTGGGTTGTAACCCATCACAGATGGCAGTATTAGTAAAAGAAAAACAATCAGTGACAAAGCAGGCGAGGGAAGATTTAAACAGCAGTCAGAGTGCTTTTGCTAATATAATGAGAGTAACTCAACAGGATAGTAGTGGAGTGGAGAAAGTTTTAAAAAGTTGCTCATGGGTAAGAAAGCCATACATTAAAGCCAGGGCAAACTGCTCAGGATTAAGAAAGCTATATCTGTCAAGATATAATGGCTTTAAGAAACCTGAAGTACATTATCACATGAATGTGCTTTTCCTTTAGCAGTAGTACTAGTTGCAAGCTCAGTGGTACAGATGGTTTCAGCAGCTTACATAGTAGCACCCAAAGGTGTCAGTTTATATACTGTCGGCACTATAAAATATTTTTTGAAGGTGCAAATTCTGCTGCTGGAAGACTGATCATTTTATGCAGAATGATATGTGTATATATTGCCATTACAACTCCATTACTTTTTCTTTCAGCAAGAGGTTCTCAGGTTCAATCCTTGGCTGGGGTGCCTTCTGTGTGGAGTCTGCATGTCCTCCCTGTGGTCGCGTGGGTTTCCTCCGGGTGCTCCAGTTTCCTCCCACATCCCAAAGACATACTGTAGGTGGATTGGACACTCTAAATTGGCCCTAGATGTGAGTGCATGGGTGTGCCTTCTGTGGAAGGTTGGGCACCGGGCTGGCAACTCTACACTGTAAAACTCCACTGCCAATCATGAGCGGACAGGTGATTTACTGTGGCGACCCCCTAACCGGGAAAAAGCCGAAAGAAGAAGAAGATAAGGAAAGAAAAGTGTACAATTTCTGTATTCTATATGTATGTTCAGTCATCAGTCATGTGTATGTCAAATATTCCCTTTGTTTATTTTCACAGTACACATGACAATGGCAGTGTACATCCATAAATCTGCACCAAGGGTGTAGCTAGGCATATTCAGTGTACTCATGTGAGTACATATTTTTCTAAGCATTTCTCAGAAAATGTATAGTTCAAACAGTACAACTTATTTGTTTAGAACTGTCTGAACTATTGTTTACTGCACATACTGTCCTAAAAATGTACATAGAAAACTGCCTTTTTGTGGTTACAACTGTCAACAACTAAAATGTCCCTTTCTGAAGGTCAGCATTTTGAGAGCTGAAAACATTTTTAAATGATAGGTGGGTGTCTGGGCAACAGCATAAGGTTTGCTACAAAATATAAGTATCTGGTTACACGTTGATGTGTACTACCTACAATGTATGCAATGCCACTTAATGTTTCTGCTTTCCTTGGCAAATGTTATTTCACCTCTCCACTTTAACTGCTATTTATGTATCACATTTGGTGACTTAGTTACACTGGAGCTGTGTCCCTTTCTCCTCCTTCTATCAACATTTTTTTTTTATACAGATGTGTCCCTGAGTGGATAGGATTACTTCTAGTTATTGCTAATTATAATTACTGGTGTTTGTATAATATATATTGTGTGGAAAACAAATGCATACTGATGACCTTTTCCACAGGAAGAAAACATCATCAATATGCAATTAGCAGAGGATAAGAGACAATGGGATGAGTTTATAAATGCAGTTTGAAGTAGATCTACTATACCTCCTTTTGTCTTAAAGAATGAAGCTTCAGCCAGATGGGAAAAAGTGATCAAAGCTTCAACTCAATACAAATGTATAAAATCTATAGTGTTTTACAGCCCACCCCCTGGACCCCCTAACCCCTTACTTAAATATACTAACTCCATTGTCACATAACCATAACGAGGAGGAGCAACCACATAACCTTGTATCACCACTGGGGGGAAGGGTAGAAAATGAACTGTCTGGCAGTAATTTTTGATAGCAAAAAACAACTTCAAAGATGAACACTAGTGAATTAAAATTGATGAGGTGAACCATTGTCCAGTAATCACTTACCAGCTAGTAGGGTGGTGCTATGAAGTAGCTCAGGGCATAATTATAGAGTACTCATAGACTGTCTAGATTTTACAAAAGAGAATGACCTTCAGAATAAATGGACACTGCATGGAAATAGAATGGAGAGATTTCAGGCTTACTGTCCTAGTTGACAACTGCTGCAGTAATACACTGGAAACAGTTAAACACGGTCAGAAGGGTATGTTGAAGCTTAAGAAAAGATACAAAAATTGCACTGAGTACAAGGATTCAGTAGCCATATGTATTATGGAGGGCCTAGAGGCAGACTGGGTAGGCCAGACAGTGTTTATCTGCCAAAAATTTATTTTTCAAAGAATTGTCTTGTTTCTTCTTGTCTGCTCTGTGACTCAGATAAATTACTGCCTGGAAATTTTAAGTATGAGTCTCTGTTTATGTTCAAATGCCTAGCATGAAGAACATACTTTGCTCTGTATTATTAACACCCACTCAATTAATCTGGTCCAGTATCTCAGTTTGCATCTCTTTTCTCTTTTGCATGTCTGAAAGAGTCAGCATTATTTATTCCTCCTTTCTAAAAAGCTGCATAAAAAAAAAAAAAAAACATCTTGCTGGGAGGCATTAAACAACAACAGTCAAGATAGCCACTTTGGAACTACATACTTACAGGGTTGCACTGGAACAAAGAGAATGACACAGATTCTAAGATTTGTCATGATAATAATTTGAGGTGTCTCAGAACTCCTGCTATCTGGGTTGAAGAAATTAAATCAATTTTCAGGGTGATCAAAGTTACATGTTGCTAGAGGTTTAGCTACAGTCATCAGCAATCAGAGCCGTACATCTTATTTGCTCTCTGAATGACAGATCTTGCATCCCAATTTTCTATAAATGTAAGAAAAACAAACACTCCTTAATTTCAGGGCCATCTGAAAGCTTTGGCCTTTTTTTGTAATGTATACAGAGTCATTTGGCTTGTGCATAGGGGCTGTATTAATCAAATTGAAGCATAAGGGATACAACCTCTGTGCTACATCTCACGTCCAAAATACAATTTCAGTATTGTATGTATGGTCCTACACTCCAATGCCATTAGCTGACATTAGCTCTTCCATTAATAATAATACTTATCCATTAACCAAATAGACTTACTGAACACTCAGCCTCTTGTTAAGTGTTACCTGGTTGCAATGTCTGTGTAAGTGTCATACAAAAGAAAGTAGGGGTGACAGAATCAAATCTTGCACCACCAGAACTATAGCTCACAGTCTTAACCCTTTGTGCTTCTCACCAGATAGTCAACGGCTGTTAAGTGCACTAGTTATAACTTTCCTTTCCTGGTTGCTGGAAGTGGTTTAAACAGGCTAGTCCCCCATAGTAAGGGGAGCAGTATGATTTATTTTACACCAGGTAATAACTCTGAGATTCTATAGGTAATATACCATACATTATTCTACTCCATCGCCTACAAGCTGCAAAATGTGAGTCCAAATGTTCAGAAGTAATAGAGGGAGAGATATTGCAGTTAACCAATTTAATTTATGCTGCTGAACTTTGGGCAGATGAAACAGCTGCTGCAAACGGATAGGTCAGTGCCTCACAATAAGGCATCAGGTCACACTGCTGAATCAGGTGCCAAAGTGGAAGCCCACCAACTGCCAAACTCACATGCTCCATTTCTTTTAATACAGAATTGTTTTGTGACTCCACGTTGTACAATGCATATATTTTACCCATGATGATGGGATAAATCTATGGATGTCTGTGAGATTAGATATGCTCAGCTGCAACTCAGCTTAAAAAAATACTTATATTTTAGCTTCCAGTTTTAGTGTGCTTTACATTCAGTTTTATTTCCCTAGCACATAAAGCATACTGTTTTGTTTTGAGTAGAAGTGGTAAGACATCCCCCAACTACAGGAATACAGTATTGTCCATATTGACTACTTACTTCCTCCTAACATGCTTATGCATGACTATGTCAGTATTACCACAGTATCCAGGTTTATTTCTTGCAAGTCTGCAGTAGCTCTATTATATATTTTCTAAAACGTCTGAAAAAAAGAATACTGTTGTAAATGCTGTTGTTTTAGTCTGTGAAAATAAGGACATAAAATAGTGCACCATGAGTCTTCTGGCAAACTCCTAGCTATAGGTTCATAGGTTATTACTAGGTAGTTGATAAGGTGGATCATTTGTAGTCCAGCCACTGCAAATCTCATTACTTGTTTCTCCATTCCAAAAAGGATTGAGGGGACAAGGAATTTATGAGTCCCAATCTACTCATCTTGGTTGTGTTTAAAGTTTAGTGAGCTACTTTGATTTATATAAAGAGGAAGTTTATTCCAACAGAGGCAAATTCATTGAAAGAGATATTTACCATGACAGAGGATTCTGTTTATGTTTTTCTAGAGGCATTTGTGATGTTTCAGGTTTTATGAACTTGAATGAGATCACAGAGGACTAGATCATTTGATGCCTTGTAGGTTCGGCATATATCACTCCACATCAGATGGAAACGAGAGAGAAGGCTTTAAGGTGTAAAGAGTAAGAAACTCAGGCCCTTCATTTTTTTTGTGCAGAAATACTGGGGCTTTCGTAAGCAGCATCATATATTTGGATACATATATCAGGTAATTCAAAAACATAAGGCAACGAACATCATAACAACTAGCAAAAAATCCCAAATAAAGATAAGAACAAACACTCAGCTATCCAAACCAAAAACATTGCTACAAAAAGAAAGCAATACCAACACACAACAAAATAGGGAAAAAAGTATTTTTCCATGGGGCCAAGCTCCCCATTGCACCACCCATATGGGGACAAGCGCACCATACCACTCAGACTTAAATATGCCAACTCTACAATCACACTAACTCAAAGGAGGGTGAACAAGTATAGAACAGCATTGACAATGATTCTATAACAAAAAAACTTGAGTAAAAAAGCAGAACTCAGCACAAAAACTCCACCTAAAAATGAAACAAAGCAAAATTTGTCCAACAACAACACATAACCAAACCCCCTACAGACTTCAAAACACATTTCACTTCAGCATTATTGCTGATCACACATACAGGTATTCAATATTATTTCTCTTTGCTCATATTTTACACATATAAAGCCATTTGATCTGCTGTGTATTTGCACAGAGGAACAACAACTGTCTGGGTGTATGCATGCTGAATGGGTTATTATATTCTATGATGAGACTGATAAGGGAAGTGTACTTAGAAAGCTGGGATAGGTAGTCAGATGCTATAACAGTAGCTATGGGGTCACCAAGGTAAACTTCATTGTCAATTAAACAGCTCAGGGCCCCAAAAACTGTCTATATCAAGAAGAGTGCAATTTAATGTACATGTTTTTACTGGGTAAAGGCACTGATCAATGCTGACCAATTAAGGCTGCTTATGTTTCTTAAAGGACACAACACTACACTTTGTATCATTTAGCTTTACACAATGGTCCTGACATCATAGGTTTATACATGTTTGACTTACTTGGAGGATCAGAGAGTCCCATGGAAAATTTATGATAGCAACAAGTTTGTAATCATCTATAAACCTGGCAAGCCGAAGTCTCTTGACATCAACTTTGACATCAGGAAAATAAATGTCCATTAAGAGCAGCAATAGTAGTGAGCCCTCAGGAACTCCACTACTAATGCACCTTTTAGAGGAGAGTTTGCTCCATCCTAATTGAGTGGATTCTACCTGTTTGTCATTTAGCTGTTGTCAAGTTACATAAAGGTTGACAGTTTAATTAATTTATCAATGCCCAAGTGCGGAATGGCACTGAAGGCCTTAGTCAAGTCAAGGTATATGGTATGCAGCGATTTGTCCTCATCTAAAACAATAGTGACCTTTTCTAATATTTCTGCTAGGTTATGCAGACAGGATCTTCCTTTCCCAAGCCCATATTAGCTAGAGTCAATGGAATAGACTGCCCATACATGTCAAGCAGAGTGCCTCCTTGGCCCTCTTCAAAATGAACCTTGACAATTGGATGGGAAATAAGAAATTCACCCCGGGGATCATGTCAGGGAAGTAAATATTGTGGGAAAAAATATCTAGGAAATTGTTATGACTAGGCTTGTATAGGCCCTAGGGCCGATAGCCTAGTACCAACCTATGAACCTATGATTGTAGGCTGCCAATATTTTGTTTTTGACAACATTACTAATGTGTTCCATTACTTGACAGACGAGGTTGGTAAAGCTTATTAGTCTGTAATTGTCAGGATCAGTATTGGGGCCATCCTTATGAAGGGAGATGACCATGGCAGTTTTTCATTCCTCTGGCATGAACCCAGTTGAGAGGCTGAGGTTGAACAGGTTTAGGAATGGGTTGGTGAGACACTTGCAAGAAAGCATCATGGTGCATCATTAGGAACAAAAAAAACTATTTTTTTGCCTTTAGAACTTGCATTGAGGTGAATTTTTGGGAAATTTGCAGACATGATGTCATAAAAAGGGAAGTTGTAGGGGGCAGAAGGAGAAGCTGAGCTACATTTAACTGCTTGCATATTTGCATATGTCCTCAGGAGCTGAGTGGATGTCAATGTTTGGCTTAGTGCTGGGTGTTGTTTGCAAGATTCATAGGATCATAGAATCATAGGAGATTACTAGGCTATCAACCTGGAAGTCGTTTTAAGCCTAGCTGTTTCATACTAATGTTATACCATAGAAATGATAGTCAGTATCCACGACTGCAGTTACTAATGACTGCCTATAACCAGGAGGGTTGTGGGCTCTATCCCTGGTAAGAATTTACGCTGCCCCACCCACTCGTCCAGGTTCCTCTTGAACAGTGTCATAGAGGTGCTCTGTTTCACATGAATTGCTATTCTATTCCAAAGACATGGCAAGCCACTGGGAGACAAATATGTCCCTCCAGCATGTCCTATTTAAGTCACAGGCCATATTTAGGTCCCTGGAACAGGTAGCTCTAGTCCCGTTTGATTTATAGATATGCAGCAAGTTCATTAGATTTGGGTCTGAGATTGCTCTGTAAGCCAGGCATAAGTCTCCGCTAAGAAGTCCATACAATACACAGTATAGTGAAAGGGACTTTAGTCGGTCTGGGCAAGACACATGCTGGAGTCACTTCATCTTCTTTATTAGAAACCTCTGAGGGCAGGTGCTTTGTATGGTACATGCTGAACGGGGTTTTAGACGCAATTATGGGATGGCTTAGTGCCAACTATAGATGGGTTACAACCTCATTTGCTCTTGAGGAGATGCCTTTACTAATCAAATGTGCTATGCAGAAAGCTTTCCATACTACAGTAGACACATGATGGTCAAAGTTAAGGTCGCAGTCAACTTGTGATCCCAGATCCTTTACCGCATCATGTGTACTTAGAGTATTGTTGTTTATTTGATAGTGTTGAGGGACATTGTTTGTGCTGAAGGCAATGATAATGCATTTCTTTGCCTTCAGTTTGAGAGAAAAAAAACACCTAGAGTATACCGTGTAAAAAATCTTTTACTGGTGTATCCTAGTACCTCAACTACAAAGCCTTCAAGGGATAAATGACACCAGAAAAACATTCAATATATCTCACTTCAATTACAGATAATTATGGCAACACCCATTTTAAGTAATGTATCCATTACAAATGCATGCAAATTAAAGTGATACATCGACTTTTACTTAAACTACCCCAATATTCTACATGTTTCCCACGTTTAGAAACAGTACATTAAACATTATACATTTAATTTCTATACATTCAAATTACTATACATTCAAGTTAACCTCCAGGTTGAGTCCCGAAGGAAATAACGTATTGAAATTAATGATGAACCTGATTTTTAAAGCCAATAATCCTTCCCTAAATAACTCCCCATGTTGGTATGTAGGCTTAGCTAAAACACTGAAAAATGAGGAAGAATCAGAGCCCCCATGGTTGGAACAAAAATGGCTGGTGACTGGACTATCTAATCTCCTATACCTGATGTCCCCTAAATGTTCCAAAATACATGTCTTCACTGTCTTTCAGTCTGTCCAATATACCACTTATTTGCAACATTCAGTATGAGACCATGATTAAAACACCAGTCGCTGATCTGTGTAAGACCCTCCTGGAGTATACTGACATCATTTGGGGATTCAATAATGGCACCCAGTTTGCAGTCATCCACAAACTTGGTCAACCACAATCCCTAAGTTTTGACCTGAACTTCTGAGAAGTATATATCAAACAGTAGGCAGTCCAGCACTTAACCCTGCTGGTGACAAGTCTGCTGGTTAATGTGGAGTCGCCAACTTTGACAGTGTGTGTCCAGTTTGTGAGTCATTTAGCAAACCTTACAACAAAGGGGTGTGCATTCACTTTGTTAAGTTTATCAGTAATGCCTGAGTGTGTAATTGTATTGAAAGCCTTTGCCACGTCAAAGTATGCTGTCTGCACAGATTTGCCCTCATCAATGGCCCTGGTCACATTTTCAAAGAAAGCAACCAGATTTAACAGGCAGGATCTGCCCTTGAGGAAGCCAAACTGGGTTGCATCCAGGGTATGGAGATCACCTGTGTCATTATTTATGAGGTCCATAATGATATGTTCCATGGCCTTACTGATGAGGCTGGTCAGGCTTATAGGTCTGTAATTCCCAGGGTCTGTTGCTAGGCCACCTTTGTGGAGAGGAATAACTGTTGCTGTTCTCCATTCCACATGAACAAAGCCTGTGGTTAGGCTAAGATTGAAAAGGGCACTTAATGGTATTGTTAGTTCATGTTTTAGCCTGTTTAGAAGGCAGCCAGGAATGCCGTCTGGTCCCATAGAGGTTGTGTTTTTTGCCTTGGACAAGACTTTGATGACCTGCTCTTCAAGGGAGTGAAATTTTCACCAAATCTATCTGCTAGAAGGTTTGCTATCTCTGCAGTATCAGTATGTGTGATATCATTAGTCACTAGTTCTACATGCTTGGGTCCTACCTTTTAGGCTATGTACATAGCTGTAAAAGGCCTTATGGTTATTCTTGGCTGTGCTTATAAGTTTTTCTCAAAGAAGCCCTTAGAGGATTTGACAAGCTGTCTTATTTGCCTGTTGAGGCTGAGGAGGGTGCTTTTCCATTGTTGGGGCCTCACCTTGTTTTCTTAGACAGTAACATTTTGTGTTTATTGTAATGTTGTTTGATGCTAGATGTCCATTATGGTGGCTTGTTTTTTAATTGGGGCTCTGGCTTTGATTCTTTCAGGTACAGATGAGTCTATACACTCATGCAAGTGATTGTACAGGGCTTAAGTGTAAGTTCAGTGTAGTTACCACTTCCACGTGGGGGTGGGGCTTTGAATGCATTTATACCTTCATCAAGGAGGGCATAGTTTGGCTCGGTGAAGTTTTTTAGTCTGATTTCACCCTTTGTGAGTTCTGGTGTTAGTGCCAGCTCGAAGGTGACTGATTTGTGGTCAGATTTAACTAATGATGGTCCGATAGTTGCAGCAGTGCATCTGTTTGACATGTTAGTGAAGACCATATCTAGTATGTTTATTCCTCTTGTCAGTGTGTGAACAATTTGCTCCAGGGCAGTTGAAAAAGGACTTATGGTTGTTTGTTGACAATATCTTCAGAGGCCAGGAAGGTATTATTGTGATGTATCATTTCATTGAAATGATGGGTGCTGCTTCTTAGATTCCTAACATAGTTGAAAAATATGTTAAGGTTATATAAATATTGACTATGTCCTCAGTGATTGAGTGGGTAGCATTGTTATGCATCAGTTCAGTGCAATTTTGTTTTCCATTCCTAATGTTTTTAATGTAGTGGAAAAAGGCCCCATGGTTGTCCTTTGCAGATGTAGCGATTTTCTGTTCATACTTAGCTTTGGTGAATTTGTTAAGGTATTGAAGTTCCTTGTTTAATCTGTTAAGCTTACTTTTATAGTGTGGGGTTTTCAATTTATTTCTAAAGGCAAGAAGGTTCTTTTTGTTGCATAGCTTGTTTACAGAAGGATTTCACGAAAGAGATTTGTTCCTAAATTTGAGATTGTAGTTGCATTTGACTAGGACTCTTGTTCCCATGGAGTCATTTGGATGTGAACACAAACTATCTTCAAATTCAACAGTGTAGGCTATTGGATGGAAAGGAGAGCTCTTAAACCAACTTAGATAATCAGATAGCTGCAGTAAGTCTGTCTGAGAAATCTCTAAAGACAGTAAGTGTACCTGGGTAATTTGTGCTGGGCCCTCATATTAAATACCACTGAACAGAGATTGGATTTAACCATTGATTGGGCAACTATAGGAGCCGAGTATAATGAGGTTATATTTGTGCAAACTAGGTCCAGTACATTTTAGTGTCTGGTAGGCCAGTGGCCTATCTTATCTAGAGAAATTGTAATGATGAAATATGGAAAGCATTGTGGATAATTTTTGTTGTATGTAGGCTTTCTAATTTATGGATGGGTAATGGAAATTCTCCAGGACAGTGTATGGTTCGAAGATGAGGGATTCTTGTTTGTTTCAATATGCCTTGTGAGTTGTAGGGGTCATAGAACTGGAAAAGATGTTATTGATAGTTGCTAAGACGTGGAGGAGTTTCTGCTCATGATGTGATGAAATTACAGAGGAATACAGAATAAGTACCCCGACACCCTCAGCAGAGGGTCTTTATGAATGGATAATACCAAATCCTGATAGAAATGGCATGTTTTCAATACATTGGAAACATGTTCACTGATGATGCAGATAGTGATATTTTCTAGTTTTAGCTGGGCTTCTAAGGAGGGTGATTTCATATTGAGATTTCTAGCACTAAGCAATGCTACATATACATGATTGTAAGTTTGTTGTCTAGTTTGGCATATAGAGAAAACTGACATTGTCCAAGGAAGGAAAATACTGGGACTGAGAAGATTTGGCCATCCCTGGCAATACTGGTAGGACTGTCATCCTTCCTCTTCCATAATAATGTACCTTGTTCCCCAAGGAATGACACCAGTAACTAAATTAATTGTTAAACTCAGTTATCTTTTGTTTATACTGTGGCATTATTATCAGACATGGTAGAGTGTTGCTCAAGACTAGTTAGATACCAGCCTCAGACACATATTGGAAAGCTCCACTATGTCTATCTTCATATAAACCAAATGATGTGTGTGTCTCAGTTCATCACACTATTCACACCCATGTGTTCAATTAACATGCCATATGTCTACCTGGGATGAAGGTGTTTGAGGGGCCAAATCACCTGATGAATCCTTGCACATGAGAAGCAGTTCTCTGTCACCCTGATCTTGCCTAACATGGTGAGTGGTGCATCTGTGTGTCTCACTATAGAGTTATCCATGGTTAGGAGTTTTGAGTTTGTAGTAGTTCACCCTAGTAGACTTAAAATCTTGGGTACATCAGCTAGAAGACCCCTCATCAAAGCCTTATCAAGGTGAAATGGGGCCCTAGGCAGGGTAATGGATTGGAGCCCTCATTCACAGTCCCACCCCCATAGCCATTCCAGTGTACCTTTACTTGGCAATTTCTTCCCCGTTACCATAAAAACTTCAAAACTCTCAGTATGCATACTGTTTTGTGCTTTACTTCTAGAATAATTACAGATAATTGGATTTAATTTAAAACTTTTATTTCAAAATTTATAGTAAAGACAATGATAGACATTTCATAGGTTCATATGTGCTTACTAGGCTAATGACCACAAGGGCCATGTTTAAGCCTAGCCATGCATCCCAAATCTCTGATAAATTCAGATACCCTTAAAAAGTGTAAGCAGGGGCTTGGAAAATGAAACATTTACAAGCAGGGGCCTGGGAGGTAAACCATTTACAAGATGCTTGTGTCCATTAGAGACATAGGTGACAAACAATTGCTAAACAAAACAATACAGCCTCACAATGAAAACAGACTTAGCATTAAAACTTCTCTGCCCTTGAAACCCTCATTCACTAAAACAGCGTTGAAACCCACATTCAAAGAAAATGCATCTGGCCGGTGGCAGATTAAGTTTACCTTTAGGCTGTTTTCAAACCATGGACCCCTTGCACACATTTTTAGGACCATGTAAACATGAAAGAGGTCTTTGATTCATCTTCCTGGTTGTATTAATTTATACCCCTTGTATAATATAGCATCACTTGTTAGGGAGTGTTCTAAATTTATAGTTTTGAACATTTTTCCAGTAAACAATGAAACAATATATGAACCAGTAATGAAACACTGCCCAATTCAGAACATTTCAACCATAAAAGGCCACTTAAACATCTGTCATTACAATCCACCAATATCAGTCAATATGCACAATCTCTGCAGGAGAATAATTCCACATTAAAGAGTTCTGTAACTAATAAAGAGGTTGCTGCTAGCAAACAACTTTATATTTCAGTGTTTCATCTACAAATTCAATGCCTGCTTCCCATGAAGAATAAATTGTCTATGTTACTTTAAAAAACTGGTAAGTTGGTAGTATTGCAATACAGAATGGATGGCAAACTGAAAACAGGTTCATGGTTACTAGGCATGTCATCCAAAGGAGGACATACTCAGGAATTCAGCACCCTCCCCCTTAAAATACAACACAGCATCAGCAATCCAATTATATGGTGAGGGAGTAGAACCCACAGCATTCTTTATCAAACACAAGCATGCTATCTGTTGTGCTACTAACACTACTTGCAAATTCTATACCACAATAGTGATATTTGCTAAACAAAACAGTTTGCACATTGCAAACAGACTTAGCATGAGCAGCACTAAACTTCTCTTCCCTTGATGCTCACAATTCCTTGAAAATGCACTTGAAACTCAATTCCTAGAAAAATGCAACTGAAACTCAGTTCCATGAAACAAACTCCCAGGCTATATATACCAACTCTGGGAATTTTTTTTTAATTTCTCCAAGTCTTTTGGCTTTCTAATACCATGACAGGAATGGACTCCATTCCTAAGTCAAAGCATGATTAAAGTTCATGAAATTAGTATTGTTTCAATCTTTGATGTCAGCCAGTAGTGCTCTTTGCAGCACTCACAATGTGCTCAGTAATGACTCCTTCTGTAGTTTGTATGGAGTTACATGTATTGTTAACATATCTAAATACAATTGTAAATTCTTTTTATAAGACCCATTATTCCCACTACTATTGGAACTATCTGGATATCTTTCTTCCACATTGCTCTCATTCTGCCTGCAGATCCTGATATTTTATGACTTTGTGTCTCTCTATACACAAGACTCTGTAGACACTGGGTGTGGCAATTTAAATGATCAATGCTACTCTTGTCTTCTTTTCTTGGACCACTATATCTGGTTTTCTAGCATCCAGGGGTGTCTCATGCTATTGGGCTGCAGGACTGCAGCCTCCCAGCTGTAAAAAGAAAAAAAAATAACAGTATAAAAGGAAAACTAAAGTAAAAAACAAACAGAAAACAAACTCGAGTCCCAGAACATCTCGCATGCTCACTCGTGGCATTTCCTGATCTGGACTGCTGGTGAACCAGTCACAGAGCATGCACACAGAATCCGGACTGTCTCACCAGCAGTCCAGATTAGGAAGATAGCATTTAGCAACAGAGATTCTAGAAGTGTATGCAGTTACAACTGCATAGACTAGAAGGGGGTCAGAATGCAACATCTGCAGGCTGCTACCCAGTTTGCTCTCACGTGGGAGAAGGACTTGCTCTGGGTGGCTTTACTGTGGAAGGGAAAAGCCTTTGAATGAACAGACTTGAATTTTACTGCTGCAAGAAGGAAACTACCTTTGAACGATCAGGTGTGTGTGTGTGTGTGTGTGTCTGTGTGTGTGCATGTGTGTGTGTGTGTGTGTGTGTGTGTGTGTGTGTGTGTGTGTGTGTGCGTGTGTATGTATGTAATGCCCCAGTTAAATATACCTTCTGGCTAGATAGACTCAAACGCTGTACCTTGGGACCATGTAGCAAGAACATGAATTACCTATCCACCACCACTTGTGAAATGTTTTTGGATTTTGAATAATGACAGGCATTTGAATTTCAGACTTCATATTCTTCAGAAAGTGCGTGGTAACACAAAACATTTTATTCAAGCAATTTTCGGTTTATAAGGTCAATATTTGAAATGTGTCCCTATTTTATGGGGCTGTATTCCCCCATTATTGGCTTTGCCCAGGTTTTTTGTGCTAAGAGGTTGAGAGCTATGGTGAGAACTGAATTCACTGAATATGTTTGGGAGCTGTATTCTCCCATTATTGGCTTTGTCTAGGTGTTTTGTGCTAAGAGGTTGAGAGCTATGGTGAGAACTGAATTCAGTAAATGATAGCCATTTAAGTTTCAGTCTACCTGTCTTTCAAGAAACAACTGATTTGGCATAGTGGTATGTTGCTCCGACTGTAGTGCACAGGGTCCAGGGTTCAAGACTTGGCAGTAAAATGCATGGTGGTAACACAACATTTTATTTTAGCAACTTTCCAAGATTATACAAGCAATGATTAAAATGTGTCCCTACTTTTTTAGCTTTTGCCCCCCCCCCCATAAAATGTTGGCTTTTTCCAGATTTCTTGTACTTCAAAGTTGAGAGATACAGTTGAGTGTCAAGTGGATTTTACAAGGAGCTGAGAGCTTGAAGAGAAGTTTAATGCTGCTTATGTTGAGTCTGCTTGTGTTGTTAATAGCACAACAGGTAGTGTATTTATTTTGATGCAGAAGGCTGTGGGTTCTACTCCCACAGAATATAGATGCATTGCTGATACTGTACTGTTTTGTACTTTTAAAGGGGGTGGATGCTACAGTCCTGAGAATATCTTCTTTGGTGGAGATACCTAGTAACATGAACATGTTATCAGTTTGCCATCCATTCCCTATTGCAATATTTATTGTAACACAGACAATTTATTCAACAGCAACAGGCACTTTATTTGTAGATGAAACAATGAAATATTAAAGTTGTTTGCTAGCAGCAACCTCTTCATTAGTTACAGATCTCTTTAATGTGGAATTATTTAGATTACTTTTACTTCTGCAGAGATTGTGCATATTTATTGACACTGATGGATTGTAGAAGTTTGACTAGACTTGTATGATGGAAACGTTCTGAACTGGGCAGTTTTGTCATTATTAGTGCATGCATTTTGTTTCATTGTTTCCTGGAAAAATGTACAAAACAATAAATTTAAAATGCTCTCTAACAGCTGTACTGTATTATACGAGGAATATAATTGAATACAGTCAGGAAGGTGTATCAAAGAACACATGTATGTTTCCTGTGCAAGGGGTCTATGATTTGAAAATGACCCAAAGTTAATCTTTATCTGCCACTGGCCAGATGTATTTTCTTTGAATGTGGGTTTCAATGCTGTTTCAATGAATTTGAGTTTCAAGGGCAGATAAGTTTTAATGCTAAGTCTATTTTCATTGTGAGACTGCATTGCTTTATTTAGCAGATGTCTATTAGTGTTTATGCTGTAAAATGTAAAATAAAACTTTTAAATGAAATCCAGATTATCGTAGAAGTAAAGCAGTATGCACATTACAGTGTTTATGGTAAATGGGGCAAAATAGTCAAGTAATGGGACATTGGAATAGCTGCAGGGGGAGGCCCCATTCAACCATGATTTTGTGAGGGGGGAAAGGGTGGCAGACTCAGACAGCCTAGGCTGAACTATACCTTTAGGGTTTATGCTACATGTGATAGCTCCCAGGTAGTTTATTTAGCTGTCTGTCAAATCTGTTGCAAATACTACATAGGGAAAACAGACAGACAACTCAAACTTAGAATTAGGGAACATCTATACCATATTAAGAAACAAAATGTGCACAATGCATTAGCGAAACATGTTAAGGATACTGATACATATCACACTTTCAAGTTTATGATATTAGGTAGATGTTTTGAAAATAGAAGGGGAGGTGATGTTAGAACAAGAACTGAAACACTTGAAGTGGAATGGATCATAAGGCTTAGGGCAGATATGGGACATGGCCTAAATGACCACATTCTATTGAGACCCATCCTAAAGAGACTCGACCCCTACATAGATGAGTTTTATAAGTCTTAAAGGTTTTACTATATATATATATATATATATATATATATATATATATATATATATATATATATATCTTTAGTATGTATTTTGTGTATGATTGTCCTCAGTGTCTTTTACATGAATTTATGTAAGTATTTATATTTATGCATATTGCAAATGCATTTTACAAATGGCATTCATTGATGAAATGTTGATGTTTCTTTAAATGATATATTGCAAGTCATGTGATATGTCTAAATGGTATAAAACAGGTATTTTATTTTATTGTGGTTCATTCACCTGAGGAAGCTAATTGTGAAAGCGCTTGTGTTATTCTGACTATATTAAAACTGGTTGCTGGAAACTGGAGCCTGGTCTCTACAGAATCATTTGTTTTACTGGACTTTCTGGATTTATCTATCATTATTGTAGAGATGCCTGGATTTTGTTGGTTTTGGTTGTTTTTGCTGTTGCATTTTCTTTTTGTACCAACAAAACCAGGGTCATGGCTACCGGTGCTGAAGACATAGAATTGGAATACAATCCCACTGTTAAGCATGCTCGTATAGACTTCACAGTGGACCATTTCATCTCTAGGGTATGTGAGAGAGTTAATTCTTTACTGAACAGTGTGCTTGAAGAAAAGAGGGTAGACTTACCCAATGTGGACGTTTTAGTTTTTAAGACTGATATGTTGTCACTAGAAAAAGATCTGTTCAAGTTAAAAAGATCACAGTACAAAAAATTTCACCACGAGGTATGTGTATGGGAGAAAATTATTCCTCAAGGTTTAAGAATTTTAAAAATGCCTGCTCAAATCAACTGTGATGCAGTAATGCTCACTGAGTGGCAGAAATTAAATTTAACTACTAGTGCAGGTTATCTGCGGTTGCTAATAGCATCGGCAACAAGAGAGATTGATACACTGACTGCAACCATTAAGAATAAGTATAATAGTTTAAATGAAAAGTATGGAACTAACTTAATGTCGAAGCATTTGAATGATATCATTGAAAATGTTTCAGTGTATGCCAGGAAGTTGATCCAAATTAAATTAAAAAAACTTCAAAGAGATTGTAATGACTTTCTGAGTGGCAATGTATTTACTTGGCCACATGGTACATCTCAACCTATGAATAATTCGATTCCAACAGCTATGCGTGAAGGGGGTGAAGTAACCAATGATGAGGTGAATGCCGAAGGACCATCGAACCAGGAGATGAATTCACACCAAATGAAAGATAATGGGTGGGTTCAGAACAATGCAACAGCAGTGATGACGATGGAAAATACCATACATGCAGGACCCAGACAGAAGACCTTTATTACCACTGTAGATGTACATAGAACAGAGAACGGGGATGATATAACTGCTAATCCTCCTACCAATGAAACCTCTGTTGAGATTTCACCTTTTTCTCTTGTTTCCGAACCTTCCAGCTTGACTTTCCCACTTCCCACCAGACAGAGATCTATGAGCCGAGTTGTGGGCGTACAGTACAGAGGTTTACAGAGAGGAAGGAGCATTACGAGGGGGAAAAGAAAACATGAAGCAGGTGCGGTGAGTCCCTATACTATAAAGAAGGCATTTATGAATACAAAAAATTAGTCGTTAATCTATCTTCACATATGTTAACTGAAAACTAATTTGATGTCTTAAATAAAGGACTTTTGTTTATTCCGACTGCAGACTCGGATATCAGTGACATTGTTTTTGACATTAAACAATTTATGCGCAATTTGATGTTAAAAATTATGTTTGATAATGACATGAATGCTTCTAACAATGTCAATGTTTTTAGAAAACCGAGTATATATGTTCCGAAGTTAAATTCTTTAGTACATGCATTTGAAAGGATGTGTATAGATGAAGCCTATAAAGTATATTATTCACAGAGGGGTAATAAGCATTTCAATAAGAAATATAATTTAACCAAGAGTGAGCATCAAGCGTTGTGCAATTTACAGACTAACCCTGACATTATGATAAGACCATCCGACAAAGGAGGACAGATTGTTGTCATGGACAGGAAAGATTATGACAAAATGATGGTTAATATGTTAAATGATAGTAGTTTTTATAGCACTATTTCTTTTTCTGATGTCTCTAAAATGATAAAGAAAATAGGGGAGGAACTTTATGAGTTAAAAATGATGGGCTTAATAGATGAATTATATAAAATTTTCAGTATGCTGAATCCCATCATATCAATTATTCAAGGACTACCTAAACTCCACACAAGTATGGTGAAGCCACCAATGAGACCAATAGTGGCTAGCAGAAATTGGTGCACGGAATCCATTTCCATTTATTTGGAGAAAAATTTACATTGTCTTATAGATAAATCTGAATATATTTTAAAAGACACAGAACAGTTTGTGAGAGATCTGTATATAGAGACCAATGGAGGACAAATTTCTAGTGAATACATGCTAGTTACCCTCGATGTGATATCACTCTTCACAGTGATACCTAATGAAGCTGGTATAGATAGCATTACTAGACAGCTAGTAGATGATTTGAAGTATGATTGTAACAAGGTGGAATTACTTAGGAAACTACTAACTATAGTACTAGAAAATAATGTCTTCCTATTCAGAAATTATATTTATTGGCAACGTAAAGGGGTAGCAATGGGAACATCATGTGCCAATAGTTACACTAATGCAGTATTATCCGAATGGGAATTGAAAACTTTAGTGCACGGTCCCTACAAATATAATATTGTGTTTTTCTGCAGATTTGTGTATGATCTCTTTCTTATTTGGAGAGCGTCACCTGATTCATTAAAGGAATTTCAACACTTTATTTATCATACTACATCTTACCTTAAGTTTACAATGAACTGGTCATTTACAGAGGTGAACCTTCTAGATGTCTCAATTTTTAAGGATAATGATTATAAGCGGAGTACAAGCTATATAGAAAAGAATGCCAAGTAAATAGTCTACTTAGCCGGGAGAGCATGCACCCCGATTATATATTTAAAAATGTAGTCCAAAATCAGGCATTTAGAATATCACGTCTGAATGTACAAGATGAAGAGTTTATAAGGCAAGCAAGTGATGTTGAAAAAGAATTTATTCAGAGAGGTTATGCGACACATTTTGTACAGAGGAATGTAAGGGATGTAGCCAAATTAAGGGAAGGTAGAGCTAAACCATATTTTTCATAGCAGGCTAATATTATAATGAGCCAACAGGAGAATAAGAAATATACTTCTCATAAGTTAAGGATGTGCTTTAGTTATTCTAGGAACATCAGGGCATACACAGACATCTTTGATAAGTATTGGAACATCTTAATGATTGATGAACAAGTAAGTAGACATTTGGATATAAGACCACAATTTACCTTCAAAAATAAGAAATCCTTAAAGAGAAGATTATGCACTGCTAGAGATGATTTCAGAAGAGACAGATTTTGTGCATCTGGATACGGGTGAATGTTTAAATTTAGGGTTTATGCTACATGTGATAGCCCCCATGTAGTTTATTTTGCTGTCTGTCAAATCTGTTGCAAATATTACGTAGGGAAAACATACAACTCATACTTAGAATTAGGGAACATCTTTACCATATAAAGAAACAAAATGTGCACAATGCATTAGCGAAACATGTTAAGGATACTGATACATATCACACTTTCAAGTTTATGATATTAGGTAGATGTTTTGAAAATAGAATGGGAGGTGATGTTAGAACAAGAACTGAAACACTTGAAGCAGAATGGATCATAAGGCTTAGAGCAGATATGGGACATTGCCTAAATTACCACATTCCATTGAGACCCATCCTAAAGACTCGACCCCTAAGTAGATGAGTTTAAAAAGTCTTAAAGGTTTTACTATTTTTAGATATATATATATTATGGGCCAGATTCAGGAAGGCTTACACGGAGTTCAAGAGTAGTGTAAGCCTCCGTGTAAGCCTCCCGATTCAGGTACAGCCCAAACCTCCGTGTAAGAGACAGCTAACACGTCTCTTACACGGACTGGGCGTGGAAATGCTCAATACCTCATTTGCAGCTCCAAGATATGCAAATGAGGTATTTGAGCGATCCACGGCAGAAACCAGTCCGTGTAACGGACGTGTTGCAGAAATGTACTCAGCTGACAACTGAGTACATTTCTGCAAAATCAAAACGGAGCTATGTCAGCTCCAAATAAAGGGTGCATATGTGTCATTAAGCATGCCAATGGCCAAATATGTGGCCATTGGCATGAAAAAGTGTTGCAAAAATAAGTTATTTAACTTTTTTTTGCACGGGATTTTGTGTTTAACTGCAGCGCACACCAGCAAATGGGGTGCGCTACCTAAAACTGAAAACCGAAGCTTATAAGCCCACAATTGTGGGATTTATGTATTACATGGAATGTCAATGGAGGGACTTGCAGACTAAAAACAATATGGCCTCCGTTTAGTGGTTGTCAAGGGAAGCTCCGTGTAAGATATGTAACTAAGCATTACTAGGCAATCCTATGTAAATGAGGGTTACAATACTGAATCACACTGCCACATAGGTAATGAGCACTTTCTGAGTAGTGTAAGAGTTAGAGAAGGGGAGGAACAGAGTAAGAGGTAGGTGACATCACGGAGGGAAGGATAGAAAGAAATGTCCCAGATTGGAGGGCAATGTAAGGTAACAGATGACAGACAGACATCAGGGGGGGAGGTGTGTCCCAACAGAACACTAGGAAAGTCAAGAAATTGAGGGTATACGCTATCCCTACACTCCAAGTTTCTTGATATACGTGCATCTTGCGCGTGTAGCGTGTAAGGCAGGTTCAACATGTGGGAGCGTGTTGCAAACTGTTTACAACGGTTTGCGCGGGCGTGCACGTGTGTAAGGCAGTGTGCACGCGTTTTAGCATGAATCAGCCTAGCTAACACCGTGTAAGGATGTGTGCGCGCGTGTAACACTGTGTAGGGATGTGTGCGTGCGTTTAAGTGACTGTGAGCGTGTTTAAGCTGGTGTGCACATTGCTCCCCCTCAGGAAACAGAGAGGAAACAGGAAACAACCAAAATACAGGGAAACTGCCAGGGAATACTGCTGGAGTTAATTGGTGGAAACAATTACAAGCAGGCAATTACACAGGCAGACTAGAAGCCCAGCCCAGCACTTAAAACACAACAAAGAGCAGTGAAGGCTGTTTCTCACAAGAGATACTGCCAGAAGCTAAGCTATCAGAATTGAAAACTGAAATAAAGCTGAACTCAGAGCAGAAATGCTAGGGGCTGCCATGGCTATTATAATCAGGCATAGGCGAATTGCTGAGGGTGGTGACAATGCAGATGCTGACAGACAACCCAGAGTGAGGAGAAGGAGAAGAGTATACAGGCCCAAGGTCACCTACCATGGGTTACATGAGCTGGAGATAGTAGAGCGCTATAGAGTGGACAGAGAGCTCCTGCAGCAGATTGTTGAGCTGTGCAGGCCACACCTCACACACAGAACCAACAGAGGGGAACCCATCCCAGTGGAAACCAAGGTATGTGTTGGCCTAAGAATACTAGCAACAGGTACCTTCCAGAGACCAACTGGTGATATGATGGGGATATCACAGGCATCAGCCTCCAGGGTACTGCACCAGTTCCTGGATGCCATGTCACCACATGTCAGTGATCATATATATGTCCCTAATGACCGTGAAGTTGTGGCCAGCAATATGCGTCTCTTCCAGCAAATAGCGGGATACCCAGAGGTGCTGGGTGCAATAGACTGCACGCACATACGCATCAAAGCACCAGCCGGTGAGCGGGGTAGAGTCTACATTAACCACAAGGGATACCCCTCCATCAACTGCCAGGTCGTGCGTGATGCCCAGGGCATAATAATGAATGTGTGTGCTGGCTGCCCTGGGAGCTACCACGATTCCCACATCTGGCATCTGACGCAGCTGTACCAATCATTTGCCAATGGGGACTTCCCACACGGACACCTAGTGGGGGATGCAGGTTATGCACTTGAGCCGTGGCTGATGACACCCATCAGAAATGCACACACACCTGAACAGGAACGCCATAATGAGGCACATGCACAAACACGTACTATCATAGAGCGTGTGTTTGGGCTGCTCAAGTCACAGTTCCGGTGTCTGGACACATCTGGTGGAGCTTTGCAGTACACACCAACTACATGTACCCAAATGATCATGATATGTGCTATGCTACATAATATGATCCTGCAGAAACAGCTGCAGCAGGACCAGTACAGGGCTGGGCCAAACATCCCCCCACCATTGCCAAGGCCACCACAGGCAGGGGGTGACTCGGAGGTGGAACAACCTGACCTTGTCCCAGTAGGCAGAAGGAGGCGTGCCCAGTATGCCCTGGCCTTGGCAAAGAGGCAACGCATAGCACATACGCTTGGTCAGTAGGAACACTGGGACTGATACCCGCTCTGACTCACTCATACAGTAACAGGGATGCCTAACATGACACAACCTGCTTCCAAATGTACAGGGAGTTTAGTATGTGTATCCGACAGAGGTGGCCCTGCAGCACCACCTGAGGCATGAATGCCATGTGTTAAGTAATGTAATATCATGTACAATATGCACACCTGAGGACCCCAACTAACATCCATACCCATGCATATGACCCTGTGGAAACAGCTGCACGTCATACAGTGATGTACATGTGCAAAAACATGGAACAAGATACAAAATGAGGTTGTCTAGCAATAAATAGCATGGATAACCACACACCCATGTTTGTACCACAACAAGAAGCAACATGGAATAGCCATGGTCAAAAAACAATGGCTAAAACCGACTACTACTATATAGCCTGCTGCAGACCACTGTCCTAATAGCAGGAACTGCCCCAGGCCTATGTCCATAGGTTCATACTAGGCTATCTGCCCTAGGGCATTAATAAGCCTAGGCCAGAGTTTTGTGGCGTCTACCACCCCTGCAAGTTGATGGATATGCCCATTATTTTGTTGTGCCTCTGTCAAGCAGTGATACTGAGGTTATCCCTGGGGTATACCTGCAATCTCCCATCCATTGGTCAAGATCTCACTTGAACAAAGCCAGTGAGGTGCTCAGCCCCACATGTACCAGGATGTTGTTCCACAGCATATGGACTCTCTGGGTGATGAATCTGTCCCTCCAGCACATCCTATTAATATCTGTGTTGAGGTTTAGGTCTCCTGCCCTTGTAGTTCTGATGGATGTAGAGGTCTTGAGGTGAAGCATGTTCATAAAGTCTGGGTTGGACATAGCCTTGTATGTCAGGCACAGATCACCTCTGAGCAGTCAGTAAGTGACTGAATACAGCTGGAATTCCTTCAGTCGGGCAGCATAAGAAATATGTTTGAGACCCTTTCACCTCCTGTAGAGGAATTTGTGGGCCCATCCAATCTGAATGGGGCAGTGTATGCAATCATTGGTGTGATGAGTACAGGGGAATGATGACCTCCCTTGATCTAGATGTGAATCACTGCATGATGAGGTGGCCAATGTAGAAGGCCTTCCAAACTACCCTGGCAATGTGAGTGCCAAGCAAAAGGTCACTGTCAACCTGGGTGCCCAGGTCCCTGATAACCTACAATGTGCTTAGAGGATTGCCACCTAGATGGGAAGTAGTGGTAACCTTGTTCTTCCTGAAGGGTATGGCTATGCATTGTTTAGTGTTTAATGTAAGGCCATGGCCGTGGCACCAGTTATCTGTGTCTATGAGACCCTTCTGAAGGATGTCTGTGTCAGATGGGTTTCCAGCTATGCTTCCCAGTTTGCAGTCATCTTCAAACTTTGTCAGCCATAATCCTCCTGTGTTTGCTCGTACTTCTGAAAAGTAGATACTGAACAAATGTGGGCCCAGGACTGAGCCCTGTGGGACACCACTTGTGACAGCTCTGGAGTGTGAACTGGCACCAACAACTTTGACCCTGTGTGTTCCGTCACTTAGCCAATTTGCAACCCATGCTGTGATGTATGGGTTCACAATTAAGCTGGTGATGTTTTCAATGATACCTGAGTGGGGTATTGTGTCGAAAGCCTTTGCCAGGTCAAGGTAGGCTGTGTGGACTGCCTTGCCCACATCAATGGCCTGGGTGAGTGTTTTGAAAAAGTCAACCAAGTTTAAAAGGCATGATCTGCCCTTGACAAAGCCAAACTGGATTGGATCCAATGTCTGCAAGTCCCCTATGTCTTCATTTAGAATTCCCATTATGATCCTCTCCATAGCTTAGCAGAACAGGCTTGTCAAGCTGATGGGATGGTAGTTTCTGGGATTGGTGGAGGCACCTCCTTTGTGAAGTGGGTCCACCATTGCTGTATGCCACTCCTTGGGAACATATCCTGAGGTGAGGCTAAGATTAAACAGCTGCCCTAACTGCGGGTGTAATTACTCATTGAGTTCATGGAGCACACAACTGGGGACACCATCTGGTCCCATGGATAAAGTGTTTTCTGCCTTGGATTGAGCAGTTCCCACCCCAGCAGTGGAGATGTTTTGAGGGCTACAATCCTCTGGTGTACATACCCCCAGTTGGGGAGGGGAGAAATCTGCACTGAACCTGTCAGTCAGTATGTTGCCAATGTCTGTAGGTGCAGTGATATCAACATTATTCTGAACTAAGTCTGAGCATATCTGGGAGTTTCCTCCCAGGTTTCAAACATAGGTAAAAGGCCTCATGATTGTCCCTGGAGTCCTGAGTGGGTTTACTCTCAAAACATGCCTCGGATGATTGTATGGGGAACCCAGTGTTTTACTCACAATGAGCAGGGTGCCTTCCCCCTACGGATTACGCTCTATCTTGTAGTAGCTCCTTCCTTGTGTTGTACAGCTTGTTTATGGCTAGGGTCCACCAGACTGGATGCTTGCCTGTGGTACAAAGAGTCATTATTATTTGGGATTGCCTGAACCATGCAGTCCTGGAGGTGCTGGTAGAAGGCATTTCTAAGTGATACAGTGGCTTGGGTAATGGTGTCTGCTGGCCTGGGGGCCTTGAAAGAGACCACACCAGTCCTCAGAAATGTGAAGTCGGCATTTGAGAAGGTCTTCACCGTTTCATTTCCCATCTGGGGTGTGGGTGGGATGTGGACTCCCACTGAGAATAGTCCATGATCTGATCTCACCAATGATGGGTATATGTCTGGTGTTGAACAGTGTGACCCCATGTTCGTGATGATGTGTTCTAGTATGTTGCCTCCACTTGAGGGGATTGGGACCAGTTGTTCCATGGCATTTCAGTGTATGAACTCTTGGAACCTTTGTGTTAGAGTGTTGTGGCATGATTAGTGATCCCAGTCTATATGTGGATAGTTGGAATCACCCAGTAGGATGGTGTTTTGAGATACATTTATCCCCTTCAGTGTTTGCAGGATAGCTGTGTGAGGTACCTGAGTTTGAGCGGGTGGCATGTAACATGCTATAAACTGCAGAGCAGTCTTGCCTACGGTCACTGGCACCTGGATGGTCTCTGATGCATCGTGTGTTGCCACCAACCATGAGGTGAGGGTGTCCTTGATGAATATGGACACCCACCATCCTTCTTGGTGTTGTCGGGATGCTGGTGCCGGAATGCATGATATGAGGTAACACCCGATAGTGCCGGGGTGCTGTCAGAAGCTGTGAACCAGGTTTCAGGCACAGCACAGACATCAATGTGCTACATACTGAGAAGGGCATAGAGTGTGTGCAGCTTGAGGTTGAGACCTTGGGCATTGAGCAGCATTACCCTTAGTGTCTTTCCTTTACTGTGTTCTAGGGTGGTAGGTGTAGAATCTGAGTCTTGCATAAAAAGGCACAATGGGGGTGGCAAGAGCATCATCTGAAATCCGGAAGCCCAGGGGTGACAGGTGCAAGCTGTCCCTTGCAAATCACTGTGGCCTGTCCAGCATGTCATCCCAGGCAGACAGACATTGGACCCCCTTAGAATGACACCATAGTCTAAGCAAAATACTACAGCTGATCATCTTGTATCTGTTTATGTGGCATCATACTTGGTGAAGGTAGGATACTGCCGAAGGTCAGGGTCATACCTGCCTGGCCTACATAATCAGAGGGATCCTCTATGTCTCTTTCCATGTAGTCCAGGGAGGTACATCTCAGGTCGTTCACACCAGCATGGATTATGACTGGGTCAGACCTGTACTTGCAGTTTAGTGACCTGAGTGCTTGCATTATGTGGTGGATTCCACTGCCCGATAGGCAGCTTACTGTGACCTCCTCTGTACCTGATCTGGTGAGTGGGACATCAGTGTGTCTGACTATGGAGTCACCTATGACAAGTGTGTCCGGCATTGTGTTTGGCCTTAAGGGCTGTGACTGTTTGGCACACCAACTCTGTGGTCAATGTGTTGCATGTGCTGTGCCCTGTGGAGGCAGTTGTGTGAGTGTCTGCTGTGGTGGCCACCGCCATTCTGGTAGACTTCTGATCAGAGCCTCCGAGAGTGTCTCTGTGTGTCTATGTGTATGATCTTAAGTTGTGACAGTGCCATGTGAGACTGGATTAAAGATGTGTGTGTGGTTACCTTCACCCTCTCCCTGGTCTTGCTAGTCCTATGTTGAGAGAGCTCAGCCTCCACTTTGGCTATATAGTTGCATCTCTCACATGTATGTGTGTTTTATGGCAGAAGGAGAGGGTTGTCAGTGTACATGAGGCAACTGTAACAGTGCCTCAATATTCCCAGGTTCACCAGCTGAGCAGGAGAGGACACTAGCAACTGATCCCTAGACATGCTAGAAGGAATAGACAAAACAATGTTGGAATACAGGGAGATATCAAGCCCCCCCAAGCCACATCATACTGTTTGATTGACAATAGCTACACATACACCGGTGTTTCATAGTGTCATAGTGTACTACTAGGCTATCTGCCCTAGTGCATGTATAAGCCTAGCCATAGTGATGTGGCTATTGCCACCCCTTATAGTGGTAATAAGTGTACAGAATAGATTCTGAATATTGTGCCTCTGACTTAGTAGTGACACATTATGACCCCTTACGTAATTGAATAACATGACTGTGTCTCTGTCTAGTCTGTGCCTCTGTCTCATATGCAGTTGTCCAGATGTCTCCTGAAGAGAGTCAGTGAGGGACTCTGTCAAACATGAACTGGGATACTCTGCTAGAGTGTGAGATGCCTCTGAGTTATGACTCTGTCCCTCCAGCATGTCCTATACATGTATGTGCTGAGGTTCAAATACTCAGCTCTCATGGCTCTGGTGGATTTGGATTGCTTGCAGTGGAGTATGTCCACCAAATCCTGATTGGACATGGTCTTGTATGTCAGGCATAGGTCACCTGTAAGTATGCGGTATGACACTGAACAAAGCTGGACTTCCTCTATTCTGGAAGCATATGACATGTGTTGAAGAACCCTGATCTTCATGGTAGGTACTTTTCGGGTGCAAAGGTGCAAAAGGCAGGATCTGCCCTGTACAAAGCTGAACTAGGTGGGAACAAGGGTCCGTAGGTCAGTAATGTGTCTGTGTAAGAGCTCCATGACTCCTCCCATATCTTTGCAGATAAGGCTGGTTAAGCCTGTGTGGTGGTAGTTGCCATGGTCTGTGGAGGCATCCCCCTTGTGGAGTGGGACCACTGTTGCCGTATGCCAGTGTTCAGGTACATATCCTGTAGCAAGACTAAGGTTAAATAGCAGTTGTATATATGGGTCCAGCCCCTTCTGGAGTTCACATAGCATGCAACTGGAGATACCAGCAGGTCCCATGGATGCTGTGTACTTGTCTTTGCTGAGTGTGGCTCTCACATGGACATCCAAGATGACAGTGAGGTTACATACAGCAGTGATAACTATCTTGTTTTGGGGGTGAGGGAGGGTAAATCGCACTGAAGCTGTCCGGAATGTTGCCAATATCTGTCAGGTCACTGGAATATATGTTGTTGTGTACCAACTCTGAGCATATCCGAGGGTTCACAACCAGGTGTCTGACATAACTGAAGAAAGCAGTGTGGTTACCTTCATTGTCTTTGGTGATTTATGTCCCCAAGTTGACCTTGCATGTGTTTATGAGATAATGTAGCTTTCTACTAGTGCTGATCACAGCTGTCTTCCCTTTTGGAGATGTAGCTCTGTCTTGCATTAGTAACCCTCATCTGTCATACAGTTTGTTTATGGCTGGGGTCCACCAGACAGGACACTTTCCCTTTGTGGAGAGGGTCCTGTTTTCAGTTGTGATTGTATGGTCCATGCTGTCTGACATCTAGCTAAGGGAGGTCATTCTGGTTCTGCAGTTATCTTTCATCAGCATTAGAAATGACCACAACAGCCCCTGTGGGTGTACCTCATGCACACACATCCAGCACCTGTAAAGTCCACAACAGTACCTCACCAGGAGTATGACAGAGCTGGAACACATGTAATGTGTAGTCTGATTAAACAGAGTGCAGCTCCACACACTGCCATGCTGTCCACCCAGATGCAAGCTGTGCCTGATGTAGAAAGCCATGTCCAAGCTGGAATCAATGCACATGCTGCACCTTGTACAATCTGAATGGCAGGGAGCTATGCACATGAGGGACCTGAACCCCAGCACTGACATATATAGGACAGGCTGTACTGCATTATCCAAAACACAGAAGCCACCCCACACATGAGTAAACTACCAGTACAGGTTGTCCATAGAGACACTGGTTGAGTCCCTCAACAGGAATCCTAATGAGTGGATGGGAGATGGGAGGTTTACCCTGGGTATCAATGTTATGTCACAGGTAGACAGAGGCACAGTATACTAAACAAGACATATGACATGTCGAACTACGCTTACAATGTGTTGATGGACAAACACATTCTCCGACTAGCATTAGGTCAAGATACCTCTTGAACACAGCCAGCAAGGTGCTCTGCCTCAAATGGACCAGGATTGTATTCCACAGCATAGGGAGTCTCCGAGTGATAACTCCATCCCTCCAACATGTCCAACATACATCCCTGCTAAGGTGTGAGTCACCTGCACTAGTGGTTCAGGTGGATCTTCTGAGTCTGAGGTGGAGCATGCCCATTAATCTCTGTTTGGACATGGCCTCGCATGTCAGGCACATGTCACCTCTAAGCAGACGGTATGTGAGTGAATAGAGTGTGAGTGTCGTCAATCTGGCAGCATATGACGGCTGTTGGGGTTCCTTGATCCTTTAGGTGGGGGACAGTCAGGGTGTCTCCAATTGCTGCAGATGTTGGGTGAGATACAGACAGAATAGGGCATTCGACTCGATCACCGGTCTGATAAGTGAAGAGTACAGGGGAACAATGACCCACTAGATCTGGATGTGAATCCCAGCCTGATCAGGTGGGCAATGTAGAAGGTCTTCCTAGCCACTTTAGCAATGTGAGTCTCAGAAGAATGGCGACTGTTAACCTGGGTCCCCAGGTCCATGATAACCTCCTCTGTGCTTAGAGGATTGCCACCTATATGGTAGCTTGGGGTCACCTTGCTTTTCCTGAAGGGTATGTCTACACATGTTGTGCACTCTGACTTCAGGCCATGGCCCTGGCACCAGCTATCAGTTACTGTGAGTCCCTTCTGAAGGATATCTGTGTGTGATGCACTGTCCACTATGGTGCCCAGTGTGCAGTCATCTGCTAACATTGTCATCCAAAGTCCTCCCATGTTGGCCTGTACTTCTGGGAAGTACATGACAAACAATGGGGCCAAGGACTGAGCCCTGTGTGACACCACCTGTGACCAGCCTGGAGTCTAACATAGTGCCAGCAACTCTAACCCTGTGAGTCCCGTCCTTAAGCCAGTTTGCAACCCATCTTGTGACATATGGGTTTACATTTCAATTGTTAGGGTTTTCCACAATACCTGAGTGGGGTATTGTGTTGAAAGTGTTTGCAAGGCCAAGGTAGGCTGTATGGACTGCCTTTCCCCAGCAATGGCCTAAGTGACCAATTTGAAGATGTCAACCCAGTACAAAAGGCATGATCTGCCCCTGACCAAGCCAAAATGGGATGGGTACAATGTCTGCATGTCCCCTATTTCTTTGTTTATGAGCTCAATTATGATCCTCTCCATAGATTTGCAGACTACACTTGTTAAGCTTATGGGGCAGCAATTAACAGGGTCTGTAGAGGCACTGCCTTTGTGCAGATGTGCACAACTGGACCCTAACCAGGCTGTTGTGCACACTATGGAAATGTAAAGCAGTGATAGGACTAAAGCCCAGGATACTGACCACCACAGTGAAAGTACTGAAACACTACACTAGACAGTGCTACAGTGTTAGGTCAGTATGAACGGATGTTGACAATTGTGTGCAAAGTATCCCATGCAAAACCTGCAGGCACAGTATACTCCCTGTTTTGTTCACACAAAGCATTTGGACAGTAAATACACAACATGGCACAGAACACACAACCATAAACTTCAGGTATTTGTTGAAGGTCACACTCATCCACAAATGTGATGGGCTGCAGAGTTCAACATATGTAAAGCCCACACTGGGCATGCTCACACACTTAGATAAATGAGACATCTTTCACACAACATGCCACGGGAAGGCTGAACTGGGCATGCTCACACACTTGGTCCAAATGTTACCCCTAGCAAATGTGAAAACACACCAGAGGATGCTCATCCCCTTTCTAGACACTGATCATGTAAGCACCCTATAAGTATATTGGAGAAAAGGATTCTCTCAGTAATCCGAATAGCGCGCCGTGCTAATGCGTCCGTCTCTAGTGTCATAACATAGTTAGGTAGGGGTTTGAATCCAGCAGGTGGCAAGTGTGTGTGAAGGGTGTAAGTGTGTATGAAAGAAACATCCCTTTTGGCAACTGGGAAAACACACCACAGGATGATCATTCCACTTTCTAGACTCTGATGATGTCAGCACCCTATAAGTATATTGGAGAAAAGGATTCTCTCAGTAATCCGAATAGCGTGCCGTGCTAATACGTCCGTCTCTAGTGTCATAACATAGTTAGGTAGGGGTTTGAATCCAGCAGGTGGCAAGTGTGTGTGAAGGGGGTAAGTGTGTATGAAAGAAACATCCCTTTTGGCAACTGGGAAAACACACCACAGGATGATCATTCCACTTTCTAAACTCTGATGATGTCAGCACCCTATAAGTATATCAGGGGAAAGGAAATTCCCCAGTAATGCGAATAGCGCGCTGTGCTAATGCGTCCGTCTCTAGTGTCATAGCATACTTAGGTAGGAGGTTTGAATCCAGCAGGTGGCAAGTGTGTGTGAAGGGGGGGTAAGTGTGTATGAAAAAAACATCCCTTTTGGCAACTGGGAAAACACACCACAGGATGATCTTTCCACTTTCTAGACTCTGATGATGTCAGCACCCTATAAGTATATTGGAGAAAAGAATTCTCTCAGTAATCCGAATAGCGCGCCGCGCTAATGCGTCCGTCTGTAGTGTCATAACATAGTTAGGTAGGTGTTTGAATCCAGCATGTGGCAAGTGTGTGTGAAGGGGGGGGGTAAGTGTGTATGAAAGAAACATCCCTTTTGGCAACTGGGAAAACACACCACAACTTTCTAGACTCTGATGATGTCAGCACCCTATAAGTATATCAGGGGAAAAAAAAATTCCCCAGTAATGCGAATAGCTCGCTGTGCTAATGCGTCCGTCTGTAGTGTCTTAACATAGCTAGGTAGGGGTTTGAATCCAGCAGGTGGCAAGTGTGTGTGAAGGGGGGTAAGTGTGTATGATTCATATATCCCTTTTGGCAACTGTGAAAACACACTACAGGATGCACATACCCCTTTCTAAACGATATCACAATTATGTATGGCTTTTGATTACAGACATGCCATGTGTGTTGTGCACACACAGAATGCCCATGTGTGTGGGTTGTCCCTCACAATAATGCATGACATTGATTACACCGGTTATGGCAATGAACACATGCTGTATGTGTGTGCCAAATACACATATGTACCTGTGACTTTCAATAGTTACCATGTGTGATGCCTGCCACATGTGAATACATGGTATTTGCACAGGGTAACATTATGACCGTGGTCTTCTGTGCAGATGCTGCATGTGGGATGTGTATATACAGTGTGAGATGTAGATGCTATCAGCCTAGTAGTGAGGGATGCACACCTGGTCTGGGGCATAAAGTCTACATGTTGTTAATGTACAGGAGCTGCATGTTATCACCTGTTGTGGGAGTGGTAAGACAGTATTCCATAGCAATGCAGTGACTGCATGCTAAGAACCATTCAGCTAGGGTGTTGTAGCTACACTTATTCATTAGCATTCATTAATTTGTCGGAATCCCTGGTGAGGGTCTGATGCCAACCAAGGTCAGGGGTCTACCAGCCTGTGTCACTTGCTCAGTGATCCCTTCCATGTTCCCTATCACGTATCCCAGTGAGCGACATCCCACATCAGCTGTGGTGGCATGGACAATGACTGAGTCATGTGTCCATGCATCTGACTGACTTGTATGTTGTTGTTACAGTTTGGCCATGTGTTTCCATCTCATACATGTGATGTACATCAATGGGTAGGGGATAGGGTTGACTGTGTACATGTGGCAGCTGTGACATTACTACATGACACACATATTCCACAACTGTACCATAGAGGTGACTGACAACTGACCTTTGCACATGCTACCGGAGTATTGAGATTACATTGGTGATTCACAGCACATAGGGCCAATGGTGAAAAACAGACATAGGTCCATAGGTTCGTACAGGGATATCTGCCCAGGGCATGTATCCACCTAGCCAGAATGTGCATGCCTTTCAACATGCATTGTGAATCTGTCTTGCTATGCCCTTTTCCAAGGTTAGTATACTGTGCCTCTTTCTCACAGTGACACATAAGTGATACCCAGGGTAACCCTACAATGTCACATCCAGTCATTAATATCGCTCTTGAAGATAGTCACTGAGTCAGTCTGCCTAACCTCTATTGGGATAATAATCAGGAATGAAGGGAGCCTCTGAGTTGTGAATGTGCCCCTCCACCATGTCCTATGTATATCACTCCTGAGGTTCAAGTATTTCCAGCGTGTATCCTGGTGGGATCTGGATATTCTGAGATGCAGCATGGCCATTACGTGAGGGTATGACCTGGCCTTCTATGTCAGGCACAGATTGCCTATGAAGAGGCAGTATGTCACTGAGTAGAGCTGCTGCTACTTTAACCAGTCAGTATGTGGCATCTGTTTGAGCACTTTGATCCCTTGTTGAGGTACATATGTGGTAGCCCCAGTTGCTGCAGGTGTCTGGTAAGGTGCATGCCGACAGGTTCATCATAGTCAATTATGGGCATGATGAGGGATGAGTAAAGGGGCACAATGTCCTCCCCTGGCCTACATGTGGATCCCATGATGATGTGGCCCATATAACATGCTTACCTAACCACTTTGTCCATGTTGTTGTCAAATGGTAGAATGCTATCAACCTCGTACCCCAAGGTCCATAATTCCTTGGTCTGCACTTACTGGATTAACACATATGTGGTACATTGTGGTCACTTAGTGTTTGACAAAGGGGATGACTATACTCTTTCTGTCATTCACGTTGAGGCCATGGCTGTGGCACAAGTCGTGTGTTTGCAAGAGTCCCATTTGGAGGATGCATGTGTTAGCTGTTGAGTTGATTATGGTGTTCGGTCTGCAGTCACCTGCGACTTGCTGAGCCACAGTACTTCCATGATGGCCTGTACCTATGACAAATATATAATGAACATGACAGCTCCTAGGGCTGTGCCTTGTGGGACACCACTTGTACCAGGTTGGAGGCTGACATGGCTCCAGCAATTCTACCATGTGTGTTCTGCCCTTGAGCCACTGTGCAATACCCATAGTGACATAGGGGTTATTATGTACACTGGTGAGCTTCGCTAGAATGCACAAGTGGGGTACTGTATCCAAGGCTTATGCAAGGTCCAGGTAGGCTGTGTGGACCTCCTACCCCTTGACAGTGGCCTTGGTGACTGTTTCAAACAAAGCAAACAGGTTTGATAGGCAGGATTTGCCATTGACAAAGCCAAACTGTGTATGGTGACATGTCTGTAGGTCCACAATATCTAGATATGTGAGGTTCATGATGATCCTTGCCATAGCTTTGCAGACAAAGCTAGTCAGACATATGGGGCGAGTAGTGTCCAGGATCCGTGACAGCACCACCTGCATGTTGAGGGACCACTGTTGCTGTATGCCACTCTCTGGCCACATATCATGTATTAAGGCTGGGATTGAACAGTGGTGTTATGTCTGGGTGTAGCTCTTCTTGTGGTTCATGTAGGACACAGCCTGGGACACTGTCTGGTCCCATTGATGCAGTGTTTATTGCTTTGGGAAGGGCATCTCTTACCTGAGCATCTGTGATGTCAGGGGGGGAAGCACTGTGCTGCGAGACATATGTTCCCTTTTGGTGTGGTGGGGAGAGAAGGCAGCATTGAACCTGTCCACTAGGATGATGGCAATGTCTGTGTGTTTTATATTTTGTGTGACATATTGTATTACCTCTGAGCATATCTGGGTAGTACCACTCAGGTTACTAACATAACTACAGGCAGCCTTGTGATTATCCTCAGTGGCTTGTGGAATCCTCTCTCAAAGATGGCCTTAGACAATCATATGGGTGCCTGTAGTTGTCATCCAATACTCATCAGTGGTACCTTCACATTTTGGGAGGTTGTTGTATCATGTAGTGGTGCCATCCTTCTATTGTATAGTGTGTTTATGGCTGGTGTCCGGTGCCCAGGACATCTGACTTTGGAGAATTGGGTCATGCTTTCATATGTGGCTTCATGATCCATGCATTCCTGAATGTGTCCACAGAATGACTCTATACAGGTATCTGCAGTCTGGTCCATATTTTCAACAGGCCTTGGGCCTTTGAAGGTTTCCACATCATTTATGAGGGGTGTGCACTTGCTTGACATGAGCTGTTGACAGACGTGCAGCCCTCCAGACAGAGCAAGGGAGGGTCACAGTCAGCTACCTGTTGGGACGTACCTCCCTGGACCACATGGAAAGAGACACAGAGGAGCTCTTACAGCACCCTCTCAAACTCAGGTCTCCCACACAGCCTTCATGCTGACACAGGAGAGTTTAGATTACTCTGCAAACACCATCATACTGGGTGATGCCAGCTACCCAAACATAGACTGTGAACATTACACAAGCCACAATACCCAAGCTCTAAGGTTCCCATTGATCGGACATTCTTTGGCTATGGAACAGGTAACCAACCTTCCCACAAGAGGGGCAGATATAGTAGAGCTGATCTTTACAAACATGAGTACAAACTGCTCACCACTGGGAGTATATCCCTCATTGTTGCAATCAAACCATATACTAATCACACTGGAGTTCTGGATCCCCCACATATGCAAACCACCAACACATCGATGTGTGTGTGTGGGAAATGTCCCTATTAGCAACCGTGACAGTATGGTACAGGATGCAGATCCCCTTTGAAACAGTGATGATGTCAGGACTGTATAACTATATCACCTGTAGTAAAGTCCTCAAATAATTTGCATAGCGCTCTGCTAATCGTCTTTCTTCAGTGTCATAACGTAGTTAGGTAGGGGTTTGAATCCTGCAAAGAGAATGTATGTGTGTTAGTATGAGTGTGGTTTATGTGTGTGCACTATGCTGGGAGGGTTAACTGCCTTTTGCCAACTGGGAGAACACACTACAGGGTGCACATCCCTCCTCCTACACACAGATGATGTCAGCACCCTCTAAGTACAGCATTAGTAAGGATTTCTCCAACTACTGCAAATAGCACACTCTGCTAATGTGTCTGTTTCTACTGTCATTGCACAGTTAGGTATGGGTTTGAATCTTGCAAATGGAAAGTATGTGTTTTACTGTTGGTGGGGTTAGTGTGTGTGCACAATGATGGGGTGGGATGTGGCTTTTGCCACATGGGGCTATGCACTGCAGGGTGGTCATTACCCTTAACAAGCAGTGATGTTGATAGCACCCTATACAAACAAAACTACAAAACAGAAGGTGGTGGTACTGATAACACATGTAAGGTAACACTTCTTCAAGTAATGTCCACAAAACGGAGTAGGATAATCAAACAATTCTTTTATTCTATACAGACAACATGACAGCAGACAAGTAACTGCCAGTACTCAGTATAGTGTTACATGCTACTGTAACACGCACATGTACCGAATATACCTAGATAGTGTTCTGAAGCCTGAATGTGGCAAGTGTGTGGATGTGGGATGTGTCTGTGTGTGCATTTCCGTATGGGAAACATGTTTGCTGTGGCAATCAGGGTACTACAGTACCTGATGCACATTACATCTTCCAACTGATGAGGTTGCCTGAACCCTGTGAGTACAGGTAGAGAAGGGGATGCCAGTAGTAAACAACATAGTGCACTTCTGAAATGTGTACCTGTCATGTATCAACAGCTACTCATGTAGGGTGATAAATAATGGGAATGGCAGGTGAGTGTGTGCATCTGTGTGGGTAGCAGGGTGTGTATAGATGCATGTGTGACAGAACAGATACATGTAGCTGAATCTACATAACAGCACAAGATGCGCATTCCCATAGTCAATGTTAGCATGTGATGGTGTGCAGCTGGTACACTTTGTTAAGTAGTATGGGTGCAGATAACAATTGAGGACATTCATACAGTTACTGCAGCAGGACTGCTGGGATATACACACATTTATACTGCAACAGTCAACAGTTACCAACATGTTACTACTTATACACATCTATGTAGTCACCCTGTGCATCAGCAACGTGTTTACCTTTACCTGCACCGATGTTGTAGTATGCAGGAGGTGGCACAGTGTCATCATATACACAGGGTGTGGGTTAGGTATGCCCAAGCCGGCCACTGGTAACACCAATTGACATGTGTGTGTATGTGTGTTTGTGAGGGGCAGCAGTACAGGGTGGAAAGTTGTTGGTGCAGTGTGTGTGTGTATGTGTTTGCCCTAGGTGTTAGGTTTCCAGGTTTCTGCATGTGTGTAAGCACGCACACAGTCCCACATAATGGCTGCCATGTACAGGGTTTTGTGGAAAGCCACAGACTGCACCTGTCAGGTCATCCAGATCAGTGTCTGTGGGCACGGACACGGTACCTGTGCCTGGCAGGGGTGCTACGGGCCGTATCCGGTACTAACCCAGACTGGGTACTGTCATCGGAAGTAGGGGTGTGTTGACTGGACACAGTTCCCTGTTGGGACTGTCCAGAGCCACGTGCACGTGGTCTCCTGGGGCGTCTGGATGACAGCACAGACCCAACATTGCTGGGGCTGGTGCTGGCACTTGAGGCGCGAGTGGGCCTGTTGTCGTCGCGGCCACTGCCAGCTGGTGCTCTTGCTGGCATACGGCCACGTCGGCGTCAAACGCACACCATCGCCCTGGCCCATGGACATCTGGTTGTGGAGCAGCTGTTCTATGCCCCACAACGCGTCTGTCAACGACATCTGTGAAGTTACGGATAGCATTCGCAACATCATGCATGCCGTCTGTCATGGCTATGCGACATGCTCTCAGCTCCCTCAGACCCTGTCTGGTGTACCTTTCCATACGTGCCTGTGCCTGCATGACAGTTCTAAACATAGTGGAGGTTGACATACCTCCTTGGGCACGTCGGCCAGAGGCAGTACCCACGGATGCCCCACGAGAACCCATGGGCGACTGTCTGCATGGTACCATTGGAGGCCTCTGCACATGGCTGCCTTGTGAGGATGCATGTACCACAGGTACCACATTACCCTGATCTATGCCCACTGCTGACTGTCCATCACCTAGGGACAATGGTGACAAAGGATGTAACGGCAGGATGACTGTGCGCGTTGACGGGTTGAAAGCTGTGTACTGTCAATTGGCTGACCAATGGCGGACCCAGACACACCTTCCTGCACCATTACAAACATTTCATCATCATCAGTACCTGGGGCACAAGATTCAGGTTCCCTGCTGCAGGTCACCAGAGCAGCACCAGAACCTACGGGAGGAAAACATGGAACACAGATTACAGTCTCAATACATATTTGAAAGAGATGCACTTCAATACTAATGCACACATTCAGAAATGGACACATGCACTCATGGACACTAACACACATGCACACTTGGGCACAGGCACACTTGCACACATGCACACCCCACAGTAAACACACACATCAGTACCGTGTTACACTACTCAATTTACTACCTGTCAATTACAGTTATTGTGAACACAGTCACCAGCATGTCTACTACAGAGTTACACTACTCTTCCTAGTTTTATAAATTGTTTTACAGATAATTTTAAAAGACTCACCAGCATGTATGGCCTGCCTCATTGCTACATGGGAGGGACCTGGAAGTGTGAAGAGAGTAATGTCAGTGGGCACATGTGTGCCATTCATTTTGCACATGATACAGTACAGTAGTACACTAGTTCCCTTATACACATCAGCTGCACATCATGTCTGTATATATATCATGATGACAGATACATACCACATGCACACCTTATGCGTGCATGAAGTAACAGCGTACAGAACAGTCATATGTACATACCAGGAGTTAACTCTAATCTCACCCTTACCTCTCTTCAAACGTCAACTCAAACTGTACTTCCAAACCCACTGGCTTTGTTCTTCTTGGAGTCCAGGCTAACGTCCCTCTCCCTACCCTCTCTTCACCTTTAACCCCTCATTGTGCATAGAAACTAGCTTCTACCCTGTTTCTTTCACCTTGATGTCCTTCTATGCTCTGACCTACTTCTCCCATCCCTCCCACCTCCTCTTGACTGTCTTCCTTCTTTTCCTCACTTCCCTTCTTGACTCCTGCCTCTTCCATATCATTGTATCTGTCATACTCCTTCTACTTCTCTACCCTTCTGAGCCCTAACTATTATGTATATGGCTTTTGCCTTATTGCATAATCATTATGCTTTAGGTAGGATTGCTTTGAAACCAACGGTACATTGTGTATGACTCTAAACTGTTTGACTTCCTTACATGTATGTTGATTTAATTAACAGGCTGGTGTACAATTCTATTATGTTGGCTGTCTGTAATGACAACTTGTCTGTCTGCCTTTATTACGTTATGTGTGGAGCTTTTCTCCACAGGCCTCTACTGAAAATGAACCTATATCCAGCTAGACTATCTGGGTCAACAAATGTAAAAGTAATAACAATAAATGAATATGGCATCTTACCTGCACGCTCGCTGTCTTGCTGCTGTGTGGATCCAACCTCCATCAGGATGCATGATGGTTGCTGTTGTTCTGGGGCTGGATCCACAACACTTAGCAGCAGCCCCTCCTGTCTGGTGAGGGGGGGATGTGTGGCCACCCCCCCACCTGTGGCAGCCTGTTGCCTGCGGATATCTGCAGCACGCTGGCGGACATTTATCAAATCACTGCAGTGATGTCTCACCTGCTCATATGTCCTATCATGCATGCCAACATCATTTATCCTGCTAACAAGGTTTTGCCACAGTGCAGACCTCTCCTGCTGATTCTGGGTGGTGCGTGAGAACAGGATGGCATAGTCACGCACCAGGCTCTGGTGGATCACGTCATCCTCTGCAGCAGAGTAGGCAGGATTCCGTTTAGGTGCCATGTCTATCTGGAAAGGTACACAAACAGGTTATCAGCATGGTATCTCAACAATACATGGTACACATTCTATACAGGTAGTGTTAACTTCTACTTATTACTGATTGGTTAAAACCTGATTACAGTGTAGCTATCATTCTATGTCATTTGTACTAAGTACTTGGCCTTCAGACCAGTTGTTTTACATTAGGGAGGTTGGTGGCAAGCACTGTGGTGGCAGGACACATATCTTTCATCCATTGAAGTTGGGAACTGCTGATTGTGGGCCCAGTGTACAAGTGTATTACTTCTGGTATGGGCAGTTGGCCTTCAGGCCAGTTATTTAACATTAACGAGGTTTGTGGTCTGCACCCATGTGTGACAATAGGCTGTACTCTGCCATTCATAGCTGGGGACATCTGGTTTCAGGTTTATAGTGCCTGCATATCTGAGCTGTATCTTACTGACATTGCTACACCTTGTTTGTTGTAGCAAACACTACATCCAGGCCTCCTGCATCTACCTTTGTTTATATGCTTGTTATCTGTTAGCTTGTTATTTCACTGGTATGCTACATCCACATAGTACACATCTTTGCAACACATCTGTGACTCACTACTGTTATCTGCATTGCTTACTGTACGTACTTCCATGTTACACATGACAGCAAGTGACTGCTTGTCATTGTTGCATTTACTTCATTGTGACACATTGCACTTAGGTTACCTGGCATTTGCTCACTGGCGCTTTTATATCAGTCAGCAGTTGTAGGTAATGTCAGTACACCCTCACTCCCCACTGGACCTTGTTTTCAATCATTAGTGATTACAGAGTTCACAATAGTATTCTAGCATGTCCAGAGGTCAGTTGTCAGTTCCCTCCTCAGTCCAGCTGGTGAGTGTGGTACTCCAGAGACAATGTTAGAACAGATGCATGTACACAGACAACCCCTCCTCCTAACAACAAATTCAAACTCATGTGAGTGATGCAACCATATACCAGACTGGAGGCTAGGCTCTGTCTAGTCAATACCGCCATAACCAGTCACGTGGCAAAGGGGATCACTCACTACACTTCCAGTCTCATGTAGACCTACCACAACAGCGGACCTAACACATGATCACACATGATCATACTTGTAGGCTCAGACCACAGCTCTGCCTATGCAGCAGAGACCTCCTAAGCAGACATCCAGGCAACCACTACCACATAAACGAACATGTGCAACACATATCACACAAAGCCAATGTGCTGAACACTCACAGCCATTAACAGTTAACAACACACCTCATACACCTGTACTAGGTGCCTCTATCATCAGGCACACTCACATCACGTTCACCAGGCTTAATGAGGTGAGGGTCACGGTGTGCAGCCTGTCAGGCACTATGAACTGCCACATAACACAAACAGTCAGGTAACCCCAAGGCAGGTACAGGTATGACTCAGTCAATGTCCATGCTGCTGTGAATGGCCTGACACATTCCTCCCTGGACTACATGACATGAGACATTACAGAGCTCTCTGAGCACGTAGCCCGAGACAGTTTGACCCTGACCTTGAGTAGCATCCTACCCTCACCTAGAACAATGCCACAATATCAAGGCACGATGATCCCTTCCAACAAATGACTGACATACTGGTGTCATTCACAGGTGTGCCAATGCCTGCCATCTTGCGGTGGTATGCTTTGCTAGGGACAGCTTGCACCTGTCACCACAGTCCTATTGACATTTGGCGGAGCCTCCTGCTACACCCATAGTGCCTGTATTAGGCAAGGCTCATAAGGCAAACCCACATCCATTTGTATCACAAAGGATGAGGAAGTAAGAGTGATGCTACTCAACACTGGACGTCTAGACCCAAGGATGCACACACCCAAAACCCTACCTAGCATTCTGGACATCGATATCTGTGCAGTAACATGAACCTGTTTCAGGTTTCACAGGAGCACACCAGTACTACCACGTTATAGCTGTTACCATTCTTGTCGGCCACAACACTTGAACAAGGGAGGGGGAGTATCAGTATTCAATGCAGATTCCCACGCCTCGACATTGGTGGCACAGTACAACATAGGTGTTAGGCCATTGAGTACAGAAGAAGTAGTTGGGGACCTGGGGAAGAAACATGGTAGCGGTCTGTCATTTGTCTACCACATGGCCAATGTGGATTGACAGACATGTTATATAGCCCAGCTAATCATGACTGATTCACATGTATGGCAGGGGAGGTCATTGTGCCTCTGTACTCATCCATCATCAGGCCTATAATTGCGTACAATGCACCTTTTGGGATGTACCTAACCAGACACCTACAGCAACTGGTACAGGACAACAGTACATCATCAAGGGGATGCAATGGCTCACACAGATGTCATATGCTGCCCAGGTAAAGTGAATCCAGCTGGACTCAGTGGCATACTGCCTGTTCAGAGGCAATCTGTGCATGCCATATACAGCCATGTCCTACCTAGCAGTAATGAGCGTGATGGACCTCAGGCAATCAGAGTCCCATACAGCCACATGCTCAGGAGAGCTGGACCTCAGCACTGACATACATGGACATGCTGGAGGGCATATTCCTAACCGAGAGGCTCCCTTCACTCTGTAATGAGCTCACACTACTGGTTAGGCAGAGTCCCTCATTGACTCTCTTCCATAGGAATCTGGATGAGTGGATGGAGATCATAGTTGTACCCCAGGTATCACTTCTATGTCGCTGTTAGACAGAGGCAAAGTATACTAAAGTCGGACAAGGGCATAGCAGCATAAGATGTGATTGGGTGGCAAAGACAAACACATTCTACTAGGCTTACCAATGCCCTAGGGCAAATAGCCTAGTATGAACCTATGAACTGTTCATTCTCAACTGTTTGAGCTCATTACAGAGTGAAGGGAGCCTCTCAGTTAGGAATTTGCCCCTCCAGCATGTCCATGTATGTTCTATTCAGTAAACACAGCTTGCTCAGTGGTGACCTTTGCCCAACATACAAGGCCATGTCAAACCCAGATTTGATGAATATGCTTCACCTAAAAAACCTAGATCCATCAGAGCCACAAGGGCGGGAGACTTAAACCTTGACACGGCTATTAATAGGACATGCTGTAGGGATAGATTCATCACCCAAAGACTCCCTATACTGTGGAACAAAATCACGGTATATGTGAGGCAGAGCACCTCGCTAGCCTTGTTCAAGAGAAATCTTGACCAATGGATGGGAGATCGCAGATATACCCCAGGGATTACCTCCATGTCACTGCTCGACAGAGGCACAGCAAAATAATGGGTATGGTTCCCCATACTAAAGGGGTGGCGTAAGCCACAAAACGATGGGCTAGGCTTGTAAATGCCCTCGGGCAGATAGCCTAGTATGAACCTATGAACATGTGTGTACTGCTATAGTACATCTGCCATATGTTGCATGTGTGTGTGTTGTGGGGGATGCACAGGTAATGGCCAGATACTTCTGCACAGGTGACACGTCTGACACATTCTGGGTGTTCATCCATACATACTGGATGTGTGCTGCCATCCAACCCTGTGATGTGGACACACATTACTCAGCCTGGATATACATATCTGAACAACACCACAAGCACAGTACACTACCTTGCTATGTATGCATGTTATTACACAGTTATTCAGTAGTTATGACAGTGATGCTATCCATGCAGCCCACTGGGCCAGTGGAAGCCACAACACACACCGCCAGCACCTTTGCATATGCGTACCACAGACATCCCACATACTGCATGTACTGTGCACACAGTTATCTAACCCAGAACAACTGCACACCACTTATTAATCCTGTCCAGTGGACTACAGATACAGGCATATTGTATAACAATAGTAGGAGGCTACTGCAGCACAGGGCAGATTCACATGTCGTGGAGGCATCTGTTGTCTGCAGTGTTAAGATGCTTCACATTCACCAAATGCACAGATATTGCCAACATTGTTGCAGACAGTTTAGGTGCAGGTACCCCCCCCCATTGTCCTACACACGTGTTATTAGTTATCCCAGATGACTGTAACCTCCCTTTCCTCTCACATGTCCAGGTGAGAGCCACCCTCATCATTGCAGAACACATATCATCACTGTTACGAAATGGTATCCCTGGATGTGTGCTACATTCACCCCTGGAGGACATAGCACCACATGACAGACTGATATTAATCCCTGGCCATACTACAGGATATGTACCTGAACAGTGCCATACATACACAGTGGTCCCACACCAATGAGGAGGAACCTCTACTGACCCTGGGAACTACTGCATCATATGCACAACTGGCCTTGTGTTCTAAGCTATGGAAGTGTTAGTTATGGCCCACATGTACAACAATATTACATATGTTTATATTTCATGACTATGTACACACAACCTATCTCATGGACATACCTATAGATAGTGAAGTATGATACATTTGGAGGTGTCACAGTATACACAGGATTAACCTGCTACTTTGCATTACCTGTGTTTGTGGCAGCTGTTGGTGTGTCACTGGTGCTGCTTGAAGTTTGCTGCTGCTGCTGCTGCTGGTTTTGCTGCTGGCTGTCTTTATTTCTGTTTTGTTCTGTTTTGTTCTCTCTCTGTCTCTCTCTCTCTCTTTCTCTGTCGGTTTTGTGCAATGAATGTATTGCATGAGTGTAGTGTGGGTACTCATTGCTTTTGTAGGTATCTGCATAGGTCCATGTGATGGCCTCTGCACCAATTGTAAGGCAGCATTTGCTAATTGCATGCAGCTGGGTGTGTACTGATTGCATGTCTCACTGTGATTTCAGGACACTGCTATAAAAGGGTATGTGAGATAGGCGTTGCCCTTTCAGATTGTAGGGCGTGGACCATGCTGGTATGCTGTTGACAGTGTTTTGTGAGTGTGAAGGTTAGTACATCTACCATGCTTCATGCTGTGTTGTAGATTCAGGTTGCTGCATTTATCTTGCCTGTTCCCTATAGTGAGTGTGTATGCATACTGACACCTACAACTATATGTCATATGTATTGCTATATAAATATATATATATATATATATATATATATATATATATATATCTGTGTACATATACATACTTTTATATATGTACATTAGTTGACATTATTGGGTACAAGCTAACAATTAGCAGGGCTGTTTCTGTTAACACTACACTAGTATGGGAACCCAGTAATTGGGACTATAAAAGTCTGCATGACATGCTTTGGGTAGTAGACATACTATATTGCCTTTATCTTCATTCATACTATTACGTGTTCCACTTATTTAGCACTATATTCCTGTATGAGAGTCATGGCTTAGTGGTAGGTCATACAGACTAGTGTTACAATGGTCTTGTGGTAGGGCCTACTAGTATGCTCATATTCTGCTTTTGAGTTGAGTATAGGGCCTATCAATCAAAGTGCTGGAGGCACCTTTAAGCAGTTAAAGGGCTTAGTAGGTCTCACAGGAGCCAGGCTGTGTTGCAGATTCTGGTTGCTGCATATATCTTCACTATTTCCTGTAGTGAGTGTGTATGGCTACTGAGACCTACAACTATATTTCATATGTATTAATATATATTTATATATATGTATGTGTAGATATACATACCTTCACATATGTACATTACCTTACATTATTATGTACAAGCTAACAGGTAGCAGGGCTGTTTCTGTTCACACTGAACTAGTATGGGAATCCAGTAATTTGGCCATTAAAACTCTACCTGACATGATTTGGATAGTACATCTCCTATATTGCCTTTATACTGATTCCTACTATTACACGTTATATTTATTTTAGCACTGTGTTCTTGCAAAGCAGGCATGGCTTAGTGGTAGGTCATACAGACTACTGTTACCAAAGTCCTGGGTTTGAGACTGACAGTGGGAAGGTTTTTTACTTTGCAAACTTTCAAACTGAGTAAGTAGGTCACACAGGGGTCAGGCTGTGTTGCAGATTCAGGTTGCTGCAATTATGTTCACTGTTTCCTGTAGTGAGTGTGTATGGCTACTGAGACCTACGACTATATTTCATATGTATTAATATATATTTATATATATGTATGTGTAGATATACATACCTTCACATATGTACATTACCTTACATTATTATGTACACGCTAACAGGTAGCAGGGCTGTTTCTGTTCACACTGAACTAGTATGGGAATCCAGTAATTTGGCCATTAAAACCCTACCTGACATGCTTTAGATAGTACATCTCCTATATTGCCTTTATACTGATTCCTACTATTACATGTTATATTTATTTTAGCAGTGTGTTCTTGTAAAGCAGGCATGGCTTAGTGGTAGGCCATACAGACTAATGTTACCAAGGTCCTGGGTTCGAGACTGACAGTGAGAATTTATTTTTCTTAGCAAACTTTCAAACTGAGTACAGGACCTGTCAATCAAAGTGCCATAAAGGCACTTTTAAGCACTTTAAACCAGGTCTGCGCTGTTTGCTGAGCTCACTTGCAAGACTGGCGGTGAGCTCCGCTAACACAAGCACACCCCACTAATTTCTTTGAAAGAAAAGAAAAAGGGGTGACAGGAAAGTGGTGAAAAAGGGGTCACAAAGAGGGTAAGACAGTAGGGAAACAAGCGTGGGATTTGCAGGAGGGATGTAGGTAAGGCCCATAGATGTCCATGTCTTTGGCAGCAACAGCTGTGCATTTACATGTATTTTGGTGAGACATTAGAAACCTTTCACCCCTGAGAGAGGTGTCAGGACAACATTAATAGTTGTTGTAGAGCCAATTGTAATTAACTGTTTCAATGTCAAGCAGACATGTGTGCGACATGGACAGCTATGTATGGGGCGTAATTTTTTTGTGGGTACAGAGTGCCCTTTTTTTTTTTTTTTCAGGTGAGAGTGGTATGTCAGGTGAAGGAAGTCGGTATAGCTGGGGAGGTAGGTTGGGTAGGTTAACAGACAAGACAGACAAGACGCATACAGGGCGTGTGTATGACACATGTGGGGGTTACACAATTGACGGGGACGGAGGTTGGGATTTCCAAGATGCATGAGCCCACAGATGACAACAGTGGAACTGATATCCCCACCCATAGGCAGTTGCCACTGTTCCTTCACAGCCCAGGACGGGGCTGTGCTGGGGGCTGTGTAGGCGGGCAACGGCCGGGCCGTTAGCTGTGCCACACGAGCCTCGAGCTGGCGTAGGGGCCCAAGAACAGTGTCTTGGATCTCCCTTCGCACCACAGACCGGACACCGCGGAGGGTGAGTGGACGAACCCCTCCGGCCACACTTGCAGAGGGGGGACGGGCCCCATCCCCTGCAGTGCTTCCACCCAAAGGTGGCACAGGGCCACCGGATGGGGGTCCGGCCTGGGCACTAGTGCCAGGTGCAGTCACCAGCTGAGGTGGGAGAGGTGGGTCCGCTGGGACCTGCCTTCCCAAGCGTTCTAGGTTTGTGAGTAGTTATGTTAGTTTGGGTTAGTGGCATTGTATTCCATTCAGATTAGTTGTAACAGCATGCATTGGTATTCCCATCAAACAAACACCCAGATATTAACACCATTGAACAAGGGGCATATCAATATCACATGCATTATTTGAACAGAAATACACAGTCAAACAACATGCAGGGTTGATTAATGGCAACAGGCCATCAGATTTGCAGGTATGAACAGGGCACATGCACGAACAGACATGCATATATTTTTGAAACGGACAAATGTCCATGATTAATGAAATGTTCACATACCATTATTTAGTGGGTGTTGTTATATGGAATTATAGGGTTGGGCGGAGATAGAAAGTGATGACACATTCATATGTTACACATTGATTTACATTTATAATAGCTACACAATTAAGTTGAGGCTGATGTTTCAAAATAAATTTTATTTGACTGTCAAGCTACACCTGTTACAAATACATCACTATCCTACTTATTTTGAATCTGATCAGATACATCATCCTGCTACACTTTGATGACAGGACAGGGGACAACTATGGCTGTTTAGTCTGTCAGATAATCATTCATTCTATCTGCAAATTGTTTACTGTGATCACCATATACAGCATTTGGCTAGACATTCCAGATTCTGACACACTGAAATCAGTTTGGTATATTAAGTTGTACTTCCCACATGCATTTAGTTCTGTAGAAACACACTGGGGCTAATATATTCCGGGGTTATTACTACTTTATTTATTCATACATGACCCTTTCTGTCTGTCTCACACTTCCTGCAAATTCACAGTTCAGGTTGCTACTTCTAGGCTTTGTTCACATGTTAGACTAGTGGTGATTCAAACACTTTCCAACAGCCTCACTTCTGTCATGATTCAGCATTTCAACAGGGGATATATCTCACATGTGACTACCTCAGATTCTGAAGCTGTACTCTTGAGACTACTGCAGGTTACACTATATTTAATTAATGGTGGGACATCTGCATGACAGCACTGTTTAATTCTATCAATTATATTTCCAGTTACACTTGCATACTGATGAACTTGTTGCAGCCATACCTGCAGACTTTCAAATCTTGCTTGCACATTATATTACTTTTAATCAATACACTGCAGTGTTCTGATACATGCTACAGTATAATATTTATTTACAAGTACTGGGTGGGGTTACTAACCTGCACGGTGGCGCATCCGCACCAGCCTACGGGCATGCATCTCGCGATTCTATGAGCGGACACCTGCAGCTGTAATACAAAAGAAGTAATATTGGACTACACATCTCCATGGTATCAGCTAGTTGAAATCCTTACATACATAAGTAAAATGTAACTTACTCAGTAGTGGGGCATTGGGCATATCCCGGGCCTCCTGGATCCATTCGGACAACTGGTCTTGCTTGCATCGTTTCAAGTCCGCATGGTGGTGATGGACCTGCTCACCAGTGCGTGGAATGCCAGTAGCACTGGTCAGATCACGAGCCAACTGGTCCCATGCCTCTGCCCTATATGCTCCCCATGAGACCTGGCCCTGCATGAGTTGTGCCTCGTGATGGTGGACAAGGAGCCAGACCATGTATCTGGACTCCTCAACGCCCCAACGCTGTGCTCGAAAGCAACGTCCCTCACCTACTCCACTCATTCTGACTGCAGCTCTGATCTACAATCGTTTCTGCTGTGTATTCCGCCTATGGGGCTTATATATGCCGATTTTCCCGCACATTTCTCTGATTGGCCGTTTTGGAATTGTATCTACTTCACTGAAAATGCTTTATCATGCTCCATTCTGGATTTTATCCCATATATATGCTATTTCTGCATTTCTAGGTATTGCTGTCATGGCTTAGTGGTTTAGTAACTTGACTCTAGTGCATGGTATCCTGGGTTCGAATCTGGCAATTGATTTTTGATTTTCCTGACAGAAATGAGTTGAGACCTGTCAATCAAACATGCCAAAAGCACTTTTAAGCACTTAAAACCAGGTCTGCGCTCGTTTGCGCGGAGCTAACGCATGCGCACTGGCAGTTAACTTGTGGGAGCGCCGCGCAAACGGTGTGCGCTGGGATAAACCTTAATTGGCTAGTGGCACACATGTTCAGCTAAGCACAGCTAGTTGCAAACAGTTTCACTCTGTTAAACCGATGCCTAGCAACAGGCACGCAGTTTACAGCTTTTTAAACACTACTCAGCTACAGGCACTCCGTCTCACAGCAGCTTACCTATCAGTACATTTCTGACTATTTTGTTATTTTGTTACTTCAGAATATATGCTGCGTTTCATTCCATTTTACCAAAGGGAATACATTTACATGTGTACAATACTGTCAGGGGCTTTTAGTGCTTATTTACAAAAAAAAAAAGGTTGTTGTGGGGGCTCGAACCCTGCCTGCCTACTCTTAGGCTGGCAACTCTACTGCTAAGCTATTACTTCTTGGCTTACTTTGCATATTTAGTTCTTATATCCTTTTCCACTGATTGCTAACTGTGATTGCGCTAGTAGCACACCACGCTACACGCACACAGTAGCAAACATTTACGGGGTTTTAAAAAAAAAAAGGTTTTAATTTAATTTTATTACATCTCTTCACTTTATACAGTGATGGTCTATCGGGGCATGTGTTGTGTAGTGCGTGGCTGTTTACTTTCAGCCATTCTAGTCTTCCGGGGGCGTGTCCGCTTGCAGGGCTTAGCCTACAGACATGCCCCCTACTCTCTTACACGGACCGTGTAAGAGTTACTAGTGTGATTCAGCATGCCTTATGCACCTCATGCATATGCATGACATGCTGACATCACACAATTTCACTGCAGCCTCCGTGTAAGAGTTATAACTCTTACACGGAGGCTTCCTGAATCTGGCCCTATGTATTTTGTGTATGATTGTCCTCAGTGTCTTTTACATGAATTTATGTAAGTATTTATATTTAGGTGTATTGCAAATGCATTTTACAAATGGCATTCATTGATGAAATGTTGATGTTTCTTTAAATGATATATTACAAGTAATGTGATATTTCCTAATTTGATATAGTACAAGTCATGTGATATTTCCTAATTTGTCTATAACACTTTCCCTTATAGTATGACACTGGAGTTCAGATATCTGGTTACTCCTTCTGTAAAGAAAATAGAGTGTTTCATAGGATGTTTAAATGTATCAGAGTTGTGTAAATATTCTACTCTTGACATTGTAAATCTATTTTAAATCTATTTAATTGTTTACTTGTTTTATTTTTTGTTGTAAACATTTTCTTTGCATCTGTTGTGTTTAAATTGTGTATATCTATGGTTTTATGTCTTACTTAATTGTTATTAATGTGACTGTATAACTGCTTAGTCATTGTGTATTGCCTTTCCCTAAGCTGGCCACACTTTCCACACCACCATGTTCAAGGGAGCTGCCAGTACCTACTGTTGTATGGTATAGAGAGGGTGAAGCTAGACCATGGGTGGTCAGTCCACTTCTACCCCCCATAGTGCCTTTTTTGGTCAAGGCTCAAATTCTAAACCTACCACCCTAGAACACAAAAAAGTAAAAAAACTAAGGGTAATGCTGCTCAATGCCAGAAGTCTCAATCTCAAGATGCACGCACTCGAGGCCCTTCTCAGTATGGAGAACATCGATGTCTGTGCTGTGACAGAAACCTGGTTCAAGGCACCTGAGAGCACCCCAGCACTAGCAGGTTTCACCTCATATCATGCGTTCCGGCCCCAAAATCCGGACAACACCAAGAAAGGAGGGGGGTGCCCATATTCATAAAGGACACCCACACCTCAAGGTTGGTGGCAACGCACGATGCATCGGAGACCATCCAGGTGCAATTAACCATAGGCAAGACTGCTCTGCAATTTGTAGCATGTTACAGGCCACCCTCTCAAACTCAGGAACCTCACATGGCCTTCCTGAAAACAATGGAGGGGATAAATGTATCTCCAAACACCATCATACTAGGTGACTTCAACTACCCTAATATAGACTGGGAACACTACTCAAGCCCAAACACTCTAGCCCAAAGGTTCCTGGAGTTCATAAACTCAAATGCCATGGAACAACTAGTCACCATCCCCACAAGAGGAGAAAACATACTTGATCTCATCATCACGAACATGGGATCAAAATGTTCAACACCGGAAGTATACCCCTCACTGGTGAGATCAGATCATAAACTAATCTCGCTGGAGGTCCTCATCCCGCCCCCACCTGAAATAAAAAAGACCACAGTGAAAAACTTCTCAAAAGCCGACTTCACACTTCTAAAAACTAATGTGGTCTCCTTTAAGGACCCTGAGCCAGTGGTAAACATTACTCAAACCGCTGAATCACTTACAAATGCCTTCTACCAGCACCTACAGGACTGCATGGATCAGGCAATCCCAAACAAAACTAAGACTCTTTGTACCAAAGGCAAGCGTCCAGTCTGGTGGACCCCAGCCATAAACAAGCTCTACAACAAAAGGAGGAAGCTACTACAAGATAGAGCAAAATCCTTGAAAGGTAAGACACCTTTGATCATTATAAGTAAAAAACTAAGAGCTCTCATAAAATCATCCAAGGCAAATTTTGAGAGAAAAATCGCCAAGGACTCAAAAGACAGGGTTGGGAGGGTGGCCTAATGGTTAAGGTGGTTGTCTTAAAAACACAAGGTGCAGAGTTTGAGTCTCACAAGGGATAATTGGCTAGGCTTGCAATGGCTCGCAAGGGCAGTTAGCTTAGTACTGACCTATGAACCTATGAACCTATAAGGCCTTCTTTAGCTATGTTAGAAACCTAGGAGGAAACTCCCAGATATGCTCAGAATTAGTTCAAAATGATGTGAAGATTACTGAACCTACACACATTGCCAACATACTGGCTGACAGGTTCAGTGCAAACTTCTCCCCCCAAAAGGAGAGATATCTATACCAGAGGATTGTAGCCCCCCAACTCTCTCCAAAGCAAAAAACACAGCATCCATGGGACCGGATGGTGTCCCCGGCTGTGTGCTCCACAAACTCAATGAGGAATTAAACCCGCAGTTAGGACAGCTGTTTAATCTTAGCCTCACCTCAGGATACGTACCCAAGGAGTGGCGCACGGTGACTGTGGTCCCACTTCACAAGGGCGGTGCCTCCACCGACCCTGGAAATTACCATCCCATTAGCTTGACAAGCCTTATCTGCAAAGCCATGGAGAGGATCATAATGGAACTCATAAATAAAGACATAGGGAACTTGCAGACTTTGGATCCAACCCAGTTTTGCTTTGTCAAAGGCAGATCATGCCTTTTAAACTTGGTTGACTTTTTTGAGACAGTCACCAAGGCCATTGATGAGGGAAAGGCAGTCCATACAGCCTACCTTGACCTGGCAAAGGCCTTCGACACAATACCCCACTCAGGTATCATCGAAAAACTCATCAGCTTGAATGTAAAGCCATACATCACAAGATGGGTTGCAAACTGGCTAAGTGACAGAACCCACAGGGTCAGAGTTGCTGGAGCCATGTCAGACTCAAAGCCTGTCACAAGTGGTGTCCCACAGGGATCAGTCCTGGGTCCACTCTTGTTCAGCATCTACTTTTCTGAAGTACAAGCAAACACAGGAGGGTTATGGCTGACAAAGTTTGCAGATGACTGCAAACTGGGCGCCATAGTCGAAAACACATCTGACACAGATATCCTTCAGAAGGGCCTCACAGAAACGGATAACTGGTGCCAGAGCCATGGCCTAAAGTTAAATGCCAAGAAATGCATAGTCATACCCTTCGGGAAAAACAAGGTTACCCCTAGCTACCATATAGGTGGCAATCCACTGAGCACAGAAGAAGTCATCAGGGATCTGGGGACCCAGGTTGACAGTAGCCTTTCGTTTGACACTCATGTTGCTAAAGTAGTTAGGAAAACCTTCTACATTGCCCACCTGATCATGAAGGGATTCACATCTAGATCAAGGGAGGTCATCGTCCCCTGTACTCATCACTCATTAGACCTATGATTGAGTACAATGCCCCATTTGGAATGTATCTGACCCGACACCTGCAGCAGCTGGAAAGGCCCCAAAAGTTCCTCACCAAAAGGATAAAGGGTCTCAAAAATATGTCTTATGCTGCCCGACTGAAAGAACTCCAGCTCTATTCAGTCTCATACCGCTTGCTCAGGGGTGACCTGTGCCTGACATATAAGGCCATGTCAAACCCTGATTTGATGAATATGCTTCACCTCAAAAAATCTAGATCCCTCAGAACCACAAGGGCGGGAGACTTAAACCTTGACACGGTTATTAATAGAACGTGCTGGAGGGACAGATTCATCACCCAGAGACTCCCTATGCTGTGGAACAAAATCCCGGTACATGTGAGGCAGAGCACCTTGCTGGCCTTGTTCAAGAGGAATCATGACCAATGGATGGGGGATCGCAGATATACCCCAGGGATTACTTCAGTGTCACTGCTTGAAAGAGGCACAGCAAAATAATAGGCATAGTTTTATTCAAACTAAAGGGGTGGCGAAAGCCAAATAACTATGGGCTAGGCTTATAAATAATGCCCTTGGGCAGATAGCCTAGTACAAACCTATGAACCTATGAACCTAAGAGAATCCTGTGCCCAAGTTATGGGTTACTCAGGCAATGGAGTGGTGTCATTGGAAAGGGAGGCTGATATCCCTCCCACAATAGCCATGTCTAACTGTGGTCAGAGATTGTGCTATGCTGTAGCTACCATCACCATTATCTTTAGATATGTTCCCATATCGGTCATGCCACCATCAATGATGGAAGACCCCATACAATGAAGAATCTGTATAAACAGACAGAACCACTTGAGTGTGTCAATGCTACTATGACATGATCGCAAATTCAAGTGATGTTATGGCTGTAATACAGAATGGCATGTAAAAATATAGGCCCCCTTTCATTGCACTGACTCATGTAGCAGCTAAAGACCTGAAGTGCCTGTAAGAATGATATGACAATATTTGCTATGGGATTAGTTCTGGCTCTGGAATGTTCTAGTACTGTATGGGTATACCCAGATGGAGCATACACTAACACCCACGGTGGGAGTTCAAGTTCTCAACAAATGTCAAGTCCTCCATGTGCTATAAGATTGTGGTAATGCTCCCTAGTCAGAAATGACACAGGAATTTATCCATGTCTGTTAGGGTTGATAGAGTGGGTAGACCCCCACCTCTGACCAGCCATTCAAATACAAAGTTGACTCCCTTCCTAAGGACATGATTGATTATGTTGGTGTTCCTATAGTGTACTAGATTTTGTTTTTGTTATGGCCACCAACAACATTTACATGTGCAGGTACTCCTCTCAATTAGAAAGATTCAGCAAATAAATTCTCAGAGCTTCTGTGCCAAGATATCTGACTCTGCCTGAATGAACTTCTCCATTCTTCTTTTTTGCACCCATATTTCTCTGTAAATGTGAAGAGTGACACACGTTACATTTTTGGCCTATGATATCTGAAGAACCCAGTACCACACAGAGGACTAGCTAGGCCATTTAGATACCTGGGCTTGTCCCTCACTTGCCCCCCACTCCACCTCAAGAGCAAGAGTTTTTTTTTTTTGTCTGTTTTTTGTTTTTTGAACAGGGAAAAAAACACCTTGGCAGCAACTTTTTACAAAATCATAACAGCGACCAAGAGCAAGTCCAAAGTTTTATTGAAAGTTTAAATACTGTACAATTATCTTGCAATCTAACCATTCTCAGATAATCCTTAAGGAAATGGCATTCATTCGTTCACTCATTCATTCATTCACTTATTCCATTTATAATAATAGAATTCAACTCCCATAATAATAGAATTCAACTCCCATAAACTCCCATAAAGCCCTAGCTGACATGGATAAATTCCTGTGTCATTTCTGACTAGGGAGCATTACCACAATGTTATAACACATGGAGGACTTGACAGCCTTGATGGATTAAGAATTCAACTCCCATAAACTCCCATAAAACAAAATAACATTCATTGAAAGTCCATCAACCAATAGATAGAAAAACCCTTGCTGAATTAAGAACTTATATCCCTTCCCCATTAAGCAACATAGTATTCCTTGAAAATCCTTATCTCTTCCCCCAATAAGACAGAATAGCATTTGCTGAAAGTCCAATCAATAAAGTTAATAATCAACTAATAATAGATCAAAACAGCCTTGATGAATTAGGAACTCCTATCTCTTTCTTCCACCAATCACCCCATCAATAAAACAGTTTAGCATTCATTGAAAGTCTAATCAGTGGAAATAATCAATAGATAAAAGCAGTCTTGAGGAATTAAGAACTCGTATCTGCTTTCACCCCCATAAAAGAGCGAATTAAGCCTTTATTTGCCCTATATACCAACAACAATAACAAGTATTGACAACAATGGCAGGAGGATACCCCACAATGTTGCCTCTGTGAGATTCCATATAAATAAGTTACCACTTCTCATCAGAATCAGGGAGAAATCCAGAAACAATAATTAGACAGGGTCACTTAATTTAGAACTGTTACCTTGAGTCATTTACAGAAGAGAATGTTAATTAATATATTTTTTTTTTCCTGAAGTAAAGTAGTACATTATAATTCTAATTACTGTCATTATTATTAAGTGCAGTTCACAAGCTGTTTCTCCAAAAAGGTAATTGTGCGCAAAGCCAAACTGCATTTATGAATTACATTTTAAGACGACTCACATACACCAGTTTACCTCCAATTCTGTCTATCACACAACATTTGATATCCAGATTCTGCCTGGATTTACTTAAAAGTAAACAAATCCAGAAATCCTAATTGGGCAGGGACCATTCCCTTGGACACTTAAAATATTAGTACTGTTTTATCCTGAGTCCTTAACAGCATAAGAGAATGTGAATTAATATACATTTTTTGAAATAAAGAAATCTATACTATAATTCTTAATTTGTTTCTAATCGTCATTACATATTAAGTGCATTTCTTCATGACCTGTTTTTCTGAAAAAGGTAATTGTGTTAAAATGCCATAAGCCAAACTACAGTTTTGAATTTGATCCACATTGTATTTTAATTTCACAGCGCCACCAGTCCACCATATCTCTCAACTGTCAAATTTTCACAGAATGTCAAGAATTTTGCCTCATATTTTTGTCCATTTCTCATAAAATTTCCCATTTTCTGGCAAAGCTATGGTGACTGAAGTCACTAAATAATGACAGGCATTTGAGTTTCAGAATTACTATCCTTCAGAAAATGCATGGTAGCACAAATGCTGTTGTTCTAGCAACTTTCAAAGTTTTAATAGCAATATTTAAAATCTGTTCCTATATTTTGGCCTTTGTCCCATTACACGGTCATACAAGACAGTATGTAAACTCATTTTTATTGTGTCACCAAACGCACTTTGTTCATTTGACCAGTAAAGTTGTCCTTTTCTTCCAGTTGCATTTAAGCCCTGAGCACAGGCCCCAGGTAAAAAAAAGCAGAAGAATCCCAGGTTTTTCATTATTCTGATGGCATGCTCAGGCTGCAGTCAGAATTTTAACTTTTAAGTCCACAGCTCCACCAAATCACCAGTAATTAAAATAAAGGAAATGAACTGCAAGTGTTGTAGGTCAAAGTCTTCAATCTTCTGAAAGACATTTAATTTTTAAATGAAATAACTAGACTGTCCACAGTGAGCAATTGACTAAAACTAACATCACTTGTGGATTCCAAAGATAACGTCTATAGCTACCTTTTCTGTACTATCCCCGCCACCTACACAGCCAATCAAAATTCTTTGAGGCAGTGCTGGAGGCTCATCCCATACATTAAGTTGAGGGCTGAGCAGACACCCATGCAAGATGACAAGGAAAGGGGGCGGAAGGTACCATGGAGTCTCGGATGTCTATATAGGATGATTTTTGTCATTTCTACTGCTTCCCTTAGCTTGATTTGCACCCTCAACAAGATATCGCTTAGGGTGATTACTCCTTTCACCCTACCCTTGCCACACTACTGGTACTCCACAAACTATTGAGTGGGTCAGTTGATACATAATTTATGTTACTTGAGGACTGTGTGATGCAGTAGTTGCCAGGGCAGTAATTGCTGCAATGTGCATTGTTCACTCAGGTGAGCAATGCAGTACCACAGCAGTCACTGAAAGATGTACCAATTTTCCCTTCTTTGCTGATGGGAGGAGGCGGTTAGTGAAAGTGTTCCTCAATTCTACAGCACAGATGTATGTAAGTGCATTTAATGTAACATAGGAATAATGTCCTAGCCAATTGCAGGACATGTGAATCATGTACATTTCCATTTTCTTTTAGGTTTTTCAGCTGCACAGGAGGTAGGGAACAACTGGCTGATCTTTCAGAGCCATGTGGAATGTCTCCCAGACACAATAGACTTATCTAATAATACTTTGTTGCTAGTAGTAAAACCTCCTCCCATCAAGA